>NC_081568.1:57067610-57404324 GCF_022355385.1 Mustela nigripes | reverse complement strand
ATGGGATCGAGTCCCGCATCGGACTCTCTGCTCAGCAGGGAGCCTGCTTCCCTCTCTCTCTCTCTGCCTGCCTCTCCATCTACTTGTGATTTCTCTCTGTCAGATAAATAAATAAAATCTTTAAAAAAAAAAAACAAAAAACAACTTGAGAGATGTTGGTTAAACAGTTAAACTAGTTTCTTTACAGCAGGACTTCTCAGAGCCGTTAATGAGTGAATATGCATTATGAATCTTTAATGTTGCAATGGAGCACACAGCATTTCCTGACCACAGACCTCTTTTGTCGCAGAACTTCTACCCACAACAGTCTAGTTCAATACAAGTTGGGAAGCTCTTCATGAGAACAGGGCTCTAGGCTCGGGAGCGCTATCCTTGGAAGCACCAGCCACACCTTCATCTGCATAATAGCCCCCATGCTTGATTGATCTCATAAAATGCACGCTCTGGAGTGATTAAATGTAACACAAACTACATCATCACTACTAGCACATAAGCTCAGAGCCCCTTCCCTTAGCCTCCCAGTGCCTCCCAAAGCCAGTGTATTTCAGCATAGAGACCCTATGTGCACATAGGGACACATCCTGGGAGTCAGTAGGATGATGAAGCATTAATGGCAACCATGTCTAATCAGAGCTAATGGTAGGCCCTTAGGAAAAGCTTACTAGGTTTCAGTCACCGTGCTAAGTGCTTTACTTGTATCCCTTTGTTAAGTCACCAGAATTCTAGGGATCCTTAGCGCCATTGTTTATAGGTGAGGAACTGGAGCTTTAGGACAATAAATAACTTGCCTAAGACCACACAGCTTCTCCATGTTGGGGCTGTCTTTTGACCCAGTTTGCTGTACTCTGAAGCCAGATCCTACATGAAGCTGCCCTGTGAGGGCGAGTAGAGTAGAACATTCCAGATGGCACACAGGAGCCACTGTGCCCGCCACCATGACATGGTAGTGCCTGCACTGAGCTCTTTTACCTAAGGCAGGACCATGTCAAACAGAAGAGGAGCAATTTAAATAATACTGGAGGGAGATTTATTTTTTGAAAAGTTGGGATGCAGACTGTTTTAGCCGGTGCTCTGCCCAGCTTCCACTTGGGACAGGTGGACCGCCATAGGGCTAGTCCTCTGCCAGCCCTGAAGCTCGTCTGTGCTTCTGCCGCCTGCACCTTGCCCCCTTATCCAGCCCTCATTATGTATGCTCACATGGATGCCTGGAGGGGCCATCTTTAATCTCTAGTTTGCAGAGGAAGAAACTGAGGCTAGAGAGGTTAAGAGACTTGGACACACAGCTAGTAAATAAGGGAGGAGGCTGTCCAGCTCCAAAGCCTATGTTTGGCTTCTATCCTCAGTTCTTCACAGTAGGCTGTGAGTAGTCAGGCCATATGCAGGTATCCTGTGACTGGCCATATACAGGATGTGGGGAAGGAAGGGCTAAGGCTTCACAAAACATCTTCATTCTCTAGTTGCTCTTTCTCTCAGCCTCTCTTTCTCTTTCTTCTTCCCCTACCCTTCCCCCTCCCTCTGTTGCCTCTCCTCAACCTGGACAGAGTCTCTAGGAATAATGAAGCCACTCGATGAGAGTTTGCCCACCTTGGACATTCCCTGACAGGCCTCTCTGACACAGCCTCACCCTTGTTAGCCTGGGGCCATGTATTTTTTTTTATACCTCGGGGATTTCTATCCTGGCTGCTGCTGTCTCCCTGCTGTTCTGTTACAGAAACTACTGGCAAGAGAGAGCAAGGGTCTCTGATCTCAGCCACCAATATCCCCAAATGCTTACCCTCTGCCTGCTGTTCCTGGCCCCTCCTCTCTGCCCCCCATCAACCTCCCTTTCAGAGAGACCACTGACAGGTCAGACAGAAGCCAGCCTAGCAGGGGGTGGCAGGCTGGTGGGGTGCCAGACAGGGACCTGCTGGGCCCCTCAGAAAGAGAAAGGGCTGTCACCACCGACACCTCGACATCTCAGAGCAACAGACTGGAACAGTTACTTTCTACCTGAAGAGAGACCCTGTCTCCTGTGGGCAGTTGGGAGGACTGGTCCCCAAGCTGAGAGAATTAGCAGAGGCCAAGATGCCTGTCCTCCTGGTGCATAAAGAAGTACCCCTAGACTTCCCAGTGGGAGAAGGGACCAGACTCAGCTATCAGGCTAGCTTCCAGTTGGATCAGGGAAGTCAGAAGTACTAATTGCTAAACATGGCCCTTGCCAGGCTTCAGGTACTGTGCTTTGCATGCCCTAGAAATCTCATTTTATCTTCGCATTCACTCTGTGGCATGGGGGCTAGGAGCCAGGATGGGACTGCCCATTAACGTCATGAGATCTGGGTTTGCAACATACTGGCTGCGTGGCCTTGGGCTAATCAGCTTACCTCTCTGAGCCTCAGTTTTCTCATCAGTAAAGTGGATACAGTTATGATACTAGTTTAATAGGGCCTTTGTGAAAGATTAAATCAGCCTTGTGCAAAAGCATTTAGTGGATAGCAACCTTCTGTTTGCTCTGTATGGATGGAGAACCCAGGCCTGGAGAGGTTGTTATTTGACAAGGTCGGGCAGCAGATCATGAGTGGAGGAGGTGGGATTCATACACAGCAGGCGCAGCCTCAGATTTGCTGATCTCTCTTGCTACTCTGGGCCTCGCAAGGCCGGCCATGGTTTGGGCAGTCCCGCTTCACTCAACCCTGCCTTTCCTCTCATCTCAGAGGACAGCAGAACTTGCAGACCTACTGCCACCAGCCCCTGGGAAGTCCATACACAGGGCGAGCTATGTTGACAATAGAGATAAAGAGCTGCATAACCATGTGTTCGTGTCTTACCTAAAATAAATAATATATCTTACCTTTAGATTTTCTTTGCATTAATAAAAGGGTATGAATGGTATGTAGTGACTTGGGTATCATTGCATGGATGTGTTTTTTTAATCCTAAAATGAAATGTATTCATATTAAAATAATGTATTGAATAAAAGAAAATGGCTTTCTGTCCTAGAGACTTCTCATTAAAACTTCCGTTTATTCAGTTCATTTAATAATGAGCTGACCAAGACAGACAGGGAGCCTGCAGTTAGGAACCTAGATTCTAGAGGGGAAGCAGACAATGAACAAAGAAATGTATAATAGACTCTGAGAAGGTGATAGTGTTCTACAGAAAAGCAAGGCAGGGGAAAGGGTTGGGAGAGTGTTGGAAGGGGGTGGGTTGCTGCTTTAGGTGGGGGTAAGACAGGGAGGGCTTCCCAGGAGTGACGTTAGGGAGAAACCTGAATGAGATGAGGAAACAAGTCCTGGAAACTTCTGGAGGAAGACCATTCTGGGCAGAAGGAACAGCAGGCGTAGAGGTTCAGGGTGGGAAAGTATCTTGAGAGTAGGAACAAGTTGGCGGATGTTGGGCTGGATGATAGAGACAGGTAGAGGATGACGTAAGTGCCAAGTGGAAGCAAGAGCTCACTAATGCGGAGTGATGGCTGTGACCCAGATGACATTCTGTGGGACGTGTGATGCCCAGGGAAGGTTTGCACAGGGGCATCATATGACCTGACGTTTAAAAGGATTCTTCTTTTTTCACGCAGCGGGGGAGATGATGGCCATGCAGACCGAGCGTGCCTACCAAAAGCAGCTGACCATCTTTGAGAAGAAGAGGGACCCACTTGGAGAAACTGGTGAGGAAGATCTGCGATACTTCAACCACATGGGTCTGGGCTTCAGGACACACAGGAGGCCACTGAGAGCACCTATGTTGACAAGAAATGCCCCTTTCCTGGTCATGTGTCCATCGGAGAGCAGATTCTGTCTGATGTAGTGACCAAGATGAGGATGCAGAAGACCACTGTCACCTACCGAGACTACCTCCCCTCCATCTGAAAGTACAGCCGTTTCGAGAAATGCCGCCAAAACATGCATGTGCCCTGTCCTCCTGCTTCTGGGATGTCAGATCAGTGACATTATCACAATGGGCAGTGCCAGCCCTTATGCAACTCTGTGTGCTTCCACACGCACAAGGTCACCAAGCCACCAACACCAGCACGTAATTCCAGATGATCTGAGACTAGATGTCTGCCCACACCCCAAGAAAATAGTTATTTTCCCAGTCACGGATGGGTCCAGCTAAAAAAAAAAAAAAAAAACCCAAACAAAAATAAAAGTGAAAGGATTCTTCTGACCACCTTGTGTGGAATAGACTGGAAGCCGGAGGACCAACGGTCCGGTCCAGTGTCACTGGTGGCATGACCCAGGCGGAGGTGGAAAGATATTGAGAAACCACGACTTTCGTGGTTGGGAAGAAAAGGAGGGGCCAGACAAGGGTGCGCTCACAAATCTGAGCAGCAACACTCACAAAGGGGGCACGTGAGAGATGTGGTAGCGCCCACGGCAGCGGACCTCAGGGTAGCTGGGAACGGACTACACTGAGGTTTCGCATCAAAGGGTGCTTTGGGTGCTGGGTCCCCGTGGGCTGGAGATTTCTCCCTGGATCTGTGCCCTGTGAGCCATGTGCTCTATGAGTAAGCTCAGCAGAAGGAAGAGTAGGAGAAGCCTATTCTGGTGACTGTAGGGCCCCTTTCTCTATGGCTTCACCTTTCTCTCCCTTATCCCAGATCCCAGCAGCTTTGGACTCTCTGGTGAACCTGATATAGAACTCGTTTCAGAAAGCGGGTCTGGGAGGAGAACAAGCAAGACATTTAGAATTAGGGGAGCCGGGCTCCAACCCCACCACTTCACTGTTGACTTTGGACAAACTACTCTCCAGCTTCTCAGTTTCTCAGATGTTTAAATGGAATCCTCTATTGTAACAGGTCAGCAGCTAATTCAGGGACTTTTTTTTAACCCTATGCAGACCAGACAATACATCCAGGGGCCATCTAGATCCCTGGGTTGTGGTCTCTGAGGGAAAATGTGCTCATTCCAACACGAGTGGTTGTGAGATTGAGGGGGATTATACATTAGAACAGGCACCAAAAGATGGATTTCTGATTTTAAAATGTTGTGCATTACTTGGTATGATGAGATTTTGATTAGGAATGGTGTGTATGTGTTCAGAGTCTCTGAAGTCACATTACACAGGGAGACACTAATAATTAGATCTGTCATTTAAATAAGGTGGTATTCAGCCGCTTTCTGGAAACTTGCTAGTCAAACCTCTCAAACGGCCTGTGAGGTTGCTGTTGCTGTTCCCAGTTTACAGATGAGGAAACAGAGGCTTGGACGGCTCAGGTGCCTTGCTCAAGGAAGCAGAGCGGGTAAGAACTGGAGTCAGAACTAACACAAGTCGGCCTGACCCAAGAGCCTGCAGACCCTAGCCCGAAAGGTCACAGCGCCAACTTTGGGCCCGAGGGGGATGGGAGAAGTCTCAGGAAGTGACAAGGGGGAGAGACCTGGGACAGATACCATGTGCCCTTTTCCAGCATGCTCTTCCCACAGCTGTGCTTTACTCCAGTGCTCTTGAAAGGGGGGAAGGGGAACAGATCCCAGGGAGTTGGGGCCCTGAGCCCCTCTCTATAGCTACAGCTCTGGGGCAGGTGCTTCAGTGAGTACGGTTACATACCGGGGTCCGTATGCCAATCAAGCTGGCACAGCCTGGGACGCAGAGCTTTTTGAACTGTCCTCCCCCTCAGGCAGCCCAGGAATGCCACAGTTGGTGGAATCACTCTCTGTCAGCACTTGAGTTCCCCCCAAAATGGTACCCATTGCATCTAGTCAGTGGTTCCCAAAGCATCAGTATCCCCTGGGTACTTTTTAGAAATGCATGTCCCTTGGCCCTGCACCAGCCCTACTGCACCAGAAGCTCTGTGAGCTGAGCAATCGGTGCGCTATGCCTTCTGGGTGATTCCGATGCCCAGTGACCTAAGAGAACCTCGATACTAAGTATTGTCCATGTGTTAATTCATCTGAGGTCACAGTATCCTGTGAGGTGGCAACTAGCATTAGTCCCACTTTACAGAGGACAAAGCTGAGGCTTACAGAGATGGGTCAACTTGCTCCCATCAGTGGTGGAGCCGGGACGTGAACCCAGAGCTCCCTGGCCCCATAGCCTCTTTATCACCCTGCCAGGCTGTCTCCTCCCCTCGCGGCGAAAGGATGCGCACGCGCAATGGAAGAAGCATAGAGAAAGGCTGCTCCTTCTGTGCTGTGAGCATATGTATTTAAGAATCACCCAAGCAGAGATACCAGCCTTCTGTCGGAGGGAAGAGGGGTAGTTGTGACTGTGGAGACCAAGATGGGAACTGCAGGAAGGCAAAGCAAGTACTTGGGGTAAACGTCACTCTGCCCAGCGTGGCAGGCAAGGCCCGGCTCTGTCCAGACCCGCTTCCCCAGCCTCACTCCTCCACTCTCCGTCAGTTTTCTCAGAGGTCCCCCAGATATGCACTGCTGTCCCTTGCCTCTGCACCTTTGCCATTTCTTTGTCCATAATGCTTTCCCTAGATTCCTGACCTAAGCCTTCTGTAGCTTTCAAAATTCAAGTTTGCCTGCTCTGGAAATCTTTGATGCCCTTCTCTGGGCTGTCCTAGCCTCTTGGCCTCATTCTATCCTGGACCCTTAGTATATGGCTTTGTTGCAACTAGTTTCACACCCCAGCAGACCTTGGATTCTTTGTGGCAGAATCTGAGTCTCACACACCCATGTGGTCTGGCTGGGTGTGTGCGCGCGGCTGGCATGGGGGGAGGTGTTTGCTCTCACCACCATTCAGGACAAGAGGTGTGAACGGGCCCGGGGCTAAGGAAAAGCTGGCCTCGGGACACAATTAGAGAAGGGGCTCACTCTTGGGCACACAGGTGCCCCAACTCCTCCTAGTCTAGTTCCTAGGTCTCAGACTGATCTTACCAGTAGGGTCAGCCATACGATCTCTTGAGGGTGACTGGGTCCCTTTGGGGGTCACATGGTACAGAGAAAAGCATACTGGATCTAGAGCCAGGAAGCCTGGCCTCTGGCTTGGATCTGCCCTACCCTGCTGTTTGGCCTTGAAGAAGTTAATTCCCCTCTCTGGGTTTTAAACCTGCTGAGGACTCCGTATTTTAATCTTTGTGCATCCGACATTTGCGGACTCCATGATTCCTGTGAATCAAAGAGGTAGCGTGCCTCAGCGTGTGTGGCCATGGAGTTCCAGGAATTGGGGCTGGCAGATCAATGATGAAGTACCGCAAGCTCAGGAAAAGGGAGGGAATTCCCCTGGAAAGGTCTGGTCTTTGCGGTGTTGGGGGGCAGGGGCAGGGCAAGCATTGCACACAGCTTTGGGACACACCTTGCAGCTTTCTTTGGATCCATACTTGGCCACAGAATTCTTGGCCCCTCTCCAATCCCCCAGAGCTCTTGGCTGAGAAGATGGAAAGTCAAAGAAAAGAGCACAGACCTTGGGCAGCTGCTCTTGCTGTGCTACAGAGAGCGTCTAGCTATTTAAAGTCCAACTGCTCCACTTTCCCCTGCTTGCACCCTGGCATTCCAGTGCATAAGCACTTTGTGGCAAAAATGCATTCCAAATCCAAAACGGGGGGGGGGGGGGAGAGCTAACGCTAATGCTATTTTTCAAAATGCTGCAGAATTTGTGTTTCTGAGGGGAGGAGGGCGTTAAGCGCTCACAGATAGCCTTGCTCAGATCCCAGGCGCGATGGTCAGCGGCTGCGAGGGGTCCACGGAGAAGGCTCCTGGCTTGGGTTCTGAGTCCTGGTGTGGTGGCCTTTTAGCTGCGGGGCCTGGGTCCGCCACTCCACTGGTCTGGCCCTCAGTATCTGCCTCTGTGTAAAGGATACTAAGAGGCTCGTAGGGCACTTGTGGGCTATTATCACGATTTATTTGGGCAATGTGGGTAAAGTCTTAGTAAGTGCTCGATGCATCAGGCCCCTGACATCAAGCCAAAGATGCTCCCTACTCTGGAAATGTCTGGACCCCTCAGATATGTCCCTAAGACATGTCAATCCCTGCACCAGATTTCTCCATCTTGGCATTATTGACATTTTGGGCCCAATCATTCTGTGTCGTGGGGGCTGTCCTGCGTATATAGGATTTTTAGCAGCATCCTGGGCCTCTACCCACTAGATACCAGTAGCCTCTCCTTTCTTCCTCCCTGCTGTGACTCATAAAATGTCTCTTGATGTTGCTAAATGTCCCTCTTAGAGAGTATAGTTGTCCCCGGTAGAGAACCACTGGTCTGGACTGAGGGGAAAGCTGTGAGAACAAAGGAGCTAATCCTGGTACCAGGGCCCTTGAACCTTTATTCAAATGCTGGTCACAGGGACCAAGAGGGTACTTGCTACAATCTAGGCCATTTCTCTGGCCAGTGCAAAAATACGGGAAGCCAACAGAAGGAAATAAATATTACCACCAGATAAATCTGTGTTTTGATCTTTAATTCCCTAAAAGAAGTCCACAGTGGTTTCAATTAATTTATTTTTTTTGCAAATTATACATTTTAATCACAATTTTGTGATGAATACTTGATTTGTCATCTAATCAGGGAAAATATAATCCCTTGAGACACTTAATCATCATTTAAACTACTATAAACTTGATTAGGAAAGACTGAAGGTGTGATGTTAGATAAACTCATGAACTTTAAATACTTCCCCTTCCCCAACAAATTCCACAGTCAAATATATTGACTGTGAGAAAGTCTTCAGTGGGCAAGTTCTATGTTTGAGGTGACTTTTCCTGAGTCCTCTTTACAACCACAAAAATTCTGTACTTGTTTGAACTTTCTTCAGAAAACAGCCTCCAAATTTAGTTTCTATTTGAAAAGAAATGAGCTTCTGCCTTTAAAGTAGCCAAGTGTTCTATCACAGTGGTTATCTGGAAGCCTATTTTGCATACTGCCTGCTCTACCCTCTGTATCCTTGTCTGTGACATGGAAAAACTATGAAGAGACAAATTCATAGAACTTCTATGTCTCCTGTGACAACACAGACCATAGGCCAGGAAGATACAGAAGGGATAATTTAAGAATGCAGCATTTTCTGTGAAGGAAACACTACAGGGTGATGGGGGAGGGGTAGAGGTAGGTCAAGACAGGCAGCTAAGAACAGAAAATGGCTGCAAGGAGCCTGTCATGTCAAATGCCCAGATCAGAGCACTTCTGGCCCTGGATCAGCAAAGGCCCTGAGGTACGACTAAGCTCAGCATGTGAGGACGAGGGGCTGGTGGGAGTGGATGCGGCGGAGCTGCTGTGGAGGGTGGTGGGGGATGGGCAAGAGAGGAGGAAGGGGCACATCACAGAAGTCGCTCTAGGCTAAGGAGAAACATTTGATTTTGATTTTAACTACATGAGAAGCCCTTTGAGGGCACGGCATGATCTGATTTACCATTCAGAACCATCTCTCGGACTGCTGTGTGGAGGAACAGAAAGCACAGTGCCGGGGCAGCAGCAGAGACGCCCACCTGTTGGTTGCCCATCCATTACCCAGATGCATACAAAGCTCGGAACAGGGCTCGGTGCGTGTTAAGCTCTCAAAAATCTCACTGATTACAGTTTTTATATTCGATAAAGAATGAATTCTACTTTTTTTTTTTTTAAGCCTCAAAAGAAAACTGACTCCCAAACCTCAGTTTCCTAAACAGAAGATTCTTGAGTCAAATACACTGGAAGATCCAGAATAAGTTCAGCACCCTGTTGCCATGTGGTCCTCAGTTGGGGTTAGTTCTGCTTCCCTCCCAAGGAAGAGAGACCCAGCGCCTGGCCAGCTGGCAGTGGCCTCAAGGCCACATTTCCCTCGTAAGCATTAGATATATTGCTTTCCTCTCTGGGAGCTAATTGGGGACTCTGTTTATGGCTCCAGCTACATTTGCCACAAGGTCTTTGGACTGCAAGGGGAATCCTCATCCAACCCAATTAATAGAGCAATGTTGCACTTCTAAGCTGTCCCCCACCCAACCAATCCATCAACATGATTCGCACACATTAATCAAGGCATTTACAATGGGTTCACCAAGCTTTATCTCTCATTGGATGAAGAAATGGGACTATTTGGACTTGAGAACTATAACTCTTCCAGAGTCCCTGAAGTCCTGAGCTTGGCTCTGCTACATGCACCGACAAGGTGTTATTAATTAACAATTGAGATAAATGCCGGAATAGCATCCCTGAATCATGTCAAACCAATTTGGATGGTTATGGGATGGGGAAAGGGGGAGGAGGCGGTGGGCAAGGGGTGGGCTTTGTCTGTTCCAAGTGCTTTGGACAGACTCCAGTGTTATTTCTCCTCATTTAGACCTGGCTGGAGTGCCTGGAACTCAGGCCAGCATCCACATCTCTTAAACCAAGGCAGCCTCCTCTGGAGCAAAACAAGGAACCAAACTTCGCAGATGGAGGTAGGCTGCGGAATACTTTGAGGGAGATCTTAATTTAGGGGGAGAAGTGTAGAAGCTGCTGGTGGGTGGAAGGGCCCCCATCATGGGTTACTGACCACAGGTCCGAGGCTTTGAGTACTCTCCCAGGAGAGAGACTGAAGTTGTGGGGCTCAGTGTGGCGATGATGGGCTTCTTTCCTGTCCTGTGGCCAACAGCCATACACCATGACAGTCGCTTCTCTACACTCCCATGGAAGGACAGTCCTCCGCCCTGACAGCCCTCATGGTAATAACTACAATAACGTGTTCTACATCTTATCTCTTCAGATAGATGCAAACTCTTGGTGGACAGGCATCGTATTTGTCCTAGTATTTCCAAAGGCCTATTTCCAATGTCTAACATTTAGCAAACCCTCAAGGAACATTTGTTAAACCATCAGGGAGGTTATGGAGTGCTGACACGGGATAAGCACTGGTTAGAACTTCAGTGGTTATGGACTGTGGGAAAACGACCAGTTGGGTTCCATCTGTGTGGACTCAGCATCCGTTCTAGAAATAACAGCAACATGACCGCCGATAACATTAGAGCCGGCAGCAAGCAGCATGTGAGCGCGCTTCATGAACCAGGCGCTTAGTAAAATGGCCCTGCATACGCTCTGTCAGTGAAACCACACACCTGCTTGTGGAGTCGGCATTATCATGCCTACTTCACAGACAAGAAAACGGAGATTTGGAGGAGTCAGGTTAGTCCCAGAAGTGGGACCCAAGGACTGCTTCCTGAGGCCAGGCTCTTCCCCAGCACGATGGGACAGCATCACCTGAGCAACCAGAGAAGTGAGAAGAGAAGGAGCAAGAGTCTAGCTTCTAGTGCCATGTGAATGCCCCAGGAGACGCCGACAGCTCGCTAATTCATGAAGACAGGATGGGACGCGCTGTTACCCGAGGACAAGCTCCGTGTAGAAGGGCTTTCTCCTACCCCCTCCACCCCAGGCCTCCACCCACACACAGGGGAGAGGGCGTCTGATAGATTCCAAGGGAGGCTGGGCTTTGTACAGACAGAGGGCCTGGGCTCCTGACTCGGGAAGCTCTGGGTGATAAAGGTCTGAAGGGAAGGAGTATGGCCTGTCTTTCCAGGCCAGGCGGTCTAACAGTGCTTCCCCACCTCGAGGTTCCCACTTTTAGAGGAAATCTACACCCTTTCTCCTACCCCTGGCTGTGATGAACTGAATCTCACACCTCTGTCGTGGTGGTGATAATTAAATATTATCTGCCTGTCCCCTGAAGCACATGTTGTGTGTATTCTCCGACTTTAATGAGCTGGTATTTGTCTTCTGGAAGCAAAAATATTTCTTTGAGTCTCTTCTTTTTCAAATTGGGGTGAGCAGTTCAAGTGAAGATCTTTCACTATTAAAAAGACAGTCTGCTTGCCGGCAGGTCTGTCGAAGCTGATTCTACCTCTCGGGGGCAATGGCAGGGACATCTCCTCCCTTCAGCATCGGCTAGTGCTTCCTGAGGTTAAGTTAGCGATCCCCTGGCTGTGGGGCATTGGGAGACTTTCAAAGCGATGGGATTAAGAAGGTAGGGAACTGGCATCAACTGTCTTTGGGGGATAGTCCTAGCCAACTTTTTCCAACAGGGCTTCTCAGCTAGGCACCCCAGAATACAGAAAACGTTTGAGTGAGAAGTTTCTCAGGTCTTCTAAAGACGGCACTTTGGTGGTACCTTTTTGGACACACAGGAGACAAGTCAATTTATTCTAGAGAATGAATCTCTCAGGACAATGGTTCTCAAAGAGAATCTGCCTCAGCATTACCTGGAAATTTCCTCAAAATTAAAATTCCTGTACCCCCACCCCCATACCTGTGGAATCCGGAATTCTGGGGGAAAAGGTTTGGCAATCTGTGTTTGTTTAATCAAGTGCTCCAGGCGGTTGTGGTGTCAGCTACAGTTTCTGAACTATGAGTGGCCACAAGGCACCAGGGACTAATTTTCTTCCAGAGGAACCCAGGTTGAAAAAGGCTGATAAGGGCTTCAAATATCTGTGTCCATATTTGGATCTATATCTATCTCAGTTTAAAATAAAAAAATATCTATCAATTTCAACTGAGATTTTTTTTCTTTTTAAACGTAGAGTGTTCCCAGATGAAAAAATGATTTGCCTCTTCCAGCTCACTGTGGACGAGCACTCTATTACTTCCCCATTCATGAGCTCAAAACAAATGTGTTCATTGCAGCTGCTCCCCAGGCCGGCATCCATCCTCTGACCTGCTGTCAGGTTCAGATAGCCCACAGCCCTGCCAGAGCGCCCAGAGCAGGAAAGAGCCTGGGGCAGAACTCCCACCCCCACCAAAACAAACACAAAAGTGATATAATTAGTGTGCTGCCGGATTGGATCTGGAGTTGATGAGGAGCAACTTTAATATTTATCAATAAACAGTAAAGTGCTTAGCACACCTCCTAGGGAAGTAATTAACCATAAAAAGGATACTCCGCACGGAGGAAATCTCCTCCAAAAAAAGAACTCAGTTAATTGTGAATTGCTTACACCGGGTGAGAGACAATCCGAGCGTCTACCTCTCTCACCTGACATAAGCAACTCTGAATTAACTGGGAGTTTCTTTTTATAAACACTGTGCAGAGCCTTTTTTTTTTTTCCTGGTGGCTAATTACTTCCTTGGGAGGTTCGCTTTAATAGTTCCCATAACAAGGCCATTATTGTCTTTAGCATAATCACTGCCTCATTTGCTTCTGTGCCTTGCCTTCCTGACGCTCTGCCTCTGCCCACCAGGAGGGACCCTGGGCTGCACGTGCCTACAGAGCAGTCCTCAGGCTTAGACCGTCCACCACCGAGCACCTCTCCCCCCTCCTTTCAGTTCTCCTGTGTCAGGAACTTGGGCTCCTGAAAGTAGCCACAGGGTTGGTAGAGAGGGATGCCGATGGTGCAGGGCGCGTGGGGGAGACTGAGTCAGTCCCCCTCCCCTACGTGCAGCATTCCAGCCATTTCCTATCTTTCCAGCTGCTGACACCTGCAGTGGAGAAGGGAGCCCGGACAGCAGCTCCTTTCTGGAAGAGGAAGGGAGCTGATGTGTAAGCAACTTCTTTGCTAGGTGAAATCACCAGGGAACAGACCTTATCAGGAGAAGTAATGCAATTTTGACTGTCTCTCTTGGGGGAAAAAAAAATGTATGGATATATGCTGTTATGGCTCAGTTCATTGAAAAATGAATTAAAGTGATTTCTATTTTGGCTCCATTTCAGGAAGCTAAATGAATGAATGGGAGCTCTGTAAATTATATCAGGCCTATAAACTTTTTTGATTGGTGTACTCCTACCATTGTATGTACATTTGCTTATTTATACATTATGTACAAGTATAATAGCAATAATAGATTATGTAAATTGCAAGTGTCTATTAAGATGATGAGGAAAAATAAAAACAGAGTATCTAGTACTTTCATGCATCACCCTGGTGGATTGCTCCCCTTTTCAGGACACTACCTAAGCCGATGCCCTGGGGCCATGGGGGCAGGAGCTGATACTCTCAGAGCACAGGGATTGACAGGGCAGGACCAGATGCATTTCTATTAAGTCAAATAGTTGGATGCGTGGATCCTCTTACACCCTGAAACTACTTCTGCTCTGAGGGAATTCTGACCATTTAGTCGTTTTGGCGGGAGTAGGTCACCCACCTGTCCTGAATGTTAAGGCAGCATTGCTCCATAGTCTTAGGAAATCACACAACCTGTGTGCTACCGCAGCCCCATTTAGCCCCAGGATCTCAGCACTCCATCAGGGATAATACAGGAAAATCCAGTCCGGAGGTTCAGAACAGGGATCGGCAAATTTCCCATAAAGGGTCCGAGAGTAAATATTTTAGGCTTTACCAGCCATGTGGTCTGTGTCCATCTCCTCAATGCTGTCTTTGAGGGTGAAGCATACATTGACAGGCATTGTTATGGTCCAATAAAACTTTATATGTACACACTAAAATTTGAATCCCACTTTGCACATATCTTGAAATATTGTTCCTCTTTAGATCCCCTCCCCCAAACTTTAGAAATGTAAAAACCATTTTGCTGCTCATGTAAAACCAGGCAGTGGGCTGGATGTGAGCAGCAGAGGTTATAGTTCGCCAGCCACGGGTCGGAACGCGGACTTTGGAGTCAGATCCGGGTCTGGGTTCCAATTTTACTATTGGTGGTTGACTTCTCTTAAAACAGCTACTTAACTGTGGTCTAAGCCTCAGTTTCCTCATTTACATCTCAAACTGTCGTAAGGATGAAGGGATTGCCTGAGATGTCTGAGTCTAGTGTGAAACACATACTGTGACCATCACCATCGATTCATTTGTAACTCCCAGCCCCAAAGGCTCAGGCAGGAAGGCGCACCCAAGGGCCAAGCCAGGGCCCAGCCACCTTTCTGGGGGTGGTGTGTACTTGAAAATCCAAGGCCCGCTTCAAACCCCAGTAGTCCCAGCCCTTGTCTCCAGGAACCTCCCACTGGCCCAAAGATGCCCGTCCTCTGCGGCATTTACTTCAAAAGAAATGTTACAACAGCATTCGACAATAGTATGGGGGAGGTCTTTCAGCAAAAATGACTCATGACGGAAGGATACACAATGCTTTGCACTTGAGGGGCTGGGAATGAGAAGACGCTTGCTCACCTCCCTCATTATCCTTGTTATCAGCACAGGAGGTTTCCATGGCAACGTTGCATCCGGGCCCTCTCCAGCCGGTCTGGCAGACACACTGCCAGCTGTTCTGACCCAGTGTGCATCTCCCGTTGCCGTTGCACAAATCGGGGCAGCCATCTGGTTGGAGAAATGCAGAGGATGAGAAGGAGGGGCGCGAGACCGCGCTGGGGCAGCAGGGGAGCCATGCAAAGGGGGAGCAAGGCCGCAGGGCAGCCACTGGGCCAGCCTCAGAGTGGGGCCCGTGCCTGCCTTCGAAAGAGTAGGGGAAGCAGGCAATGCATGCAGTTGCAAGGCACAGTGGAGACCCAGATGCAGGGGATCCCCAATGACACTGACCTGTGTGAAGGGGTCTGAGGCAACCTTCCCAAAGTGGGGAATATTCCAGAAAACTAAACCAGCTCTGAGATTACAAACCTAGGTAGGCTGTAATTTCCAGCTAGTAGCTTAAGATTGAGGCTACCTCAAAAAAACACAAAAAAACCAAAACCAAAACCCCTTTTCTCTTTCTTTCTTTCTTTCTTTCTTTCTTAGAAATACTTTCTGTGGAAGACAGGAAATTCTTTATCAACCCAGGATGGAGGCAAAGTGCCTTCCACCTTTCAGAATTTTAAGGATATATTTATATGTGATTATCACAAACTTCTTAGGATGAAGAACAGGCTGGTTCTCCTGGGCTATTCTTGTATTTTTGTAATATTTAGTTTTAAGGGGCACTTGAAAATGTTGACTGTTTATCATTCAACCTATTTATAGCATAATTTGAAAATACTGCTGAGTCGGAAGGCCGTGGGAGGAGTAGGTACTTAGTGCCTTGAACAGGGAAAAGAGAAAAATGTGTATGTATATGAGGAATGAGGTGGCATTCGAGTAATTCTTATTTTGTGGTAAACTTTTCTTTCTTTCCTCTTTTTTGGGGGTGGGGAAAAGTATGAAATCAGAAGCCTGCCTAATTCCCTAATTGCTCCAGCACCTAAAACAACTGTGGCTACCACCCTTCTGACCTGAGTGGGGGGCCCGGGAATATGGGTGTGGGAAGATGAGAAAGGGTGGCAGGGGGCAGGCCACTAAAGCAGGGTGGGACAGTCTCCCCAGCAGAGCCCCTGCCACCCTCTAGAAGATGCAGAGAGCAGCACAGAATCGGTAGGATGTTGCCACCCTCAGAAAATCTACTTGCTGGCAAGAATTCCTGGATATGTTTTCATTTTTCCTTTAACAGCTTTATTGAGTCATAATTTATATACCATAAAATTCACCTGTGTTAAGTGTACAATGCAGTGACTTGTAGCAAATTTACAGAGTTGTGCAATCTAGGTGTGTTTTCTTAGTTCGTTTAAATAGACCCCAAATGACCATTAATGTCATTGTCCTCAGAAAGTGACTTCCCTGAATATCTACCTTTAATTCTGTCTCCCTCTCTGTCACCATGTCTATCTCCAGCTCTGTGTTTTTTTTTTTTTTTTGAAAGGTTTTATTTATTTATTTGACAGACAGAGATCACAAGTAGGCAGAGAGGCAGGCAGAGAGAGAGGAGGAAGCAGGCTCCCTGCTGAGCAGAGAGCCCGATGCAGAACTCGAACCCAGGACCCTGAGCGGAAGGCAGAGGCTTTAACTCACTGAGCCACCCAGGTGCCCCACTCTGTGTATTTTTTTTCAAACCACATGAAATGCAAGGTAGACTGGGTTGTGGTGGGGGGATGAAGAGCTTTGCAGTGAGGGAAGTCATTGATTTGAAACCATTCTGGCCCAAATCTTCTGAATCAAAAGCATGCATCTCCCCTTAGTTCTCCCTCCCATGTTCCAGAGGCCTTCGCCTGCCATCTTTCCTCTCTTCTCTTGAGTAACCCTCATGAGAATGCCAATAAACCCAATTTGTGCATGTGGCAGTGGTGGGAATTTTAAGGCCTCCTTCTCGGAAAGAAGGTCTGGAGGGTCTGAAAGTGAGTTGAAATGTACCTATAAATTTATTTATGGTATCTTACTTTTGAATGCTCATTCCCTCCCATCCTTTCCAGAATGTGGTATGGGGTTAGGCCCTGAGAGTAGAGGGTGAGTGAAAGAGGAGAAGTTCTCTGTGGGGAGATCTCTGTGAGGAAGCTGAGCTGTCTTGAGAGGAGAAAGCAGGAAACTATTGCCAGAGAACCTGTTTTCTTTGGCTGCAGTAGGCCCAGCACTGAATCCAGGATGCAAACGAAGCCTAAGTGCTTGCGTTCCTCCACAAAGACGTGCTGGTATTCACACCTATCCTTACAGAGCCCAGAGGCCCAGATTCACATTTCTATTCCTTTCCTTACCAAGCTGGTCCCCCCCCTCCCAACCCCCGCTCTGGGCCCTGCCTGCAGAACCAGTGACATCCCTCTTGTTCAGACTGTGAGAATGTTCAGGGAGTAGAAGCCATCCCCAGTTTCAGAGAAATACCATAAAACATTTCTACAGGAGCAAAATGAGACTCGGTAGGAAAAACCCAAGGGACATTTCAGAGGTTCTCAAGGAATAGAGTCTATCTCTAACCTCCAGCCACCTCCAGCTTTACAATCTTTACCAGAAGAGTTTTGGTTGAATGGGTCACACGGAACACTATGACAGACCCAGCAACATTTGCTCAGCATGCCGTCTATTATATGTGCTTTGTTATTCAGCCATTTTGAGGTCTCATGTTTGACTAAAATCATGCCCAAAGTCTCAACAGAAGCCTCATTGTGTAGGAAACCCACGTCTACTACATAAAATTTAAATTTGCAAAAAACACTAGCACGTCAGTCAGAGATATGCACTCAAAATATCTGTGCTCTTAGACTGAAATGAAGCTTTTCCTCCCCCCTGCTCTTTCTCTCTTGATTTTTTTCTCCCCCCAATCAACTGAAGTGAGATAAACAGACCACAGTAGCAGGTTTTCTCCACATCATATGAGGAAGATGAAAACACGAGCAGTGGGAAGCTGGCAAATCTCTGAGAAGTTTTGTGGTAGCTGGGAATTAATGGACAGGACTTTGCTTTTAGCTTGAAGAGGAAGAAAGTAGCCTTGGCAGGTGCATGGTGTTGCTAGGCAACCCCAAGCTGCCCCCAGCACAGGTTTGTTCTGCTGGTGGCCTTCTGAGGAGGTGATCTGTTGTGTTTATAAAGTGCAAAGCCAGCTTCTGCTTAAGGAAAAGCAGAATGTAGGAAGTAATTAGTCTGGAGGGGAAATGGGCATCAGGGGGCAACTTTCTTTGGAGAGGATGGACTGGATTGGACTGATGGACTCCTACCTGGGGATCCAAGAAATCTCCTCTGTGGAGTCTCCTGGATTTCAGGCTAGCACTGCTGATTTCCTTGAGTGTACATCTCTGAGATCACTGATAAAGAAAGTGATAAGGCACAGTTTCTGATTCTTTGCACAGCTAGACTGCTGGCTATCTGGAGACTTCAGGTTCTGTCGTGACTCTAGACTAAGGATTCTCAAATGAGTCTATTTATTTACCTTTTCTTCTTCTGGAGGACATTATCAAGTCTGGAGACATTTTTGAGGATAACAACTTGGGGACAATGGTACTGACATCATTTGCATAGAGGTCAGGGGTACTGCTCAACCTCCCACAGTCGACTGGACAGTCCCCACACCAATGATATGGCCCCAAATATCAATAGTGCCAAGACTGAGAAATCCTGCTCTTGACCTGCTCAAACTTAATCCTGCTCAAACTCCATGGAACCGGAGAGTTCCTTGTTTATTGTTGGATCGCAGAACCTGGTATTGTGTCATGCACATTGTAGATATTTGAATAAATGTTCGGTCAGGTTGTGCTAGATCATTTCAGCCTGCCTTATCTATAAACGCTCCTGAGAGGCATGAGAAGATAGTGGGGCCTCCTTCTTAAAGATCAAAACAGAAACTTCAAAGGCATCAGCAATGTCTTGGGCTGGTTCTATCAGACTTCCAATGCCTTTGACAGGATGGGAATGGTATTAATTTCTAAGACTTCCACACTCAGAATTTCAACCACTTAAAAAAAAAAAAATCCATCAACATAGTTACGAGGTAGGCAGGCTTTTTGCTTTGACAAAAATTAGACCTGAAGGAGAAATTTGGGATTGAAAAATCCCAACCCAAACACACCCTTACATTCTGATGACTCCTGAGTTTTCATCTCTAGACCTCTGATGCCTAGACCTGGACTCCAACTTGCATCTCAATGTCTCCAACTGTTTACTAACAAGCATCTTAGACTCAAGAGAATTTAGCCTTTTTATACCCTCTCCCCCCAAATTCTGATCCCTTGATCAAGGAATGGCACCTCAATGTACTTTAGTGCCCAAGACTAAAACTTTGGAGTCATTTTTAACACCCTCTCCTGCCCTCCACCAGCTCTCTCATCTCTTATATTTAGTCAACAAAAAAATTCCTGCCTGATTTTTCTCTTAATGACAAGAAGTCCTACCTGTCCTTCCTCCTAAAGATCTCTGGAATCTGTCCTCTGCTCCCACCCCCAGTGCCACTGCATTAATTCAAGTCTCCTCATCTTTCCCCTGGATTCTTGTGAAAGCCTCCTAAGTGGCCTCCCTGCCTCCAGTCTTATAGCATCATCCATTTCTCTCCGCTGAAGACACTGCTCAAAACACTTCCACAGCTTTCCACTGGCCCCAGGGGAAACCCTGAAGTCCTGAATCTGGCTAACAGACCTTACATGAACTGGTTCTCATGTTAGCCCATCTCAATACCACTTCAGGCTTTGGCGAGATCAAAGCTGTTTAGTCTTTCCTTTTCTCTTTCTTCATCGGCCTAACTTCAACACATTCTTTAGATCCCCACTCAGAAGTCATCTCCAGGAAGCCTTTCCAAAACTCCCAGATCCAGGCTAGATACACCTGTCATGGTGCTTTATTCTATAGCAATTTACCCTACACTACCCTATTCTGCCCTACCCTATCCTGCCCTACCTTATTCTACCTTGCCCTATTCTGCCCAATTCTATCCTACCTTACCCTTTCATGTCCTATTCTATCTTAGCCTCACCTATCCTATCCTATCCTACCCTACCCTGGCCTACCCCACCCTATCCTAGACTACCTTGTCTACTACAGTGTATCGCAACTGTCTAACATCATGCTAGTCCATGTAGCAGCCATTCCTTAAGACATTTTACTGTACCTGCTGGAAAATTATTGTAATAAATGTGCACATAATCAACTATAATTTGAATGGTGCCCCTAGAATTGTGCAGTGTACAAACTGAACAGCTGCCCTGGGCACTCCTGTTATGAAGTAATTCCATCAGGGCAGGTGCCGTGTCTATCTTGTTTACTCTCAGATTGCTAATACTCAATAAATAGGGAAATGAACAAATGACTTCTGGCTGAACTCAAGGTCTCCAACATCTTTGGTAGGGGGGAAATGTGATCATCTCCAAGACTTTGTATACATTGAATTCCAAACAGTGAAAAATAAAGCCAAAAACCAAACAACAACAACAACAATAATCCCTCCGATGATGCAGTTACCAGGTAGGCAGGCTTTTTGCCTTAACAAAAATTAGGCATGAGGAAAATAATGTCTAAAGCACAGTAAAAAGGGGAGCATAAATGCGCTTGAAGAAAGCTATAATTACCATAAAAGGCTTTTCTAAAAAAGCATCAAGGAATGTTCTGCCATGTGCAGCAATTTAGAGGTAGAAAGAAGTGACTAATCGTGTATAAGGGGTGGAAGGGGTGCCTGGTGTATAAGGGGTATGGAAAGAGAAGTAGGATCTTAATATTCAACATCGAGCACACTTTCGAAAAGCACAGAGGACAATGCCCCACCCAGATAGAAGTGCAAGTGAAAACACAAAAAAAGGCTTCATATAAATGCAGACAGATGACAAAGAAAGCTGGAGAAAGGAGACATCCGTGCCCGGCCAGAGACTCCTGGGGGAGCTACTGCATCCTGGACTAAATGCTGGTGGAAAGTCTTCTGTCAAGGGAAAACCTTACCCTGGTTTGGGGTCAGATACTTCTGGGATTAAAACCTAGATTTGCCCCTTGTTGTCTGTGTGACCTTGAGCTGGTAGTGTCACCTCCTCCTCCTGTCTGTACAGTTATATATCTTACAAATTATTCTTATTTGCTGTCTTTCCCAATAGAACATAACCTGCAGGAAGGCTGGGATTTTTGTCTGGTTCACTGAAGCATCTTCAGTGTCTAGAAAAACAGTTGGCATATAACAGACACTCAGTAAATGTTTGTTGAATGAACAACTTAACAGAGATAATGATATTTTATAGAGGTGCCAGAGGGGTTAAATGAAATGATAAAAGTAAAGATTTGAGCATAGAACTTGGTATGTTGTAAATGTTCAATAGGTAGTAGCTCTTGTAGCTTGCGTACAGTTACAAACATTGTAATTAGTGGTAGGCTTTGCCCTGGGGCAGTCTTAGGTGCTGTTTTTCTACGTCTCACTTCCAGCTCAGGAAAAAAACCCTATAAGCCTAACCTCTTTCAAGTTAAAAACAATAATAAAAACAAAAACAAAACTCTGGTACCCTCAGTGTATGACTGCATCATATCCTAGGAAATCCTTATGCCCCCTATGACCACCATCCAAGATGCCCAGTTGGTCTGCATAAGTGAGGAGAAACCCACGGAAGCTAAGGGCAATTCTGAGGGCCAGGAGAGTTCAAAGTAGAATAAATGGTGGCTCCTTCTCTTGGGCAGAATTGTACTTTTGCATGTTAGCTTAATTAGCGAAACTCTCTCCCACAACTCTTTTAACTCTCACGGTTTCCTGAGTGGGAGCTGTGCATTGTTGGACTTCAGAAGCAGATACACACTGGAAATATGGAATAGAGTTCTTCCATTGCATTCCAGAACTCTTCAGAATTGAAGACAGATGAGGTACTGGGAATGGGGGGGATCACTAGGGGTTCAGTGGCCATTTATACTAAACAGCAGTGGCAGACACTCAGAAAATTAATTTGGTGCTTCAAGACACTCTGGGGAAAGCTCCAACTAATTTTAGAAGACCGTCTGCCAAAGCAGCGTTTTGGTCCCTAGAAAACGGAAGGGCTTGTCTCTCTTGCTCACCTGGGCGAGGAGAAGGGAGCTGTGTAGGGACTCTGTGTCTAGGTACAAATTGGCATGGAAACTCAGCCACGAACCTGTGCTTGAATGGCTGCCCCTGCTTTGTTAGAGAAGACACGGAAAATCCAGAGGCAGATGGTTTCCTCGGTTTCAACAGCCTCTGTATATCTTAAAGGGTTTGCATAGGGGAGCGGATGGAGGATGCTGGGTAGGGATGCCTGGGAAGGCCAGTGATCCTTTCCATGGCTCGCTGCTTATCTTTTGCTCCTAAGGCAGAAATCACAGCAACAGAAGCAGCAGAGCCTCCATGAGGTGATATAAATTTGGATCCAGCTGTCTATGCTACATGTTTCCTGGACGCACCTGGATTCTCACTGATCAGCATCATCTCTGTCTGCTCAGGAAAAGGAAGGCAGTAGGCTTAAACTTGGCCTCAGAGAAAATGGTGAACTTAAAAAAAAAAAGAGAGAGAGAGAGACTTTTTTTTTTTTTTTTTACTGTTTTGATGCTCTAAGTTCTTATTAACACATTTGTTTTTTTCAAAACAGTAGAAGATCATGGGGTGGGTGGGGGGAGGGAAGAAAACAGAGTTTGGCGACAGTAAGTTGGAGATAGCTCTTCTTGGGAGGCAGGAAGCTCATGTCAATTATAGTAAATTCCAGACTGAATCATTATTACCCAGTAGAACCAGGGTCTCACACAAGCCTGTGCTTCCCTGGGGGGAGCCTGCTTCCTTCCTTGGAACATCCCCTTTCTTTATTACACTTCTCTACCATGGGAGGATGTAGGGCACCAGTGCAGGGAAAATCTTACCATGTTCCTAAGGCAAACACCAACTGGTACCACACTGAAATCTGCTAAAAGTCCCTGCCACGGGGTGGGGGGGATGGGCTTTCTCTCTTGACTTAGATAGGAACGGTGCATCTTAGAGTGTGGTCCTGGGGCCAGAATGTCATCTGGGAACTTGTTAGAAATGCACATGCTGGGGTTCCATTTCAGATGTATGGATCAGAACCTCGGGGTGGGGGGTGGGGGGAGGTGGGTCCTGGAAATCTGCATTTTGACCAGCCCTCTGGGGAATTCAGATGTCTGCTCTGTATGAGAACGAGATTTGGATTAAGTCTTGGATTAGCTTTTGGATTAAGTCTTGAACCCCTAAAAGGGCCTTGAATGCATTATCTGCATTATCTGGCCCTGCCCATTTCTCCCTCTCAACTCATGTCACTGGAGGCTCTGCTCACTCAGGTTTAGCCGACCTGCCTTGTTGGGTTCTAGAATGGAGTCTGGATCTTCCTTTTGGGATTTTGCCCATCCCTGTCCCTAAACAATACTCCCCACACTCCGGCTAAAGCCATTCACGCTGGGATTAACCAGCACTTGCTCGGAAGGTCCTTTGACTTGCAGCCTGGGTTGCTCCCCTGGAGTGATGTCATGGTACCTCCCACTCCTCCTCCTGTAGTCCTCCTGCCTCCATTCTGACTCATCCTTTCTTTCTGAGCAGCAGGTCTCAACCCGGCTGCACCTTAGAACAGAATTGGCCGAGAGTTCTGATACCAGGCTGCACCCCAATTAAATCAAAATCTCCAAGGAGGGGACTCAGGCATCAGTATTTTTAATTTTTGAGCTCCCCCAGGTGATTCCTGTGTGTGGCCGAGACTGAGAACCTGCAGTTTAACGCCCGTCATCCTGGGAGCCTCGGAACCTCCCCAGAGCAAGGACTCCGACTTGGCGGGGTATAGCTCTTTTCCCAGTGCTCACCCCAGCGCCTAGCGTTGAGGATATTTGTTGAGTGAATGCATCCATAAGCCACCTGTGAGGTGTTTCTGCTGCTTCATTGCGCCCTCGATTCAGCAGCCAGGTAAAAAAAGTAAACCTTCCCTCGGGCCAGACCCCAAGCCCCTGGATGGATGGCACGTCCCAAGCAAAAGAAACAGCTGGTTGTAGTACAGGGTCCCAAACCAAGCGGACAACAGTGGCTGATGAGGAGTGCTGGGGTAGGTCTGTGCCTTTCAACTTGGAAGAAGCTGATACCTCCCGACTGAAAGAGACAGAATAGAGTACCCGGAGAGGTAGAAGAGAGCACGTTGGTAGATTAAGAGGGTGACAAGAGTCACACAAAGGCAGGGATGACAATAATAAGGAAGTCCAATGGTTTAATTTGGTTCTTGGAGGATAATCAAGTTGTTGTACCTCATGTTGCTTATTCCCACAGCTGTCCAGCAAATAATGAATGTGGTACCTAGCCTGTATGGAAATAGGGACAAAGCGCGACTTTGATTTCTTATTTGTTATTTTTAACCATCCAATTTCTACACCCACTGAGCATCCTTATAGCCACAGGAGGGTCATAAAAATACAAATAACATCTAGGAGGCCTGTGGGCACGGACTCGTTACTTACTGCTGGGCTGACGGCTTTCTTTTAACTAGTGTAAAATCAGGCTGGTGATAAATCGTCATATATTTTGTTGTTGTTGCTGTTCGCAGCACAACTCTAGGAAATGTAAGGAAATCACTAAATGTTTGTTTTTAATAGATGTGAAAAGAGCTGGGCCAAGAACCTACCCCAGAACTATGGGTTTTAAATTCTGGATTTTAGGATGCTTTTAATATAAACACCTCTTGGCTATACGATCTTAGGCAAAAATGATTAACTCCTTATTCCTTACTTTCTTCATCTGTAAAACCAGGGCAGTAAAAATACCTATTCCAGAGGGTTGTTGGGGTTTAAAAGAGAAAAAACCTATTGCATGCTTAGCATGATGTATAAATACATGTAAATATATCTAGTAATATGTAAGATGTATAAATCGTAAGTAAATGCACATAGTAAATGTTTCAGATCTGAAAGTTATTATTATTGTTTAAAATAACATCAAATGCTGGCAGAAGGGTCTACGCAGCTGAGGGGAGTCTTTGCTCTGCACTTGGTGATGAGGAGGGACTGTATACTATGGCTGAAAACATGGCTGTCAGTACAGCAAAGACCCCAGGAAGGTGCCCTCCAAAGACTGAAATGGAAATAAGGAAAATGAGGTAATTTCCTGAGAGTTTCATGAGTAAGATCAGCACATAATGGATGTGACATGTTACCTAAAGAAGTCCTCCTAAATCATAAGAGGCATGTGAGGTGCCCATGTAAACCAGGCTCAGAAAAGCATGTGAGCAGAAAGGGGTGCTCTGCCTGTGGTGTGGAGAGGGGGCCGTCGAGGGGGCAGGGCAGAGGACTGGCTTGATCGGGCTTGAGCTTCGAAAGCTTTCCTTTGTGCTGGGAAAACAGACTGAGGTTGGGGCAAGGACAGGGTCTGGGAGGCTGTGCAGGAGGAGGTCACGGGGACGATCTTGGTAAGCCATGGGGGCGTTTCGCGTGGTGTAGGCAGGTGCCCTGCTACCGGGACTCCCCGCAGCAGGGCCAGTCCTGTATGTGTTTAAGCTTCCCTACGCATCCCTCCAAAAGGAAAGACTTGTGGCACAGATGCAGAGCAAAAGATAAAATACACTGTCCATAAATAGCACTCCGGTTGACACAAACTTCATTTGGGAATCGGCAAGTAACCAAGGTTGGAGAGGCTGGGTTTTGTGATGATTCTGCCCTTCTGTCTATGTTGCTTTTTCATATTAAAGGCAACATCGTAGAAGTGAAAGGGAAGGGTACGTGGGTGGAGGGGCGCAGAGAACCGCGGGGTCACCCAGGCTCTCTCCCCAGGTTGGACTGACAATGTAACATGGAACAGCTCCAGCAAAGGACCGCGCTGACCTTCTTGATGTCGTGACCTGACACCAGAAGTTTGCATCAAGTCTGCCAGCATCATCTAGTTCTTCTAGGCAACAGAACTTCCTTGGGTCAGCCCTCCCAGGTTATTACTCCTGGACTTCAAAACCTTTTGCAATCTGTTTATCCCTATAGGTCAGCTTGACGCATCTGAATTGTGGCACTCGAATATACTTCAAAAACTCCATCGGTGCATCTATGAACCATCTGTCCGTCCTTTATCTATCTTTCATCTATCCATCCATCCGTTATCTATTTGTGTATACATAAATATACACATATATTTATATTCAAGATGTCCTAACCAACAAATCCCTCCAAATCCTCTGAAGACTTGTTCTCAAAACACTACGTATTAGATGACCTCATACACTAGCTGTATTTTATCTTATTTTATGTTACTTTCTGCCTGTACAGAGACAATAAAAACATTTCAATCTTTCCTTTGTTTCTTCACCCTTTTTTTCTTTCCTCTGGCTAAAATGGCGGCTCCCAGCAGCCCTGTCCTTGTTCATTAATCCAGCACCTTCTATCATTCACTCCTTCCCGTCCTTGTGACCCACATAACCCCGAGTTCTGAACTTATCCTGTTCTTTGAAACTCTATCTGCATGTTTTGTTTTAGTCCTTTTCTTCACAGTGTTTAGCTGGTTAAGCACTTGAGGGAAAACTGGTTGTTACGAGGCCTTTATAAATTTTGTGATAAGTCTCGATCAGGGGGAGTATGAAGAATAAGGAGATGTTTGTTTTCTGAAAGCATATAGAATAGGAGTCAGAATCCCAACAATCTGGCCTGTGCTGTTCTCCAATTTTGCATAATGAATGTGCCCTTAGGAAGGCGAGAGCTTTCTCTTCGAAATCCTCTCATTTACAGAGAAACAAAAATCCCTCCTTTCAAATATATTTTAAACATGCAAAACAGCAGTATGTTTCTGTTAAGTCACATTTTAGCTAAATGGACAATTGAATGGTGAATGGGAGCTGCTACTCAGCTGCTAACCTGCAGAGTTTACACACACACACATACACACACACACTCCCAAATTGCCGCAGAGCAATCCCCAGGAGGCAGAAAGCATGACTGATTTTTCCAATAAAGCTGAAAAATCGATAATCCTTGTAGACGGAATGCTCGCCTCTCTAACCACCTCAGAGTCTCATCTCCCTCTGCTGTCCCTCCCAAACAAGCTTCCATCTTCACCCTGGTACCTGTCACCAATTCAGTACTGCCAGGATTTACCCTGAGTTCTATTCCAGCTCTACTGAACGCACCTCTTAGAGAGGCCCTGCAGTGCATCTTGATTTAGAGATGCTTGGGTTTTATGTGACTCTGGGAAATGTTGTTTAGCTTTTCCAGAGCTCTAGTATGTTCTGATGTATGGCCGTGCATGCCTGCATGATTAATGGCACAGGCAAGGACTTGAAGCCTTCAGAGGTCACCCTGTGTGTACTGAATAATACAACGTGATCCAGAAATACCCTTGGATGAGAATCCCGGCTCCTCACAGATTCAATGGCATCGCTTGCTTTCATTGACATTGCCTGAGCCTTGGCGCCTCTCACTGACCGCGCTTCTGAGGAAAGTCACCACCCCCAGACAGACATTTCTGAGGAAAGTCACCTCCCCCAGACAGACATTTCTGAGATATAAAAGCAGAACCATTTGGGTTTGTTGGCTATTTCTCTCTCCAGTGTCAGAGATACCAGGATGAGGAGGAGGGCTGGGAGCACAAGCGGCCGATCTGCCAGACTCTGACAGGACTTCCGGGTTCAGGGGATCCAGGCGCGGGCGTGAAGCAGATGAAGCTTCCATGCAAAATATGCTACGGTGTGCAAGGCTGTGGCTGAGAATTTAAATGCACCAAAGTCAAGAGATTCAAACTGATGGTTCCCACAGCAACTATAACTCAGTTCTCTGGTGAATATAAAATTAACTTTATTGCAAAACATGCTGTTCAATTTACGCCTTAATATAGTCGTGGCAGAGTTACAGTTGCCGTGAGAACGCTAACTCTGAATTGTTTTGAATAATTAATTTAATGAAAAGTTGGTAGAAATGTGAACTCTGATAGAAAGTCAACTTAAATTTAGGGAAGTTGGCCAATTATGCCTGTGCTGAGGAGTGATGATTCATTTTGGGAATCTGAAAGAACTTGGTGCACTCTTTGGCCTGGGGATGCTGGTAAAGCAGAGAACCCCAAAATATTACCAAGTGGGGGACAGCCCCCCGATCACTGAAGAAACATTCGTGCAGGTGGTGGTGACTTTACCAGTAAAGGAGGGTGCCCCCGGGTGCCCATACACTCTGATTTCATTGCTGGCCTCCAGAGAAAGCCTCTTGCCATAACTAGCTGGGATCAAAGTAGGCGATCAAAACAGTCTGTGGTAACACCTGGTTTCTGTCAAATAAACTGAGGGTTAGAGCTCACCTCCCCCGGGCACTGACAGTTCAGACTTACCCCAAGGGCTTCACCTCTCTGAGCAGTGTTCTCACCTGTACGATGATGAGGACAATTTCTACCTCACAAAACTGATGTGAGGATCAGGATATGAGAAAGTGTGTTAAGAACCGAGCACAGGGGCTGGCAAGTTT
Source organism: Mustela nigripes (assembly GCF_022355385.1). Lineage (NCBI taxonomy): Eukaryota > Metazoa > Chordata > Mammalia > Carnivora > Mustelidae > Mustela > Mustela nigripes. The sequence goes on along the minus strand of NC_081568.1, from coordinate 57,375,984 downwards.
TACGGCCGGTATTCACTAACTGCTAGCTGCTTTTATCTGAAGAGGGAGTTCAGCAAACGAGTGAATTCAAAACACACACAAAACCAGCTCTTCGGCCCATTATTGCCGTCTAAACGGATTTGGTACAGACCGAAAGCAGCCGGCAAGGGGGGTGAGAAAGACAGAGACATGACTTGGCAGAAAGTTTCCTAAGCAGGAGTTTGTCTTCAGTAAAGATACTCGAGACCACTTCTACTGAAGTTCTGGAAGCAAATCAATCTATCATTTCTTCTACCAGATGAATCTCTCTCCCCTGGTTCCTCAGGAACCATTTGAGATCTTTTCCTCCGAATTCCTCTCCTCATCATGAAATTTTAAAACCACAGATACACTCCAGATCTGCTTATTTGTTGCATAGATATCTGTGCTTTATGCATAAAAAGGGTAAGATTTCTCGACTTGCTCAAAGAACCCCTTTTCATTCTGTTTGTGGTGATCCTGTCCTCATTTCAGAGTTGTGCACTGGACTATAGGCCAACGTGTCCCTTGTTCAAATCCTCATGCTCCAAAACTCCAGAAAACCCCTTCATTTATTTAGTTATTCCTTTCACTATTTCTTCCTCAAATTTGGCTCCTGATTTTTCACTAATGGGCTCTTTTGGAGCTAAGAAACACAGTACTTTTGAAGTTAACTCACGGTGGCTTCTCACTGTATCTGTCCCCACTGTTCTCCTCAGATATAATGTGGCTTCTCTTTCTCTTAACTTTTTTCAGGAGGGCCATGCCCAGGGAATCTCAAGCCAGCCAGCGCTTACTGAGCACCTGGTGTATTCCTGTTCCAAGGCAGAGGGTAATTTAGGTTCCTTCTGGATACTATGTTTTGCTGTGGAATGCCAGGCTTGACCAAACCAGAGGGGTTGTCCCTGCCAGAGAGCATCTTTCTTGGGAGGTACTGTCAAGATTTTAACAGAAAGGGGCAAAGCCATAGCCTGGGAGGAAACACAAATTAAAAGGAAACTCCCGAGCAAAGTGCATTTCTAGCTTCAGAATCCACTCCCAGCTTGGCTCTAACTACTTTCTTTATGTATTAGCCTCATGTTGTTTTCAGGGCCTCTATCTCCTTCCCCTCCAAGTCTTGGCTTGTGGCTTTTTACCTCACTGTGATCAGTATCAGTCAGATTTTTTTTTTAAAGATTTTATCCATTTATTCAACAGAGATCACAAGTAGGCAGAGAGGCAGGCAGAGAGAGAGAGAGAGAGAGAGAGAGAGAGAAGAAAGCAGGCTCCCTGACAGGCAGAGAGCCCAATGCGGGGCTTGATCCCAGGACACTGAGATCATGACCCGAGCTGAAAGCAGAGGCTTTAACCTACTGAGCCACCCAGGCACCCCAGTATCAGTCAGATTTTAATGTCTCCTGAAAGACATGATTTTATAGCACTGCAATCTTTTGCTTTTACTGCTCAGAAAATATTGTGAAGTTGCACTCCTTAGCGTAAGCCCATCTCACTGGTGCTGGAAGCAGAAAGGTACATGTCAAAGTGGAGTTGTCCTAGCACGTGGAGGTCTGTCAGATGCTCCACTTTAAAGGAACTTCTTGGTTTGGCCAAGTACTTAACTAAACCTGGAACTTCACGGCAGCTTCGGTAACCTATGCATGGCTGAGTGCTGAAACTCCAGGGGCTGATGTCCCTGCTGACCCGTGAGTCTGTTGGCTTGAGCATCCCTGAGTTGCACTGTTGACCTATAGGAACCAATTAAACCCAAAGGCTGGCTCAGCCAGGTGAGCCTGAATGTGCTGACAGACCCACCATGAGGGTCTCCTGCATGGGCATTCTGTACATCATACAACAGGCTTTAATGGATTTGGCAGCACTGAGAATGCCTGTGGCTTCCTTATTTTGAACTTCTAGAATGTCACCCTGAGGCTACTATGATAAAGATGTCCCCTACATGGTGCACCTTCGACTCCCAAGAATGGATGTTTGTGTATGTATGTGAAAAATACAAATTATGATTTGTCTATGTGATATTTTGAAAGACATCATGAATGAAGGTAAAGAGAAGCCTTGGCTGACCTTTGGAAGCTTCCATTCTGAACAAATGAATAGCATGAGTTGATTTCTCCCAAGGCAGCACAAAAGCTACCTTTTTATATATTTGGTTATAAAGAAATACATACCTGAGGATATAAAGAGATGGCTTTTTTAAGCTACATACTTGAAAAAATTTTCAGTATTGATTTCGATCTGTTGAGATGAGCTAAGACAGAATGGCTGATTCTAGATGCTTAATCAACTGCACTTCTGACTAGACCGAGAAGGGATTTCCAGTGCTCTTCTGTGGAATCCTTAAAGTTCCCAATGAAAAGGCAGTTTCATTGGACTCTGCTCTAAAGAAGAGTATCCTGATTTGTGGGATCAGAGGGGAAGCTGGTGGGTATGGCAGCCTTTGCTGTCCCAAGTGTCACTAAGTCTAGTCCCCCCTTTCACACATGCATTTAGGACGGCCAGGTGTCGCTCTAGTTCTGCATCTGCCTCTGAAGGATGTCCATGGCATGCTCGCATGCAGAGAATGTGAATGGCTGTGGTAGAATATCATGCTGGGAACCGTTCCCAGGAATCAGCCGTCTGATCTGAGACAATTTGGAAGGAAGAGCAAGGCAATCTAGAAAACGGGGATACTTGTCCTGGGAAAAAGACCAACGGTTTTACACTGCCATACTGGAGTCTTCTCTCTGGGTCATGCCTGCAAAGCCCAAGGAACTCCCCTGAGTAGAGCAGGACAGAGAGCATATATGCCCATAAAGCAGAGGAGAAGGGGGGAGGACAGGGGGATGGTGCAGCAAAACCCTTGAACCCAGTCTAGAGGGGAAATGACCGTGGTGGAGCTCTAATCACTGCTGGCCAATGGGAATTTCTTGGGTGTTCTACCCAAGGCAACTCAGAGAAGATCTTCGTTCTGGCCTTCCACTGCACTGCTCTGGCCCTTGTCCTGCCTTTCCATGACCACTCCTGGTAATCCACTGTGGCCAAGGAGAGGGCACCTATCCCAGCTCTGTAAGGGAAAGGCTTCTTCATAGCTGTAATTCTATCTGTTTAAGGAAGAGAAGGGAGATGGGACCCAAGGGGCATGGATTAGATGGCCACTGTTAGTAAATGCAGATATCCAGAATCCTGCAGATACCCAGTCGGCGTTTCTAGGTCTTGAGCACTTGGCAAAGTAGAATTTCAGAGCATGGCATCACACCAAGGACCAATAAAGAGATGTGTTGTAATGGGTGCAGATGAACCATGTGGGGCCTGCCGAGAAGTTAGATGGGCACACATACATGCATGCACTCACAGACGTGTACACACTCACACGCACGACAGGAATTAGTCACTGGCTCGGTTTGCTTGTATATATTGTTGAGATCTGGGGCTTAGCTGTCAGCTGGAGCAAACAGAAGGAAGATAAGCCCAAAAGGGCAGCAGAGGAGGCAGCAATGGGAAACCCTGCCTGCGCTTCTTGAATGTGGTAATTTGCCAATTGTGTAGACCATGCATGTAGACCAAGGAGTCAACCTAGCTGCCTGTTTAAAATATTTAATGCTGCTCCCTGTGTGTCTTGGGGCAATAGCTACCTGCTTGCCTCACAGGCCTGTTGTGAGGTTGACGGAGGCAACACAAAGTCTTTTGAGCTCCTTGGAGAAAATTCAACTTGTAAGTGCAAAGAAGTTATCACCATCACACCCTGGGCAATGAGACTCCTACCAGCAGAAACCAGTCACCAGGAGAGTTGGCATCCAAAAAAAAAAAAAAAGCCAAAGCTGTCCCAGTCTCAACCCAGACAAATGATGATGTTCCCTAACTTGATACTAATCTTGCCCTGGAGCTCGGTGTCAGCGGCCACAGATGGGTGACCCATGTGGCCTCCAGTCCTATTTGAACGGCTCATAGACCATTTCCACATAGTTTGAATTGCTTGCCAACATTTGAAAACTGGGAGAGTATGCATAACAATCCTGATACCCGGCTTTGTACTGAAAAATCGGAAATTTTGGTCAAGCTAGGTTTGCATTTCTCTATGGCAATGTTCAGTGGGACACAGGCCATGTCTTCCCTCCATAGAAGGGGCGTACACTCTCCAGTGTATCACCACTCCCTACTGTCTTCTACCCTTTCCAGTGCACTCATGGACATTGCTCCTGCCTCATCCACATAGGGGTGTTTGAGTCTACAACTCTTTCTACAGGTTCTTCTGTCCCAGTCCTTCCCACAGTCAATGAAGACACTGAATTCATAGTGCTCTCATTATCTAGGCCACCTCCCCTAACAGAGGAAAGGCCTGCCCAACCACCTCCTGCCAGGCGGAGACAAAAAAAGAACTTGGTTTATCCCATTCCCTCCCTTGCCAGTAATTCCGTCTTAAACCTCAAGGTTTTCTTACTTAGGGATGTCCAAGCAATAATCCAACTAAATTAGATTATAAGCATCGGAAGGTTTTTGTAATAAATAAAAATATAGATATAGCTAAGAGAAGATGAGATTTAATTAATGAATGTTATTTAACAGAACAAGTTGTGCCATATATGGAGGATTAAAAGATAAGAAAGGATAGGAGGGAAAATCAGATTTTAATGAGTTGCCATCTTCATTTGATTTAACCGAATTTCTTCCGCTGTTGAAAATATTAACACTTATGAAGGAGTCATTTGTGTGTATCCACACAGTTTGATACCTGACTGCTTTTTTAATGTAATTATATTGTGTTACAAATGAATTTAAACTGCCATTGGAAGTTTAAGGCTTCCATCCTTCCGTTGATCTTCTTGGGAAGCTGTTAGCAAGAAACAATGTGGAAAAAGAAACCGAAAATGATTGGCAGAAATACCGGGAAGGGTGCGTTTGTTAGAGAATAGCGAAGTCTCATGTGGGCAAGAAGACAGCCGAGGTCTTCAGTTCCTCAGACTGTCACCAGCCCCTGTGCCAACCACTTCTCTTTTACTCCTGCTACCCCTGGGGAGGCTTATGCTGCACTCAGCACACATTAGATGCTCAATAAATGTTTCATGAATGAAAGAATGAACGGATGGATGAATGAATGAATATAGTTGTCACTGCTCAGCTGTAACCACATGGAGGAGGTGTGGACCTCACACATGCCATGGGATGATACCCGTGTAACTCTCTTCTTTATGTTTGTAACGCCCATGTCCCTCCAACTGGCAGACAGATCCTCAGTGGGCCATTTCCAGATCTCTCTCTGCATTGCTCTTGCTCCCTGTGTTCTCTCTTCTTGCAGGCAGGGCATCCAGGTGCCTCAGTGACCTTCTCCTACAGGAGTGGAGCAGGTGGTGGGCCCAGATCCCTGGGCTACCATTAGGGGCATCAGCATCCTGGTCTCTCTTTGGGGAGTTTGGGGCCCTGGGTATGGTTGTCTGCCACCTCTATCTATCTAATGTGCCACCACTGCTAACTATGCTGTCCACAAAGATGCACTTGGGCAACTCTGGCAAGGACCTGCAGGTGCTCGTGATTTTTAAGCTAACATTTATGTAGCATCATAAATGCTTCACTGATAAGTGAAGTGCTCCCCAAAGTAGGACAAGGGTATTATTATTCCCAGCTTACAGATGGGAAAAGTGGAGGTACTGGAGATACCTAGCTTGCCAAATATCACCCAACTTGCAGTTGATGGAGGCTGGGTTTGAAACCAGGCCTGTTTGATTCCAAAGCCCATGCACTGAAGCCCTCTGCTGCATACTTCCCCTCTCCAGCCCCACCCTCTGAATGCGCGGTAACTACGTGAGGAAAGCACTGAGGATGAGGAAGTTCCTCCAAGGAAGGAAGAGGTTACCATCTACAAGCATAACGCGGGAGATGTTGGGAGTTTGGAGTGGGTGTTGGTGTGTATTATGTGTTTCCAACTGCTTAATTCTGGGTAGACTAGTTTCTGCGCTAGGCTTCTGTATGGTATGGTAATATTTCCTCTATCAGACCCCCAGAGAACAGGTCTGTAAGTGAATGCACATGGATCTTTCTTGGTCCCATTAAATGGAAATAAAAAGTTAAATTAGTTCATATTCAAAGTGTGGTGAGAAGCAGATAGCAACATGCTTAAGGGACCCAACTTGACTTGCCTGCATTCCCTGGATTAATAGGAAAAAGCTCGTTTCTCTTACCACCTCTAATATCTTCTTCAATCTCTCTCCCTATTCATGGGAATTGTTATCATCAGTGACATTTGGGCTTCCTGGGCTCCCATACACCTAATGTGGAGAAACAGTCCTATTGCCTGACTTGAGTTTCATGTCATTAGAGAGGGCATGTTTCAGTGCAAGAGCGTGACTGGTGATAGACAGCTTGCTAACTTGTTGGAATAAAATCAGGTACAAATGTTTCCTCTGTGCCTGTGAGGTGCTTATTTTATAATCTCTGGGAGCCCCCACACCCTGGCATTGTTTCTAGACAACTAGACAGGGCTGTCTGGCAATCCCTCTTGAAGTTAAACCATGATTTTAAAAATAAAGAAATGCAATTCACACTTATCAGAGCCCATCACTCTGCTTAGAGCTTTGGACAGATGACCCTTCTGAGCCAAGTTCTAACCAACTTCATTGCTAATTTGACCAGGTGCTGCTGCAGCTAAATTTGGAATCTGTGGGCCAGGAGTCTCAGCAATTTAAATCCCTCTGGACAGCAATTCTGTGGGACTTTTTATCTCTGGAATATCAGTTAACTCTTCCTTTCCCTGAAGTCTGGCAGGATATAGCTGGATGTCACCCATGATTAGAGTGAGCCACCTCAAAGAGCCATGATAGAAATTGCTGGAAAACTGGTTCTAAGGGATATGGAAACATTTGCCTCTCCACTCCTTTTGTGACACCATTAGCAGAAGGATGGGAGATCACAGGGGCTCCTTTACTTGTAGTTGAGCTGGCTGAAATGGAAGCAACCCTTAACCGAAATAAGAAGGAAGAAGGAGATCTTCTCAAAGGACTAGTTGTGTAGATGACAGGGGTCCTCACTGATCTGAGTTGGAATTTAGAGCCTGGGTGTGTTTGAAGAACATGTGAACATCCCCCACCACTCCTGAGTCTATGGAAGGTATCTGAGTTTGAGGGAAACTGAGGAAACCGAAAGTGAGGAAACCAAATTGCCTGTTCTATAGTCTGATCCTGGGACAAAACCTTGATGGATAAGAGAGATGCTATAGGCAAATAAATAAATAAATAAAGGGCAAGCTTCTTTCTCAAAGGAGTGTGGAAGCAGCTGATAAAGATTCCCAGTGAGGGCAAGTGTGGTGGCCTCTCCTTCACTGTGGAAACCCAGCAGGGCTTGAGTTAAGTGGACACTGAGGGTGCTGGTTGGCACACCTCTGGCAGTAGGAGGAATACTGTAGGGCTCCCCTGAAGTGAATTTTGTAAACATCAGGCCTCCATGAGGAGACCAAGCTTGAAGAATCTGAATGGGCTGACCATGAACATGTGAGACAGCCCTGGAAACTTCTAGGAATGTTCAGGATGCAAGTGGGGAGTGAGCTTTGTGGTTGGGATGAGCCACAAAATTAGAGAAGTAATGTCAATGATTCCTTATTTGTGAGACAGATTTTTAGGGCTTGGGGTGATGTGGGTTCTATCAGTCTTGGAATAGAACCTATGAAGGGTAGAGTGTATCCCCATTCTATTTTATGAATGTCTCGTGTAACCTACTTATCTTGTTTTGACAATTATCTCAGTTCATGTGTAAAACTATAAAAACCTCTGCTACATTAATCTCCCCACTTGACACTTATTGGGCAGGAGGAGTCAACCACATCTTGACTGATCTGGGAACAGAAAGAGAGGTATATCACCACGGACCGTAGAATGAGGTCTTTTGTGGGGAATCCCATGGCAAAAGCTATGGGAAAAGATTGAGTAGGCTTCTTAAGGATCTTAATAATAAAAAAAAACACTGGCTAGTAGCTTTTAATTACTTTGCAGCTGTTGCCTTCTATCACTGAGGACCAAAGAGGCCTCCCCCTTACTGATTACAATGAAATATGTTTTTAAAAATAAACGCCTTATTTAAAACTAGGGATACTTTTTTAATTAGAGGGAAGATTAACTAAATGCATTATATCTTGTAATTTAATCCATTCTAATTATCCTGAGAATGGTTATGATGAAATACTTAACTTTCTCCTAGTTGCTATTTTACATGTTTTTTTTCTTTATTACCCATGAAGAGAAAAGCTCAGAGATGGTCAATGATATGGTGGCTTTCTTTAAGTCTGCTTATAATGATGCATTCAATGCATGATGAAAAGGATGAGAAGAAAATCAATAAACCCTGACTGTTGTGGGTTTTCAAAATGATGGTACCCTCTTTTCCAAAGGCAATAAAGACAAGACTTTAAAAAAGAGCTTGTGAAATAGAATGCTATGAAAGAAGTGGCTGGTGTAAGATTGAACCCCATTAGGCAGGCAACTTGGGAGGAAATGCAAAATCTGTTCCCTACATGAACATCTGGGATACTCTGTGTGGCTTCTGATAACCCAGGAGATGAGCAAAGGAACTGCAAAGAATCCCCAGATGTTACCCATGGGCATTGCTCCAAGGAGTCATGCAAGGAATGAGGGTAATTGTGCAGTTCATTGGGCTGAGTAGGGACAATCAGTGCAATTCCTGAGTCTCCAAAAGGCATGTGTGATTCAACTGAGTTCAGTTGAGCCTCCTGGGTTATTATTCCTTTTTGTACAGAGCAAGTACAAATATAATCTTGGAGCCTAAAGTCAGAAAACAAGAGACCAGAAGAAGGTATTCTAAGAGTCACTGACCTGGCAGCATCCTAAATAGAAGAATTGCTAGGTTCCTTCTTAAAGGAAACAGTGTTATTCCAAACTGCTCTAGAGTATGTCTGGGTCCCTTGTTTAAGAAATGCTGGCTTAAAAGAATTGGAGTTTTATTCTACTCAATAATGACATAATTCCAAACCAATATTTCAAAAGACTTTTCTTTTGAACTATACTTATTATAAAAATGAAACCCAAAATTAAAAACAAATTCTCATAGACCTCTTGGCTTCTCTGGAATATGTCCAAGAAGTTTAGTTGGATAAATTTTGGTTGAAAGTAGCAAACCCCAATTTCACAATATGTTTCCATTAACATGAAGATATTCAGATGTTTGATTCCATGTATAATGGGGCTGTTTGGTAAAAAAAAAAAAGCAGGTTCCATTCCAGGTAAGAGAGCCAGTTTACATTTCTCTGTAAGAAGCAGCTACTAGCGAGTTATAGAACAAAACTTTGCTTGAGAAATTGGTAGTGGGTAGGGGTTATTTTTGAAACATGGCTAATGATGGTAGGTTGGAGGCAGTTATATGAAAGGGAGGTTGAAAGAAGCAGAAATGAAATGAACTATTGGGACTTCATCAAGATCAACAGCTTTTGCACAGCAAAGGAAAGAGTCAACAAAACCAAAAGATAACTGACAGACTGGGAGAAGATATTTGCAAAAGACATATCAGATAAAGGGCTAGTATCAAAAACCCATAAAGAACTTACCAAAGTCAACACCCAAAGAACAAATAATTCAATTAAGAAATGGGCAGGAGACATGAACAGACATTTTAACAAAGACAACGTCCAAATAGTCAACAGAAACATGAAAAAGTGCTCAACATCACTTGGCATCAGGGAAATACAAATCAAAACAACACTGAGATACCACCTCATCCCTCAGAGTGGCTAAAACTAAGAAGTCAGGAAATGACAGATGTTGGCAAGGACACAGAGAAAGGGGAACCCTCCTACACTGTTGGTGGGAATGCAAGCTGGTGCAGCCACTCTGGAAAACAGCATGGAGGTTCCTCAAAAAGTTGAAAATAGAGCTACCCTATGACCCAGCAATCGCCCTACTGGATATTTACCCTAAGGATACAAATGTAGTGATCCAAAGGGGCATGTGCACCCAAATGTTTATAGCAATAATGTCCACGATAGCCAAACTATGGAAAGAACCTAAATGTCCATCAACAGATGAATGGATAAAGAAGATGTGGTATATATACACAATGGGATACTATGCAGCCATCAAAAGAAATGAAATCTTGTCATTTGCGACAACGTGGATGGAACTAGAGGGTATTATGCTGAGTGAAATAAGTCAACCAGAGAAAGACAATTATCATATGATCTTTCTGATATCAGGAATTTGAGAGGCAGGGTGGGGGGTTCTGGGGGTTTGGGAGGGAAAAAAATGAAACAAGATGGGACCAGGAGGGAGATAAACCATAAGAAATTCTTAATCTCAGGAAACAAACTGAGGGTTGCTGGTGGTGGGGAGTAGGGGTGGGGTGGCTGGGTGATGGACACTGGGGAGTGCTATGAAATGTGTAAGCCTGCTATGGTGAGTGCTATGAAATGTGTAAGCCTGATGATTCACAGACCTGTACCTCTGGGGCAAATAATGCATTATGTGTTAATAAAAAAACAAGTTAAAAAAAAAAAGAAAGTAGCAGAAATGTCTCAAAGAGAAATTTATTTTAATGATCTTCCCTTGCTTTTGTCTTACATTGGTAAGAGATTATGGGGGTGGTGATGGGGCAGGGGGATGATGATGATGATGATGACATCAGCTCACATTTGTTTGGCTCTTATCTTATGGTAGGCTCTGTGCTCATACTTTACATATAACCTAATGAAGTAGGTCATCTCTTGTTTTCGCATTTGCAGACAAAGAAACTGAGGCACAAAAAGGTGAGAAAACCTGCAAGGATTTGATCTCAGGCAGACTGACATATAAGCCTTATCTTATGTGCTTTGTTATGCTTGCATTGCCCTGAATCCAAGTAAAGTGGATATAGATAGATAAGCCTCTATTTAACACCATTTTTTAAATCAACTAACATAATATAAAGGAATAAGTGGACTCTGATTATTCAGACTATGGAAGGAAGTTTTTCAATGAAAAGAAAAAATTTCCTAGGTAAACCGGATAACTGGAGATGAGCAGATGGAGAAACTAACAAAAACTACCATTGACTATCCTCAACCATTCAAAAAAAAGCATCATCAGTGGAGCCAACACTACATTGTATCCAGTCCTTTAATGTAAAGTGTGTATTATGGGATCTTACTTGGAAGTCCCCCCCATTGCCTTACAGGAAAGAGAAAGGTTTGATTGTGCTAGAGTGGCCCGTTCATATAATTCATATAATTTTGCATCCAAGTAATACAATTTAGGAGTTGGACCAGTCCTTAGAGATCATCTCATCCAAGTGTGTTCTAAATTCAGTTGATAATCTATTGCATTTGTGGTATGTGCAATATCTGCACTGTTATTTACTTAATATGTTTCTTTAGATTTATTCAGGCCTAATATTGCTACTTACTTTTGCCACATCCCTAAGCAATACCATGAGTTTGATGAGCTACTCATAGTTTTCCCAAACACATATTTTTAAAAACCCTACGTTACAATTCAGTAAATTATATTTCCACACCAACAAAAAGCATTTCATGCTTGGGACCACACTGTGGAAAGCAGTTATGTGGTCCAATCCCCTCATCTGCCGCAGGAAGAAACTGGGCTGGGAATGTGGGTGACTATGCCAAGAGCACCCTGGATATTTAGGGTAGAGTCAAGTCTAGAACACAGATATCCTCCATTATCCATCAATCTATTCTTCACGACACCACAACAAATCAGACAGTGAGTGATGGGAAAATACCCATCATGAATACCTACAGGGGCTCGGATCTCTAGGGCCCTCTTTGTGTTCCTTTCCTTTTAATGCCAAGTCTTGAGGGCATCTAGGGGGACCTGAGAATCCCAAACTTGGAAGAAACTTGTTTTTAATAAATTGAATGGTTGATTCTTTGTCAAAGCTGAAGTAACAGAGTACTCACTACTTACACTAGGGTAGAGAATTCCCCCCTCCCTTTTTTTCCAACAGCTCTTATTCTTCTATGTTTTCCTTAGAGTATAGAATCTTTTTCATGTTAACCCTCACCCATGGGTTTCTGTCCTGAGAGTTCCAAACTACTTTAGTTCTGTGCTCTTGTGAAATCAGTAACACTTCATATTAAGCTATTTATTTACATGTTGAGTCTGGCCCCAGCACTGTTGGCCACGGCTAGTGTATCAATAGGATCCTCTGAAACAGTAAGGGTATGGTATGGTACAGGAATGCTCCAAGTTACTGTGTCCCCACAGAGCTAAAACATCGAAGCTCCGTTCCCTCTTTTCTTCTACCTCCTTTTTTTTTTTTTTTTTTTAAGTAGTCTCCATGCCTTGCATGGAACCCAACATAGGACTTGAACTTAAGACCCTAAGATCAAGACCTAAGTTGAGATTAAGAGTTGGAGGCTTAATGGATTGAGCCACCCAGGCATGCCAACCCCCTTTTCTTTTTTGATAGGAGCTCCTTACATGGGCACATATTACTAAATCACATAGGAAACAATACAGAAAAACAAAATTCCATTTAAACTACAGAATGGTCAAGCCATTAAGTGAGAGTGATCTTTATGTCTGTCTCTGTGATCTATTTTCCAACAGATGCTTAAAGCCCTTCTTCAACACCCAAGCCAAAACAGTCAACACTTTGAGTGATGAGAATCTGATTACTTGTAAGGCACTTTTCTCTTTTCATTTTATTTTACTTTTTGGAGTGAGTTGCAAAGGTGTTCCTGTAACTTTTACCTTCTGGTCCTCGTTCTTAGTCTGGGTAGGAAAGTTGGATAGATTGCCTGATCCAGACTCAAAGAGAACATCTGGTCATGTGGTGGCTCACATTTTGGCCCAAGTGTGGGGGAAAAAATCAGAAGTGTAACTCCGCTAAAAGTCTGTCATAATCTCTAACAGTGAAGGACCATCCCTTCCAGTTTTCACTTCAAAAAGAATGGAGCTCCTAGTGTAGGTTCTAATAAGAGTCCCCAGAGGAATAGGTTAATTAACCAATCAGAGAATTAGCTGCTCCCACAGACGTGGTGCTAAGGATGGCTCCGCAGTGGCTAATTTCATCTCAACTTGATCTCATTGTGGAGTCATGAAAGCTCAAATGTTCAAGGATAATAGCTACAAGAAAAATGTTTCCATAACTTAGAATGAAGCTGGAATGAGATGCAGAAGCAGCTGTACTCAGTCTGAAGTTGCTTAAGTTTGATAGTCACTTTCTTCCCGTCTTATTCCCTGTAGCTCTCAAGCTCTCTCCCTCTTGGACTGTGACCCTGTCTACTTCTGATGACAATCACTTAATCGTCATATCAGATTGTCACATGGCTGGTTTTACCTTGGGTAAAGATTCATTTTCCTTATTAACATCACAAGAACCTATTTCTTTCCCCAACCAATTAAAGAGGAAAAATAGAAGGGCCCCAGGGCAATAGAGAAAAAGAAAACTGTTCTGACTTAGGGCACATGGCCAGTCAGCCCCACAGAAATCAAGTCCTAGAAATCAAGTCCTCATGATTCTGAAATGCAACTGGAGGTCAAGACCACAGAGACAAAATAAACAAGTTGTAATCACTATTACCTGCGTTGCTCACTACTCCGATATCAAACAGTTCACCAAGGGTGGGCACCTGGTGTTGGTGGATTTATTCTGTGGGTGTGTTTGTTTATGTTATTCAGAGTGGAGGTCTGGACAGCCCACAGTCAGGAGACAATATCAACAATCCTCAGTTAGAATTTAGTTTCCCTCCTCTCATTCTCTGGCAAAATGTTATTCCTTCTTATACCTGGCTCCACTATTCTGCTCCCACAGCACAGGAACAATTACTCGGCAACAGACACTTAGCTGAGTTTACAACAGTTCACCGTGCTTTTTGACCTATTCTGTAGCCCCTTAATGCTTTGGGGGTATGGTCTGTGGATAGCCTTCTCATGTTCAATCCCCGGTTCAGTAAGGCGTTGGTGGGTGATAGAAACAACAACCCATTTTAGGATTATGTTTAAAGAATAAAACTAATCTAACCACACAATGCACTTTCTGATTTCTTCCTAAGAGTAAACTGCAGCCTATCCAAATAATACTAATATATTCCAAAGATAAACAAGAATTGTGGTTCATCTGGATTCAAAGCATACTTCTTATCTATGAAATTTTGTAAGTTTCAGCCATACCTTACATTTAACTTGTTGGAACAATGTAACATAAGAATTACTGCTCGGTTGAATCCAGTCTACCAAGATGTTAACTCTAACAGCTAATATTGAAATGTTATTCTTTATATTTAAATCTTTAGCAATACGTACTAAATTTCCAAACATAAAAAAATAATAATTTGGTTGAAAATTCCAGAAATGCATTTGACCAAACATGGATAGATCCTACTCAATTGAGTTTTAGAAGTCTGTGTTTTTATCCTCATTTCCATGTGCCCACTGTGGCCAACCGCCCCCCCCCCCACCTCTGCATCTGTCTTCTTGCTTCCTTCAGCACAATAAGCGCCATCCACTAGTGCTGTCAATTGTTCAGGTGACGATTTGCAATGATCCTAAGAAAACCACCTCTCACCACAACCTTTTGAAAATAGGCTGCAGACAACCCTAGCACCCCAACACGAACCACTCAGGCTCAGCCTCACCCCAAATCTCCTAATGCGCTGTTTGCAGACTAGGTGCCATTTCATTCTTATTTATTTTCTATTTTCAAAATACAGCATTTGAGGCTCTGCTTAGAAAGGACCAAAAAGCCTCTCTTTCCTTTCTGTCGGTATCCCTGAGGAGGAGGACCAATTCTGGGCTTGTAAATTGTGGCATTTACTTAAAGTGAATTGACAGGAGTGTCTCCTCAAAATGAAAGTCTAAAACTGCACACAGCAGCTCCGGGGCCAGAGGTTGAAAAGCAAAAGAAGCAATTATGTGCGTCCAAACATCTCGAGATTCTGAATAGCAAATCTCACCAGCCAAGGTATTGTTTGGTTTTTTTGAGAGTGAGTCCCAGTGAACGTAACTATGAGGATAGAGCACCTATCCTACACATGAAACCAGGGAGCCTCAATTTCTCAAAAGAAAAGACTTTGGTGATAAATATCTTTATAACTTACAGAGTGTAAACGCATACGGTTGCGAGAGATTATAGTTCTGAACAAGAGACTTTCCTGGACCTGAGACTCCCTTCATGTTGGTAGCTTCACCTGATTCGTGAATTTGCACACTCTCTCTGTCTGCCGAGTGCTCACGCGTGTTAGCGCATGCACATGTGAAACTCAAACCAGGCACTTCAAGTCGCAGAAACACCTTCCCCCAGTTCATCTCACCCACAGGGCTGCCAGAAGGAAGCATCTCCTAAGTTCTCGTGCTGACCATATCCTCACCATCTCCTACCCAGACTAGAGGGGCCATCCTCCCATTTCATCTTCAAAGGCTCCAGAGACAGGAGCACTCCATTATTATTTTCTCCTCTCTCCCCCACTGGACCTTGTTGTTTCCTCTGACAACGTTCAAACCACAGCTGGGGCAGGGCGGGGGTGCTGTTCCTAAAGTGAGTGTGGACCAGCTGCCTTCTCTTCTTTTTCCATCAAGATCTGTGCAACTCTCTAAATCAGGGGAGGGCCGATTGCTCCCATAAAGGGCCAGGTAACCCAGGGCTCTGAGGACCGTACGGTCTCTGTGGCAGGGATGTAGCACTTCGATGGAACGTGCAGGCTGACAACATTTCAGTGAATGGGAGGGGCTGTCCTCAACAAACACTTTATCTAATGGACACTGAAATTTGAATTCAAGTATCATGTGTCGGAAAACACCCCTTGCAACTTTTTTCAACACTTGGTCAGTGCAAAGACAATCCTTAGCTTGTCAGCCATAGAAAACCAGTCAGCAGGTCAGCTCTGTCCAGCCCCCTCCGCTGTGGTTTTCCAAACTGTCCCAGTCTGTCTGGGCTGTACTCTTGTGAGCCATTGGCAGAGTGAGAATGAGTTGTAAGTGGGGGAGGGCCAGCGGGCTTGACTGTGGGGGCAGCAAAACTTCGCTGGGTGTGGGAAGGGAGCGCAGAGGGGAGAGGCTGGCTGGTGTGAAGAAAGTAGGATTTTCTACCTAAAGGTTATTGGTTGGCAAGAGCTCTTATTTGAGGGCGGTGTGAGGACTGAGGCCATGGAGGTATGGGGTTGGGGAAAAGTCTTTAAATCACCCCGGGCATGCCAAAAGGTCCATCAATAGGAACGCCCCTCAAGAGTGGGAGCTGCTGGTGCGAACTGTGAACTGGCTCGGTAGGGGGCTGTGCGCACCCTCCCTTGAGAGTTTTCTGAATTATCCCCCAGACTCTGCAGGGAACAGAAGATGAAAGCAGCCGCAGGGGAGCGGGATCTGGAGCATCATTGAGAGATTGCAAAAACAATTCACTGCCAACAGACTGTCCCGCCAGGGTCCCAGTGCTATGGTCATGGCCTAGATCGGCATGCTGCCCCTCAGATGCCCAATTAGATGGAACCAGGGTAAATCTGATGCAGAGTATGCTTGGTCTCTGCTTCACCACTCAAATGAACAGCATGGGAAATTGAGTCTGACCTCATGAGTCCGCCCTGGACAAGCTCCTAACACCGCCTCTCTCTCCGGGGAGCCAATCTGTCGACCGGGGCCTTAGGGCTAGGACAGAGGGGAGGGATGCAAACGTGATGGCTAGCTTCAAAGGTAACTGTAAGGGGACAAGTCAGTAGTTTGCTTGGAAACGTCTTTGAGGATTTTCTTGCAAGTGAGTGGATTAGCCAGCTTCACAGTGAACTCAAACCAGCATAAGCAAAAATCACAGGTAAGAAAATGATACTCAAGTGGACAACTTTGTCACTCTGATTGTCTGAGGGATGTGGAAAACCAAAGAGCTGTTGGCTCCCATCCTCAAAGGGA
Organism: Mustela nigripes; assembly: GCF_022355385.1. Classification (NCBI taxonomy): domain Eukaryota; kingdom Metazoa; phylum Chordata; class Mammalia; order Carnivora; family Mustelidae; genus Mustela; species Mustela nigripes. Next base: position 57,359,188 of record NC_081568.1, on the reverse strand, counting down.
TAACTGGATACATTCAATCCAGTTTCATCCTACCCTGAACCACAATATTGACCAAGAGCCATCAAAACCAAAACTGAAGACACCTAGAAACGATTACTCCTCAAGAGATAAAACAACCTTAAAAAAACAAACAACAAAACAGAACAAAAAAACCCCTCGTTGAGGAACTTAAGTAGAAAGGTGACTGAGAGAGAATGACATGGGGCCAGGGAGACGCTGAACGATGGTAGTGGTGATGGGGCGGATCAGGGCCCAAGCAGGATGCCTTGTCTTGGGACAGCAAGACGGTGCACAAACCTCTTCCAGGGGTCCCTGGCTACCCTGGAAACTTGGGAGTCCTGCCTTATAAGTCACCTGGCCTAAAACAAGTGAGTTCAATTGTTGCCAGCAAGCAGGGATCCAGTGATCCAGCCGGCGGGGAGAGTATTCAAAAAGTGGAGACTTGCAGACTACCATCATGGCTGGTGGGGGTGGGGGGTTTGCTTGAAACCTTCAGGTCCTGACAATTTCCCATGCATGTGCATTTTTCCCTCCCCAAATCAGTCATTTGAATGGATTTTATCTGGTTTTGTTCCTTGCCTCCCAATCTAGAATTCTGGAAAGAAGGGAAAGCATTTTTTAGTTGGGGACTTTGCTTTTCCCTTCCCTAGCCCCCAGAAGATTTGGAGGGGCAGCAGGAATGTTGTAGAGCATTCGTGTCCCTGAAGGAACAGCCGGTTGCAATGCACGACCATCACTATAGATCTACGATTTATGAAAATAAAGCAATATGTGCCTGTTTCGGTGCCTGCCGTTTGCCTACCAATGGTGCAGTGTTCACCATTCCAGCCCTCTCGGCATTCACATTTGCCATCTTTACAGGTCCCGTGCTCAATGCAGCGGGGGTGGCACACGCGCTGGTCACAAGCTGCGCCTGTCCAGCCCTCTTCACAGCGGCAGACTCCCCCGATGCAGACGCCGTGAGTGCCACAGTCTACTGAGCACACTTCTGGAAGAAAAACAATGATTACAGCTCAACACCACAGTTGGCAAAACCCTCCACTGGAGGCCAGACCACACACATGGCCTGGGTCCCTGGAGCAGGCCCCAAGGCCCAGCAGGTGTGCCTCCTGGGGAGGCCTGTCCCTCCACTGGGCTGGGTACGAACCGTTATGTAGTTTCTAGAGCAGCGGTTTTCATAGTGGGGTCCCTCGACCAGCAGCATCGCTGTCACCTGGGGACTTGGTAGTCAATGCCAATTCTTGTGCCTTGCTTAGATCTCCTGAATAAGACGTTGTGGGAGTGGGGCTCAGAAATTGGTTTTCTCAAGTCCTCCAGGTGGGTTTGATGTGCACTCGAGGGTAAGAACCACTGTGCTAGAGCTCGCGGTCACCCCAGGTGGAGGTCAGACCCCGGCCATCCAGTTTGGCAAAGCTGTGTGGGAGGTGCCAACTGAGAACATGTATGTGCATCCTGACTCCCTGGCCAGCTATGATTTTTACCCTGTCGAGAGCTTGAACTGAACTAAGACCACTCGGGAACCCTGCAGCTCCATCCCCACGATGACGGCAAACCCACCCGTCAGCCCCCTCGGCACCTTGTGGCAATAATGTCTGCTCGGATTGTGCTGCATTTACACAGCCTCTTTCTCAAAGGAGCTCAAAGTCTTTTGTGCTTGGGGAGAAGACAGACAGACAGATATACACTCTCTGGCGTTCCAGACCTCTCACTCGAGGACAAGCACATGCCAGACATTCATCCTTACGACAGACTGCTGAGGGAGGCATGGCTCATCGTGCCAGGGGAAGAAAAACTCAATCAGGAGGGGCAGTGACTCACTCCAAGTCACACAGCATATCGGCAGCACGGTTGGGCCTTGGATCTAGGGGTCCTCCTCCCCCATCCTCTGCAGAGCTTGGCCTGGACCACCGGCATCAGCGTTGAAGCCAGAGGCAAGTGGGCTGAGAAGCCGTCTCAAAATAGCCCATTTTAACTGACTCTTTTTTTTTTCCTTTTGGAATGAAATACTCATTTCTTTCCCATTGTAGGCAAAGCCTCACATATATTCCCTTCCTGATTGCCATGGCAATCTGACAGCTGTCTCACTACCCAGAGGAAGGGGGCGGAATGATGATCGCTTGCTTGGATAGGCACTTGTCACTGTGAACAGAACCATTCTCGGGTAGGTTGGGACTGGCTTGAACTGTTGAACCGTTCCATTTTAGGGTCACTCGGGAGGTAAGACGCATACTCTTAATTTTAGGAAAATAAAGTGTACAGCGCAACTTCATTATTTTCCTGTCACTAGAGTATTGCAGTGCTCTGTAACATGTTCACACGGCACCCCGAGGGAGCCTCTTTTCTGTTTTATAGGACGTTCCATTCAGTTTGTCTGGGACTGAATTGTTCTGTTTTGTTTTCTGGTACCTTGAGGGAGTGTACATAAGAAAACCTATAATGCAAATGGAAGCATCCCTCCCGGGGCCTCTCGTCCATTTGTAGTGATGGAACAAACAAGGCACGAGGACCTGTGGTGTTTTTGTTTGTTTGTTTGTTTGTTTGTTTCCCAGGATCACAGATTCAATGACTGAGGAAGAGAGAGTAAGAAAGGCACTATGCAATTACCCTGCATTCCTTCATCCCAAGCTAAGTGTGAAGAGTAGATTCCCATCCATTTGGGCTCATAGAAGGAGCACAGGGCATGAGTGATGGGAAAAGTAAGGAGGAAACCTCTTGTCTTACCCACAGAGCAGTCGGGACCCATCCAGTTGGGATCACAGCTGCAGAGGCCTGTGTCGGGGACGTAAGTGCCGTGCCCACTGCACTGGTCTGGGCATTGGACCCTTGCCAGCTCACAGTTTAGACCACCCCAGCCAGGGCTGCAGAGGCATTCTCCATTTATGCAGACCCCATGGCTGGAGCAGGTGGGATCCAAGCAATCAACTGAAAGAAAGAGCCAAAAACAAAACAAAGAGGAAGAATATTGATCACTCATGGGGAATGGGCCACGAGATGCCAGCTTGCTGCTGAAGAAATGCATAATTCACTAACTCCTATCCCCTGGCAAGCAAACGGAGCAGCCCAAGTAATACTTACGTGGTCTTTTGAAGAACAACCTATAAAAAATTCAAGACTTTTTTTTTTATTTGCCAAAACACCGAATCTCAAACTCGAAGGGGAGGTAAGAGAAAGAGGGGCTTTCTCAAACAGACTTAGGAGTAATCAGATATAGAGGTGTGCCATTCAATGCTGAGAACCTTGTACTTAAAAAAGTTAGTACCTTCATTAAGTCATATCAGAGCTTCTGAGCCTGGGACATGAATACTTGTGATATCTCTACATGTATCCCCAAGCCCAATTATCCCTCACTATCAGAGAGGAAAAGAAGGCTCATTCTAACTCCACTAATGCTTGTCTTCAGAAGGTAACAAAGGATTACAAAGAAAACCAGTGAAACTCATAAATGAGTCACTTTCCTAATTAAATGTCACTTAGGCTAAGTCTAAAATTAGGTTTCATTTTCCGAGCACACATCTACTGCAGGCGTTAGCCAAAGAGCAGGATAGAAGAGGTGAAGCTGGGTGTGGAATTGATCCCAAGGAGTTAAGGGTCCCACACAAAATCAGGAGTGACCTGAATGGGTGAGTCTCTGGCCGTGGTGCTGACACCCTCAGACTGTGTCAGTCAGATGAGTTAATTCTGGTCACTGTCATTCTTGGCAGTTTCATGCTCAGGTTGTTTGGACATCTTAATACTCAGAGTGGATATGCATCCAGTAGGTAATAGGAAGATTCTCACTGTGGAATCAACTCAGAATGAGGAGAGTTGTGAGTTGCAAAGGTCAATTCTCAAAGACAGGACTTTTTGCATGGGAATGTGACCCCAAACTTTGGATATCCATCCAGGCTCAGAGATGGGCAAAGAGGGCTTGGTAGAGGAGGACCGACTTCCTCGGGTGTTACCAGAAGATGATGCAGTGGCGTTTGGAGAAGAAGGCACAACACACTGTGGGATCTGAATGACCAACGGTGGTCCTGCAGACGGCTCAGATACGTCTTGTGTAGCAGAGAAATAGGCAGGTCTCAACACCTTATTTAACTAAGACACACATTTTCCTTATTTTAACAGCTTGGAAATCAGGCCTCCTGGCCTCGAGTAAAGCATTTGCTTCTGCCATCATCTGGGGGCACAGCCAGCTTAAGACCACTTTAAATTCCTTTCTTGAGGTTTCTTGGACCACACTGCTGGTGTAATTGAGTCCCTCATATGCATGTGTGCCATCTTGTAGTTCCAATCCACAGAGATTTTGATTTCTCTCCCTGCCCAATGCCAAGATTGAAACATGCAAGATTTTTGGCGTCTATATAGTTCACCATGACACCGAGATGGCAACCCTTTGGGGTCCCAGCTTTTTGTAGCATAGTCTCAATTTTGTTTTCTTCTTATGGCATACAAAGTAATGATAGGTTTTAAAATTGATGATACTTTGGCTCTAAACAGGACATTGTTCAGAATTACCCATGCCACAAACTATTTCATTCCAGGGAACATTAAACTCAGGAATTTGGATTTCTTAAAAATCACAGTATTCCATGAAGTTTCCAAAAAGCACTGTGCTCTTGAGGCAACAATAAGAATTTTTAGTGTAAATAATATCTTCTTTCTCAAGAATTTTTAGTGTAAATAATATCTTCTTTCTCAAGAAGATATTATTTACGAAAACCAGCTCAAGACTATTTGAGCCTTGGGGAAACAGAAGCTGCCACTGATATAACAGAAATTTAAAAAAAAAAAAAACACTTTCAGAAAGGGGAATTTCAGTGATTTATTATTAGTTGGAGATGTTTAGGATAATGCTAGTTGCTCTGGTTGAAATCATTTTAAGGTTATATTCATTGTCTTGGGGACTATAACTTCTGATGATATGAACCCTTTTTGATACCTTCAGATTTGCTCAGGATGGTGGAGGGCATCTGGAGGTAAATGAATCGAAAGTTTCAGACACATAGAAGACATGTACAAAGAGGCCGTGCAATGCTTTGGTGTCTTTCTCATGCTCAGCAGGGGTAAAAAATATAGTAGGTGTTCAAAGTCTGCAACGAATGGCAGACTTTGCTAGAAGCCTTTGTCATTAGTGAGACAAACATCCAGGAAGAACTGACATGAAAGAAATGGTGCTAACAACTTCTTGCTTTTGGGGAGGAATGCTATGTAATTTGGGATCTGTGCAATATGAACTAATTCATTCAGAATGAGTCTTGTCCATATTTTTCTAGTAAGAGAAAATCCCAAGGTTGTAGTTTTTTCTCTGTCCCTTTTTCTAATACAGCAAAATCAAAATAGACACAAAGGAATCCCAGGTGCTATGTGTCCCCAAACTTACTCTCCACTGTAATTAGCTATTTAAAATGTTTGGTGAGGTGCCAACAGTTAGGAGCTTTCAAGAAATACATCATAATCTTTTTCTTAAAAGGATGACATAAAAAGTAATATACCCCACATCCCCCAAAAAAGAAAAAAGAAAATGTCACTTTTCTTCTAGATAAATTAGCTTTCTCTTCTCTATTTTAAATTATAATATGAAGAAAGGAGGAAAATCCACTGGGATTTATTAGCCCAGGAGTGGAATGCCATCCAAAGAATCATTTATTGTATCTAGAAATATGAGCTAACCCTTTCAGTCATACCAGTAAATATGTTACAGCAGCTGATGGAATAACTAAATCCAGACTTTAAGAAGAGCAGTTTCACGATGAATTTTAAATTTGCTTCCAATTTCATAAGATGGTCTTGTGGCCACGTCCTTAGAGTTTTTAGCAGGCAGGAGGGACTATGGCATTTTACGAAGCTTTATAAATAGAAACAGTGTTATACTTAAAAGGGGGACAGTGGCCTTTACCAGCTAAGTACCGTGTGCCTTACAACACCAGCCCCCTGGCAGCTGAAATCATTAGAACTCATTTAGTCTTGGGCCCTCTGTAGGTTTGACAAAAAAGGGTTGTGAATGCAATTTCTATCCCTAAGGATAAAAAAAGAGGTCAAGGAGTTTTACAAACAATATGTACTATAAACCCCCGAAGAACCATGAATTACATTTATGAAGTTAAATGTCATTGAAAAATGACTCAACCATGAAACTGACATGAAAACATGGCTGACTTAAACTAATATGTCAGTTCCTCGCTCATCACCTTCCCACTCCCCCAGACATCATTGAATGAAACCTCGGGAAACCGTCCTTTAATTTCTTGTGCAAATTTGTTAATAGTACAACAACGTTTATGCAGCAAAAATGGAGGATGGCGACTATTGATTTCATTGCCGTGGCCATTGCAGGTAAATTGTTTGAACGTATGACTATGATGAATATCAGAAATAAAAGAGCTAAATGGAAGAAAAAAGTGCTGATCCAGACTTTCTGATTTCATTTCCTATTTTGAAAACAGCATATGAATCACCTCGGTTCATTCTTTTTGGGTAGCAGAAATCAATAGAGGAGATTTCATCCTTTCATAATGGTCCACGTGGCTTCCTTGTGTTGCTGGATGGTTAATTCATTCGGAACATTTAAATACGACGGGTTGGGAGAGGAAGAAAGTTGAGAAGTCACTTGAAATTCTACTCATACAGATATGCGCAATCTTTACTGGAGGGAAAAAATTCTAAGACGGGCAATGTCATTGCTCTATCATTTCCTTCTCGCCAAATGATGTATGCAAAAGGTCGTTTTAACCTTTCTTGTCATATTATTGGCCTCTCCCATGTTTTCAGCAAATGCGGCTTTGCCTTCTGCAATCCATTTATCTTTGAGAACTTCAACCTTTCAAGCAGGGTTATTAAATCAGTCCTTCTTCCATCCAAACTCCCAATTTGGTTTTATGATGCAGATGGAGGGAGGCTACCTTTTATAACAGAGGAACAAATATATAAAGTGTTGAGCCAATGAAGATCTGGAGGTCAGACTTCTGGGTCCCATTAAGGGGCATTACCACTGATGTATCAGAAAAATCTTAGAAGAATAATGTCATGGAAGTGGACTCTCTTTTAGCCAGAGTTCTATAAACTATGAAATGGGAGATTTCAGAAGGGGAGCTTCGGTATGTTACTAAGGGTGAGTTACTGTCATTACTTTGTGGTAAAGGCAGTAATGATTGGTTAGGTTTTACAGAACACTGGAGATCCATAACTTAATGGGATGGGAGATCAGATATGCTCACACCTGAGAACCTCAGAGCGCCTGAGGTCCCTACTTATCAGCTTGGCATTGAGAAGCTGAGAGAGAACACAGGATATGGCGTCTAACAGTCTTTTCTTGGGGGGCATGCTGGGTGGTTCCCTCAAGCTGTTTCTCATGGGGTAGGCTGTGGGTTTCACTTTTTTCCTCAGTTTGTTGGGAGAGTTGACACTTCTTTCTCCACTGGGAGGAAAAAAGGCTGTTTGAGTTGTATGGGGATGTTTGCCTGGATGACCGATGTAGAGGATAAGTGGCTAAGCTGATAAACACAATTGAGTCAATTCAAAGGTTGGGGAGTGGACGAGGGATGGACCACACCTAGGCTCACGCCTTCCTACCAACTCTGCTTGATATTTTATGTGAAGAGAAACAACAGATGGGCAGCCAGAGACCATACTCGGGAGGTGCAGATATAGAGGGGGAAGGCTGGCAGGCAGTTTGGCGGGGTTCCCTTGCCTTATAGATCCCAACACCTTGGTACCAAATAGCTTTTCTGAAAGCACTAACCAGAGTGACTCAGACTCGTGGAAGCTGGCTATGGATCACATCGGGAGAGGAGCGTTCTCTATCTGATCACCAACTCGCATCTCTGATCACGTTTTTTCAGACTAGATTCAGCTGACTACACCCCTAACTTTTCCCCATGGGTTTCAGAGGCCACCACAATGCATGCTAAAGTGAGCTCTTCAGAATTCTCCTACTCTCTCACTACTGTGCTACACCCCCACCCTCCTCTAATTCTGTGTGACTTAGGTACCAGGATAATGTGACCTACATCGTGTCTAAATGACATGGCTGCCTTATATCGTCTTTCAAGCCTGACTGTTTTCTATTGATATTAATTTTTGCTAAAATATACGCAGACATATGTAGGTACTAGATTACCAGGGAGAGTTTCAGGGGGAAAAAAAAGCAACAACAAAAACAGCTATAGGGAAGACAGGAGATTAAGGATTCTTGGGTGGTTTTTTGTTGTTGCTGTTTTTGTTTTCTGGATAGCTTTAGTAATTCCCAAATCAGAGGATTTTAAAGAAAGCAAAGCAAAGAGGAAGGAAGATAAGAGACTGTGGAAGAAAGAAAAAAAGGAAAAGAAGGAGCAGGAAGGGAGGAGGAGGAGTTACAGGGAAAGAGCCCAAAGACAAAGGCAGAGAAAGCAGTTTAAAGAGGAAAAGTAGCTAATTAACATAAAGAATGGTAAAACAAAGCATTCCTCCCAGAACCACTCCGCAGGCTGTGTTTTCTTCAACCTTAGAAGTCTACAAAAGCCAAGGCATTTGAAGTTCTCTGTGCAAAATGTTTAAGTTTTCCTCTGCAAAATGTGGAGCCTTGGACTGGGCTCATTAGCAAAAGTCTGAGTCTACAGACGCCTCCCTCCTCTGCTGCTGCCCAGGCTGGCCCTGCAGCGCTTACCTTCCTCACAGTGCTCGCCTTTGTATCCAGCGGAGCACACACAGTTCCCATCGATGCAGGAGCCATGGCCCCCGCAGGAAGGATCGATGCACTGATTCATGGGCACGTCACACTCTGCGCCTTTCCAGCCGCTGTAGCACTGGCACGTCCCTTTAGAATATTGTCCATTCCCACTGCACAGGACAGGGCAGGCAGCTGCAAAAGCCAGAGACAGAGCACCAGGTCACAGGGGGCAGTGCCTGCAGGGATCTGTCCATCTAAGGGGGGTGGAGCCCACCTGGAATTTCAGCTTTGCTTGCAGCGTCCTAGCCTGGGGACCCTGGTGGTGGAGGGGCAGAGCCGACCTTAGAGAGACCTTAGAGAAACAGTAACCATCACGAGGACTACCACAAAAATGCTACTAATAATAGCAGCTACCACCAATGCCATTCTTGTTATGCGCCAGGCACAGCTTCAAATGTGCAATTTATTACTTAACCGTCATAAGTATTCGATGATCCTGATGGGATCCTGATGCCCATTTTACACATGACGTACAGACCAGTCAGGTGTAGATAGGTGGCCAAAGTCACAAAGCTCAGAAGACGGGGAGCCCCCTTGGAAAGCAGGTTGGCCCAACTCTCAGCTCTGCCCTTGATAAAGCTATGTGGACACAAGTGTCATTTTTAGTGGTGCAGGGGATCAGAATCCATTTTGCTGAGTATTTTATCCTCTGGTTAGTCAGCTCCTATTCTTGCCAAGTTGATGTCCATTAAAAGGAAGGGGGATTAATCTCTTTATGCCTCAGTTTTCTTATCTAGACCACAAAGGGATGACTCTGCCTACCTCCAAGCACAACATGTGTAATAAAGGATAGGCTACAAGTGCCTGGACTAATAAAAAAAGCAAGAAGGGCAGGCAGAAGACAGGAAACCTCTAGTTGTTCTTGTCTCAGCTGGGACTCTCCCGCATCCATTGATAGGAAGAAGGCTGAGAATTGGTGAGGACTGTCCAGTACGAAATTACCGATGGTTCTTACCAGTTTTGCCTCAGTTGTGCCAATTCACCCCTTTCAGAGATCAAGAATGGGATTTTAGTGGTCACCTTCAGGCTTTGGACTTTACGTTTCAGAATCAGTTTGTAAAGAACCTAAATTTCCTACTGGGTCTCTCATTTGCGGCTAAAAGCAGGATGCAACTTCCTGCTATGGCACCGGCCCTCAGGGGCCTTCAGGGATGGCCAACAGGATGTTTCAGTGACTCCCGGTCCTCCTGTGATTGGGAATGCACATGTACGTGGATGCGTCCAGCCCACGCCATGTCCCGGTCCTGTGAAGCAGTGGCCCCTCTAATCACATCACTCTGCAGTCCGACTGATGACTGGCTCATCAGTCATCCCCTGTTGTCAGGTTTCTGTCCTGTTTTTATAATAGTTGACTTTCCTTCTGTGAGTGTCTAATTTCCCAGAGCTCTAGGAAACTCCTTGAGGACAGGCCCATGTTCATCACTGTTGATTTCCTTTCAGCTCGGCATTCATCAATGTTGACATAAGTAAATATTTCTCCTATGTTCCTGATATTTAGAGATCCTCAAACAGGGAGGTTATGGGCAAGTGCTAAATGGGCATTTATGGAAGATGTGGGGAAAAAAAAACTCAGCTTCTGGAGGAGACCTCATGTTGCACACACGGTACCTTTTTCTAGGGGAAGTGCATGTTTTAACTTAATTATAAACTGACCTGACCTGAAACAAAAACATCTTAGCAGCTGACATGTGATTGAGAGATATCCTCTCTGAAAACATTTTAGAACACAAAAGTTGTGAAAATTATTTAGGGTCTAATTCTCAGTAGAATTCTTACCCTTCTTCTACCCTCTATTACCAGAGGAGAATAATGAGTTCAAAAGGGAGAACATCAAAGCCACATATTGAATTTTGGCTAGACTGTCCTTGAGAGAGTAGGGAACATGCTTTCTATCCCCAGGATACTTAATCAGAGATCTGGATAGAGTCGTTACCCATACTGATGGTCTAGGAGAGGGTAGAAGAAAACATTGAACCCATGGTGCCCAAGATCCTGGTTAGGAACTGTGCAAATATGAACAATGAGAAAAATATGAGCTTTTGCAAAGTTTTGAGAGGGCTTGATAGACAAAGGAAATTTTTTCGATGTCAGTTCCTCATGAAACATGCTAAGCTCTATGCTAGGAAATGCAAATACATGCACACGAACTACTATTCTCCCTTCCTGCACCTCTGCAGACATCGTCGAGTGATCACGATCATGGCATCTCGTCACCCAGAGCCTAGACAGAGCCTCAAAACCTCAATGACCAAGGCTGAGACCTGCAAGAAGGCAGAGTTGGCATTCGAGAGGAAACCCACTTTCCATTTCTAATTTAGGCAACATTACAGATATTTCTTCTCCTAGGAAAACTGGAGTTGGCATCATTTCTTACCCCACATCTACTCTCGCCCACTGAAATGGGAAACTAGTGAAGAGGGCAGCCATACATGCAGTGGAATGAGCTTCCAAGGGCTGTTTCTGGCTGGAGGATCCTATACTGGACAAGCTGCCATGAACAGCAGAGAAAGTTACATCAAATCACCACCACTGGACTCCCACTGCACCTCCTCGCCTCTCCAAGAGTAGAAGAGAGTAGAAAGTAGGAGCAAATAAGTACTATCATTATTAATTATAAAGTACAGTTATAATATTTTATTTATCCATATTAAAACTGTTTTTCTTCTGCATAAACTTCATGTGATGAAAAAAAAAAAAAAGGGATTGTCCGGAAGGTAAGAATGGATTTTATTTAAAACCAGGTACCTGGGAAATCAAATTTAAAATGTGACCTACTTAAATTACTCAGGGGAAAAATGGAGAATAGTGAGGTCAGAGAATTCTCCACATTCTAAATGCAGCCTTCTTTCAATATGTTTGCTGCGTGCTCACCAGGAGTGTGGTAAAAAATGCAAAACTCTGTGCTGTTCTCTGGAAAGCAGGCCACTGGATGGGCTTGGCTGATGTCACATAAAAAAGCAGAAGCAGCTAGAAGAAGAATGAATTTCTCCTGTAATCCATTGGGCACTGGGACAGAGTGCAAAAGCCAGAGGTGAGCCTTCTAGTGATCACTGTGCTGACCCACACGGAGAGCAGGAGTAACTGATTCATTCTGACATAACTCAACCCAGAGCCTCACAGTATGCTAGGCTCAGGCTGATCCTCATTAGAGAGGCTGAATGTGAAGCGCAGACCTCTCATATTCATAACTCTTCTTGTATTTTTACTATCACTAAATCTACATGATTTTTTCTGATAGGTTATAGGACAAATAACTCCTGACTCCACACACCTGCCCAAAGGTGATACAGAACAGAATTGGAAAGAGTAAGGATTTTGGTGGCAGAAAGAGCTGGGTTTAAAAGCTGATCTGTCACTTACCAGCTCTGGGATTTTGGCCAAATTATTACATTTCTCTGAGACCCAAGTTTACCTTCAAAATACTGTCTTTCAGAGTTGATGGGAGCATTAAGTGCAATTACGTGTGTAAGGACTCAAAGCAGTACCTGACACACAGTTTATAATGAACAGATGTTCCCTCTGGAAATTCCAAACTAAGTCTCCAAATTGACTGCAAGGGTTAATGAAATTAAAAATGCAGTATGTCTCAGATGTACACATGCATGTGCACACACATGTGTGCATGCTCTTTCTCTTTCTCTCTCTTTCTCTCTCTCTCTCTCTCACACACACACACACATAGAATTACCACACCACCTCCAGCACAAGATTATAAAATAACACTAATGGAAAGAACTCATCTTCTTCTTCCCCCAATTTTCTCTGGTTGTGGGTGGGAGGGGGTTCTGGAATCACATGTAGAGTGTTTTATATCTTTGCTTCTCTCTCCTCTTCCTAAGGCTTACAGGAGCAGAACACTGTGCATTCATGCTACTATTTAAAATTAATTAAAATGTTTGTACCAAGTGACTATTCTTGTTTTATTAAATCTAGTAGATGGAAACTAGATTCATGCAGAAGAAAAATAAATTACCACTACCACTAACGACGGACAAGTTAACAGGCTGATGACAGAGAGGGAGAGAGAGAGAGAGAGAGAGAATTTAGATTCACCTAAATTGTGTAAAATTCATTTATGATCAAGCTGGAGCTTTTTTTTTTTTTTTTTTTTTTTTTGCTCCCAAAGTTTTCTGTAAGGGATGAAATGAATTATCAGTGTTACTTACTAAGTGGAAAGTTACAGGACAAGCCACCCATGTCTGCTGTTTTAAGTAAAACAAGTCCCATCTATCTGGAGTTTGCAGTAGAGGAAATACCTGGAGAAGATGTAGAGATGTTGAAAAGGCTGAATCATAAGGCAAGTGAAAATATCTGCATCTTGCCAAGTCATTTATAGGCTGGGCTAGATGTACAGAGGCAATGTCAAATATTGTGCCTTTTAAAAAAAATTATTTGAAATTTGACTGAAAGCTTCTGTGGAAAAGAGACGAGAATACTTGAACCTAGTAATCTGGGTAAACTGTCAAAATCGCACTAACAATTGGTGGTCTTACTTCCAAGTTATTCAATAAATATTTGTGAATAACCTAGTATGTGCTAGTAGCTGTGTTAGGTGGTAGGAAAAAAAGTGATGTAGAAATAAAAATGCCTTAATTCTCCTGAAGCAATTGAGGATGTAATATTTGGGCTACAAAGGCAAAGCAAGCAAAGTTCAGTGTCTTTAACAACAAAATTGGTGCCCCGTTGTCTTTCCTGATTGTGGAATTAGCTTGGTTGCCAAGCATAATGTGTTAGGAAAAATAGGTTTCACTTCCTGCTAGGTCCCTGCAAATGGCAATCATCTGGTAGGCAACAAAGCTTAACATCTACTGGACAGTGTATTCAAAAATAAATTCCAGAGTGATGTCACCAAGATGGTGGCACTTCCCTGACTTTGTTCTCTTTACAAGAAGAATAACTAACAACAATTCATGAATAAGATAGAAGTGAGAGAATCTGAGAACAAGGTGGGTAAGGCTGAAGACCCTCCTGCTGCTCAGAGACAGACAACAGTACAACCTGACATGAGCGGCTTCCTTCGACTGCAGTGCCTCCCCCCATGCTGTGGCAGCACCACGTGGGGACATCTCCCTGAGCCTTCAGGGAAAAAAGAATCCTGGAAGTACAACCAGCCCCATTCCCCACCATTGTGAGTGGCTATGTGGGAATCCCCTACTCTGATCTCAAGGGAATCACAGGGGATTGCAGGGGAATCCAACCACTGGGGACTGCAGGAGTATTCCAACCACTGGGAATCTGACTGCGAGGGAGAATGGGGAGGGGCTTGCCCCAACTAGCGCATGGATCCTGGCAGACCAAGTTCATACCTACACAGCCCAAAGGGTATCCCAACCAACAGTTTTGCTCATCTGCAGAACAAAGGTGGGGGTGTACTCTGACCACAGGACTTGGTGGTGTGCAGACTTGGCTGATATGGATCTTTAAATGAGGATTTTGTGGGCTCTAGAACCTAGTTTGCCCATATTCAAGCAAGGATCTAAATCACAGCCCTACCCATGGTGGAGAGGGTCTTCCAGCGCCATCTGACCAGAAGGGCTGGTGACAACTCCTGGAAGCAGTGTAGCCCAATGGTGCTTGAGTTAAAAGGCAGAGAGGAAGAGCTGATTGCCCCTGAAGCAAAGCTAGTACCAGGCATGGAAGGTTTCTGTGCTATGCACAGGTAGAGGAATTAATTCACAGTGAAGGCTGAAGGCAGCTCTCAGGCCCTTCCAGCTAGAGAGACTGTTTGGAAATCAAGAGTAGCCTGGAGCAGTCCTTCCCCCTCCCACCCAGGCAAGGGGGCTGAGAGATAGCCCCACACACTGTGGAGTGTGACCTTTGGCCCTACATATTAGGACTGTCAAAAAACCATGAAAACTGCTTGGTCCGGTGGTGCTAGAGCTGAGAATAAGGGCAGGCAGAGCCAACAGTTTGCAGAGCAAAGCCAGTAGACCTGTTTGGCCCTGGAGCTTGGAGTACAAGTCAGTGTGCATTAAGACAACAAAAGAGTTTTACTGGTTTTAGAGCAGCTTCCCCCACAGTGCCGTGGCAGGGAATCTAATTTGTAGCCCTGCTCATTGCTGAGTATAGCCTTCAGCCGGTCTGACCAAGGAACCTGACCAGAGCACATGGGGAAGCTACATAGCCCATTCAACAACCCTACATACAGTGGCATTTAAAGAGAGAGCAGAGCCTGTGGTTTCCTTTGTCTGGAAAGCAAAATGAGTAGTTTCATATGACCAGAGAATTCAGTGAATACCCTGGCCTGATTTAAACTCCCAAACAATAAACTGTACAAACCTTGGGTCTTGGCCTGATGCCCTGACTAATTCATAGTCCACCTATTACTGACTATAACATCTAGTCCTGACCATTTATTAAGCCGGACCAGAGAATCCAGGAAACCACGGAGCCTATCCGATAGCTTCCCCTGGGTAGGGAACCAAGCCAGTAGTCATATTCAACTGTTTTCAGCCTTATCCTTAGGGCTCGAACAGTTGTCTTGCCCCCAAACAGACCATAATAGCAGGCCCCACCTGCCCAAGGACATTACCACTAGACACATCCAGAAAGCCAAAATGAGCTGATTGTGGAGAAGCTGTATTTTCCAAAGCAAATCTATAAAATCTGGAAGAGTCCCCCCATTACTCAAATATGCAGATAACAGCATAAAGAATCAAGAACCACAAAAGAATCAGGTAAGTATGACACTACTGAAGGAAACTCTAAAATTCCAATAACTGACCCTAGAGAAATGGAGATGTATGAACTGTCAGACAATGAACTCAAAATAATTCTCTTAAGGAAGTTCAGTGAACTACAAGAAAACACAACCAAGTGAAAGTAGGAAAATGATGCATGAAGAAAATGAGAAGTTTGCAAGGAAATAGAAACCATGAAAAAAAGTCCTCAAGTTGAAAAATATACTAACTAAATATACTAGAATTCAGTAAAGAATTTCAAAAGTGGTAGATTCTTTCAAAAGAAAGAATCTGTGAGCTGGAGGATAGAACAATGGAATCACCCAGGTGGTGGGGCAAAAAGAAAAGAATGAAAGAGTGAAGAAAGCCTATAGGAATTATAGGACATATGAAAAGAAATAATATTCACATTATGGGAATTCAAGAAGGCGAGAAAAAGAAGACAAAATATACTTAAAGCAATAATAGCTGAAAACTTCCCAAACCTAGGGAGAGAAATGGACATCCAGATCCACGAGACCAAAAGAACCACAAATAGGCTGAACTCAAATAGGGCTACACTGTGACATATTAACTAAATTGTCAAACATCAAAGACAAAGAAAGAATTTTAAGAGCATCAAGAGAAAAGATCGAAGTTATATACAAGGGAATACCCATAGGACAATCAACTGATGTTTCAACAGAAAATTTTCAGGCCAGGAGAAAATGGGAGGGCATATTCCAAACATTGAATACAACTAAATGTCAACCAAGATTTCTATACCCGTTGAAGTTATTCTTCAGAAACACAATGGAGGGATGATGACCTACCCAAATAAACAAAAGCTGAGAGAGTTCATGATCACCAGGCCTTCATTACAAAAAATGCTAAAGAGGGGCGCCTGGGTGGCTCAGTGGGTTAAAGCCCTGCCTTCGGCTCAGGTCATGATCCCAGAGTCCTGGGATCGAGCCCCACATCAGGCTCTCGGCTCCGCTAAGAGCTTGCTTCCTCCTCTCTGCCTGCCTTTCTGCCTGCCTCTCTGCCTACTTGTGATCTCTATCTGTCAAATAAATAAATAAAATCTTTAAAAAAAATGCTAAAGAAGTTTCGTGAGTGAAAGTGAAAGAATGCTAATGAACAGCATAAAAACATGAAAAGGTAGTGTAAATCTCACTGGTAATGGTAAATATATAGTTAGATTCTTCAATATGGGAACTAACTTACAACTAACTTACAGCACTAGCTCTAGTTCTAAGTAATACAATATTAAAAAAACACGGAAACTCTAATAGCAATAATCTAAAATGTGAGTGGGGAAAGTGTAAAATATAGGAATTCTACTGAAATTAAGTTGTTATCAGTTTAAAAGACGGTGTCATAAGTTTGAAATATTTTATGTAAATCGCACAGTAACCACAAAAGAAAATCCTGTAGTAATTACACAAAAGATACAATAAAGAAATCTGAGTATACTGATGTCAAAAGACAACAGAACACACAAAAAAGACAGCAGGATAAGAAATAAGAGACAATGGCTCTACAAAACAACCAGAAAACAATTAGCAAAACAGCAATAGTGTTTACTTATAGATAATTATTTTAAAGTAAATGATTAATATTTCCAATCAAAATACAAAGAGTGGCTGAATGGATAAAAAGACATGAGCCAAAATATGCTACCTAAGAGTCTGGTGTTAGCCTCAAAGACACAGAGAGTGAAGAGATGGAAAAAAAGACATTTCAAATACACGGTAACAACAACTGTAACAACAACAAAAGAGAGTAACTATACTAATATCAGACAAAAGAGACTTTAAAAATGATAAAAAAGAAACAAGGAAAGTCATTATATAATGGGGTCAATATATCAATAAGAGAAAAATAATTGTAAATATTTATGTTTCTGACACTGGAGCACCTAAATATATAAAGCAAAAACTAACAGAGCTAAAAGGAGAAATAAACAGTAATACAGTAATAGTTGGGGATTTCAATACTCCATGCTCAACAATGGATAGATCATCCAGACAGAGAATCGATAAGGAAATAGCTGATTTGAACAACACTATGATCAAATGGACCTCATAGACATATACAGAACCTTCTGCTCAATAACAGCAGCATATACATTCTTCTGAAGTGCACATAGAACATTTTCTAGGATAGACCATATGTGAGGCCACAAAACAAGTCTTAGAAAAATCAAGATTAGAATTATACCAAGTAACTTCTTAGACCACAGTGGCATGAAAATAGAAATCAATAGCAAAGGGAAAACTTGAAAATTCACAAATACATGGAAATTAAAAAAACATCCTCCTGAAAAAACAATTGATCAAAGAAGAAATTTAAGGGGCAAAGGATTTCTTGAGACACATGAATATAGAAATACAACACACCAGAACTTATGGGATGCAGCAAAAGCAGTTCTAAGTGGGACGTTTACAGCAATACATGCCTACATTATGAAGGAAAAAGAGCTGGCTGGCTCAGTGGGGTGAGCCTCTGCCTTCAGCTCAGGTCATGGTCTCAGGGTCCTGGGATTGAGCCCTGCATCATCGGGCTCTCTGATGAGCAGGGAGCCTGCTTTCTCCTTTCTCTCTGCCTGCCTCTTCGCCTACTTGTGATCTCTCTCTGTCAAATAAATAAAATCTTTAAAAGAAAAAAAAAAAAGAAGCAAAAAGAGTCCAAATAATCAACATAGCTCTATGCTTTAAGGAACTAGACAATAAAAAAACTAAGCCCAATGTTAGCAGAAGAAAAGAAATCATATGGATTAGAACAGAAATAAATGAAATAGAGAACAGAAAAACAATAGGGAAGATGAACCAAATTAAGAGTTGGTTCTTTGAAAAGATAGATAAAATTGACAAACCCTTAGCTAGGCTAGCCAAGAAGAAGAAAAGAAAAAGGATCCAAATCAACAAATTTAAAAACAAAAAAAGGAAAAACTACAACTGATAATATAGAAATACAAAAGATCAGAGAAGGCTACTATGAACAACTATTTACCAACAAACTGTGCAACATAGAAGAGGTGGAAAAGTTCTTTGAAAATCTGAATAAACAAATTATCAGTAAGGAGACTGAGTTAGCAATAAAAAAATCTCCCAGTGAAAAAAGCCCAGAATCAGGTGGCTTCATTGGTGAATTTTACCAAACATTTAAATTAGAATTAACACCAATCTTTCTCAAACTCTTCCAAAAAATCCCAACTGGAGATTTCCTGCTTGGGAAACTGAGAGTAGCCTGGAGTGGCCCCTGATCTTCCCACCCATGCAAGGGGGCTGAGAATCCATTTTATGAGGCTAGCATTGTTTAATACCTGAACCAGAAAATAACCCTACTAGAAAATAACACTACAGGCCAGTATCCCTAATAAATATAGATGCAAAGCTCTCACCAAAATACTAGCAAACTGAATTTAGCAGTACATTAAAAGGATCATTCACCATGATCAAGTGGGATTTATCCCTGGGATGCAAGGATGGCTCACATACATCAACCAATTAATGTGACACATTATGTTAATAAAAAGAAACAAAATAATACCATCTCAATAGACACAGAAAAACAGCATTTGACAAAATTCATCACCCACTCATGATTAAAAACTCTTAACAAATTAGGCAAAGAAGGAACATATCTCAACATAATAAAGGCCACATATGATGAGCCTACAGCTAACATCATAGTCAATGGTGAACGGTTGAAAGATTTTCCTCTAAGATCAGGAATAAAACAAAGGTGTCCACGCTCATTAATCCTATTCAAAAAATTATTAGAAGTACCAGCAGGAACAATCAGGCAAGAAAAAGAAATAAAAAGCACTGGAATTGGAAAGGAAGAAGTAAAATTTTCTCTATTTGCAGATGACATGATTTTATACAGAGGAAAATCTTAAATTATTCAACCAGAAAACTTAGATCTAATTGAAGAATTCCATAAAGTTGCAAGATACAAAATTAACATATAAAAATCAGTAGTATTCCTATATACTAATAACAAATTTTTTGAAAAAGAAAGAAACTAATGCCATTTACAATAGTATCAAAAACAAGAAAATACTTAGGAATAAATTTAACTAAGGAGGAGAAAGAGCTCTATTCTGAAAACTACAAGACATGATGAAAGAAATAAAAAAAGACACAAATAAATAGAAAGATATCCTGTACTTATGGATTGGAAAAATTAGTATTGTTAAAATGTCAGTATTACACAAGTCATCTATAGATTCAATGCAGTTTATAAAAATTTGTGGTGTATAAATGATGAATCCTGGAACACTGAAAAATAAAATAAAATTTAAAAAATTCCAATGGCATTTTGGTTCACATAAGACCACAAATAGAAAAAGAAATCCCAAGAAAGAACAAAGCAGGAGATACAACACTTCTTGAGTTCAAGCTATACTATAAAGTTATAGTCATCAAAACAGTATGGTCCTGGCATAAAAGCAGACACATAGACCAAGAGAAAGAACTGAGAATCCTAAAATAAACCCAAGCATATATGGTCAACTAATATTTAGGAAGGGAGCCAAGGGCATTTACTGGAGAAAAGATGGCTTCCGCAATAAACAGAGCTGGGAAAATTGGATATTCACATGTAAAAGAATGAAACTGGACCTCTCTTTTACATCACTCCCAAAAATTAACTCAAAATAGGTTAAAGACTTAAATATAAGACCTTAAATTATGAAACCCCTAGGAGAAAACATAAGAACAAAGCTCCTTAACATCCATCTTGCTAATGATTTTTTCAGCTATGACACCTTAAGTAGAAGCAACAAAATAAAAAGAAACAAGTGGGACTTCATCAAGCTAAAAAGCTTCTCCATAGCAAAAGAAACCATCAACACTGAAAGACAACCACCAGAATAGGGAGAAAAAAAAAAAAAAACAAAATTGCAAACCCCATGTATCTGGTAAGGGGTTAATATCCAAAACATGTAAGAAAGTCATACAACTCAACAGCAAAACAAACAAAAACAAAGCAAATAACCCTATTTAAAAATGGGCAAAGGAACTGAATAGGCATTCCTTCAAAAAAGATATATGAAAGGCCAATGGGTACATGAAAAGATGTTCAACATCACCAGCCCTTAAGGGAAGTGAAAATTAAAACCACAATGAGGTCTCACCTCACGCCTGTTAGAATGGCCATCATTAAAACATGCTGGCAAGAATGTGGAGAAAAGGGAACATGTGGTCACTGTTGGTGGGATTGTAAATTGGTACAGCTACTGAAGAGAAGAGTATAGGGATCCTCAAAAAATAGAACCACCATGAACTAGGAGTTCCACTTCTGGGAATATGCCCAAAGCAAACAAAACCACCAACTAACTCAAAAAGATATCTGCACCCACCTATTCACAGGAGCATTGTCTATAACCACTAAGACACAGGGACAGTCTGAATGTTCACTGATGAATAAATGAATGAATAAAGAAGGTACAGAATATGTACACAATGGAATATTCACCAGCCATAAAAAAATGAGGACATCCTATTTGCAACAATATGGATGCAACTTGAAGACACTATGCTAAATGAAATGTCAGATGGAGAAAGACAAAAGTGATCTCACCTACATGGGGAATCTGAAAGTAGCACAACAACAAACCAAACTCATGGAAAAAAAAAGATCAGACTTGTGGTTACTACATGTGGGGGTGGGTGGGGGAGGGGAATTGGGGAAGGTGGTCAAAAGGGACAAACTTTCAGTTGTAAGATAAAAAAGTACTGCGACTATAATGTACAGGATGAGGACTGTAGCCAACACTGCTGTCCGATATATAGGACAGTAGTGAAGAGAGTGAAATCCCAAGAGTTCTCATCACAAGGAGAGAAATTTTTTTTCCTGTTTTCTTTTATCTTTCTTTTCTTTTTATGAGAAAGACATCTATATGAGAAGATACGGTAGGTGACACTATGGTAATCATTTCACAATCTATATAAATCAAACCGTCGTGCTGTATGCCTTAAACATAATACAGTGATGTACGTTAATTATTTCTCAGTAAAAATGGAAAAAATTCCGCACAGATTAAAGATCTAAATAGAAGAAAAAGTGACAAAAGAATTAGAAAAAATACTGAAGACTAATTTTATTTTCTTGGGAGGAGGATATGTAAGAAAGACAAACTCTCCAGTTTGAGAAGGATAAGAAGATCGGGTTTGATTACATAAAATTTACATCTTCTATACTACAAAGAATGCCCTAAACAAAATTAAGGGATGAACAACCCCAGGAAGACATATTTTTAACACATTTTAGAGAATAAAGTTTGATATCTGAAATACACAAAGAGCTCCTACAAATTGGTTAAGAAGTGATGGATGAATGAAAACCCAGGCAAAGAACATACAAATAGAAATATAAACTGCAGAAAGAAGTATGAGAAGACACATAGCTTCACTCGCAATTAATTAAGTATAGATAAAATAATGAGAAGAAATAATCCTTGGCTTATTAGATCGGGGGAAAAAACAGTCAAGAGACTGATAACCACCAATACTGCAGTGGCTGAGGTGAAATGGGGCTCTGTCAAACACAGCTGGTGGGGGGGTGGTGTGCAGAAATGCAAACTATTTCTCCCGGTGCTGGAGATAATCTGTCACTGGAGAGCTCCATGGCTCATTGTGCCCAACTGAGAAGCCTGCTGACCTCCATGCCTCAGTTTTCTCTCCCTAGTAAATGGGCAGGGCGATAAAGGGCTGTTCGTGTAGGAAGAGTGAGGACAGTGGAAAACAGAAGTAAGGGACAATTATAAAAGTACGAACGCAAAGATCTCGAGCCATTCCAATCATCATGGTCACCTCTAACCTGAACAGCACCCCCCACTTCCTGCCTAGAACATTCCGATGCTAGTTGGTCTCGGTGGGGGCAAGACCTGGCAGGACCCGCAAGAAGAGAAGGAGAAAGCAGAGGGCACTTCTGACAGACAGGGGCAGACTCTCTGGCTCAGAGGGCCAAAGTTCAGGTGCACCAACTTCCTCATTCCTGTTCTGTCAAATGGCACATTAATAAGCAGGAAAGCGATTCAGGGAAGAATTTCCAGAAGGACAAAAAACTCATCAGGTGTGTCAGATCTCTGACATTCAGGAGCCATGTGGGGAAAGACGCACACGCTGACTTAAGCACGAAAGTATGGATGCTTTAATTAATCCGGGGTGAATTTAATTGCTTTAGTTAAGTGGAAATCGGGTTAAAAATGATGCAGAGCATGCTGGGGTGTGTTAAAAACATGACATATGAGTTGGATGAATCGATAAATTAAAAGTGCACAGATGTTTTAATTAAACCCAGGGAAGTTAACGAAGATCGCAAGAGACTTTTAAGCCTATGATTAATTCAATTCATTTAAAATACCTGTAGAGATACGGGGAGGCCTCCATTTTGAGAGTTATAAAAGTTCTCAATCGGTAAGTGCTTAAGCTGTTCTTAAGAGACGTCTAAGTTTTTGTGCGTGTGTGCGTGTGCGACTGAACAACATTAATTACATAATTAATATTTAAATTCTTCACAATACACAGTAAACCTTTCTGCAGCTCAAGTCCAGAAATGAGGTAGCTTTTCACTTATTGTGGTTCAAGCAATGAGAGGTGTTCACAGATTACTCGTGTCTTGTTATCTATAAGCACGGAAGCTTCCAGAAGACCTAAAGGGTCTATTTATTTACTGCTCTCTCCCCAGCCAGTAGAGCAGTTCCTCGTAGAGCATAGGCTTCGGAGTTAGCCTGAATTTCCCTTCATTTTTACTTGCTGTGTGACAATAGATGCTATTTTCAGCCTTGATTTCCTTATTTTTAAAGTGCGACAAGAATTCAGGAGTACCTACCTCATTGTGTTTTTAAGCAAGTGAAATGAAATAGTATCTATAAAGTGCTATGTACAGTGCCTGGCAAATCATTAGAAATCTATAGATGGATTTTATTATCATTTTTTATTAGGAGAAAATTATTCTGACTCATCCCATTATAAAGGTAAAGCACCCTCTTGCACATCACTCATCCCAGTCAATTTCTTCTCTCAACACTGGTTTATTTACAAATACAGAAGTTTTTCCTAAAATTCAACTACTTATACTCTGTGCGTCATATCGATAGCAAGTTCCCCCAGGGTTAGGCACTCTGCTTCCTAAGACTGCTTTGCAACTTACCTAGTCGCTTAAAACAGGGGAAAAAACCACAAAAAACCTTTCTAGTCTCGAAAGCAATTTGGCTGGGGGAGGGCTGACTGATTTAAGCCCTGAGAAGTGATTTGTTTGGTAACACAGCAAGCACGGGAAACGCCAACAGCCAGTTTTGGCGGTGGCGGGCATGGGCTCACAGGAGGCCACTAAATAATGGACCCTGTGACTTTCGTGTGCTGGAGGTGTGGTTCCTTTGTGAGCCGGGGAGCCAGGGCGGGGGTCAAAGTGATGTTGCTGCTTCTGGTCACAACTCTCTTTGGGGAGTCGCGGCAGAGTTCAAGGGCAACGTTATCTAGACTCAGACCCGAATGGCACAAGAGTCTTCTGGGTATCCTCTAAGAGTGCAGATTCTGATTCAGAAGGGCTGGAATCAGAAGATGATTCTGACTCATCGGGCCCGAGGATTTGGATATTTAGCAAGCTCCCCAGGCTGAGGCTAGGACCCCAGACCTACTGACTGACTCAGAAACTCTGGAGGGAGCCCAGCAAGCTGTGTACTAACAGGTGAACCTGATGAGTATGGTTCTAACGCCGTACTTGGGCAAGTGCCTTACCTTCTCTGAGCCTCAGTTTCCTTAGCTGTGAATGGGGAAAATAACGATGTGCGTTGTGGAGATGAAATGAGATAATCATACAGAACCATTGGCATAGTGCCTCAGTCTCTTCTGCAAAGTGTTTTCCAAGTGCCTCTGCTTTAAGCCCCTTGTCCTAGGCCCTTGCTGCCAAAGAATTCCCGCACATTTTCTCAGGTCAGGGGTGGGTAGAAGGAGAGGTGGGATTCAGCCATCAAACCACAATGTCCTGTGGCAGCCACCATGGCCCCTGGCCCTTCTGCATTATTGTGGATTGTCAAGGGGGCTGAGGGAGCAGAGGGAGACAGGTGTGCAAGACCGAGGGTCTGAAGGAACCATGCACAGGGTGCATCTGTGCTTGTTCTGGGAGAGGACCAGTGTGGCCCGAGTGTCTTCAACTGAAAGCTGACTCTGGCTGAAAAAGCGGGAGGTGACTTCTGTGCTAAGAAAGTTCTGCGAGAGGTGTTCCTGGGGCGGTGGAGAGGACCCCTCCACCAGCAGGGAGAGGCTGAGGGGCTTGTTGTTCCTTTCCTGAGTGCAGAAGTCCACTAAGGGAAGAGACTAATGGGGAAAGCAGGTTACGAGGCCATGTCCAGCTAGGACGGTCAGCCTGAGCTGTCCATGTGGGCTTTGGGAATTTTAGCCACCCTCGATTTGGGGCATCGTCCTGCCAAGCTTCTCTCCTGTGTGGACGTTAGGCCTAGAAGCCTCAGAGTCAGCCAGACACAGCCTCAAAATCGGGTCCTCCTATGTGACTGTGGGCAAGTAGCTTACTTTCCTTAAGTTTCTGTTTCCCCAGTAAAATAAGGATAATAACAGTGATTTCATGAAGACTCATGAAGACAGATACTACCTAATGTCTATGGAGTGTTCGGTCCATGGCAAGCATGGTTCTACACACTAGACATGAATGTACTCTTTAGTCCCCACAGGTAGTATTACTGTAAGAAAACCAAGGCTTCTGGAGGTTAAGTAATTTTTTTTAAATGGGTCCAGTTAACTGGAGAAGTACGGCTTCCATTCTAGTAAATTCAGATTCTTGGTTTCGTTCTTAATCACTGCGCTCTTCTGAGATAATGCACATAAAATGCGGGATCGAGGTCAACTTTTTTTTCTTTCTTTTTTCATTCCTCCTCTTTTCTTTCCCTCCCTCCCTCCTTCCCTTCGTTTAAATTTGTGCCTCAAAGTTGGCTTGATTCGTCACCGCATGATTAATCTGATAAATTAGAACCCTGTTCCCCAGCACTCATTTGATTCTTGCACATTTTCTGGCAATGTTTTCCTCTTTACAAGTCTTACCCCCTAACTGCCGATCTCCGAACATTTAGAGACCACACACCGCTTCCTGGGAACCAAACTGGGTGCGAGGAGGTGTCATAAAGAGTACGGCTGGAAATGTGTGATCCAGCAGGAGACGGATGGAATCGCCCGGCTAGAACCTGGCCCAGCATGAAGGAAGGGACACTGCCAAGATGTTGCTAAGCCCTGTGTGACTGCAGGGTCCTGTCTAGGGGTGTTTCAGGGAGGTGGGAACCTACATGGGAGTAGCAGTTTGATAGGAAAGGTTGGGACTGATGAGAACGTTCCAGCTGAAGAAGCAGCATGAGCAAAGGGGAAGAAGCAGGGCCATGACGCTTTATGGATGACAAGTAGCTAGAAACTATGGTGTATGAGCTTTAGTAGCAGATAATAGTGCAAAAGCTGCTTAAATCATGAACGATCTTGAATGTTACTCTAAGAACGTTCTTTATTCTCAGAATATGGTCCCTGGCAACCTGCATCAGAGTTCCCCTGGGAGGCTCGTTAAAAATGCACATATCTGAGCCCCAGCCAGCCCAGTCCTATGGATTTAGAATTGGCTGGTGGAGGTGGGGAGGGGGTGGGGCAAGCCTGGGAATATGCATTTGTAACAACTTCCCCATGTAAACATAAACGTGAGCCTCTGCAAACCAAAGTCTGGTAACCTCTGTGGGAGGCACCTGGCTCTTGAAGGTGTTCGCAGAGATAGTAGCTGTACGTGCACCCGGAGCTCTGCAGAATGCTGGAGGTCCTGAATAGGGGGAAAGCCATCGGAGAGAGGCTGGTGGGCGCATGCGCCGTACAGCGATGGTGAAGGTAGAGAGGAGAAACGGAGCAGAGCGTGGTGGAGGTTGACAGGACTTGGCAAATGATGTGATGAGGAAAATGACGAATCTCTCTGGGAGGGGAGGAGAGTGGCGCAGAGCGGCAGGCTCGGAAGTCAGACGGACTTTATTTTGAACGCCGGCTCAGCCGCTTTCTGCTCAGTAAACTCTAGTTTCCTCTCCTAGAGAGTTTCCTTGGGTCCAGATCCAAATCCTAGCGTGCCACCACCACACAAACTGCTTGGAAAGCCCCTCTTCCTTATACCGCACCTCTCCTAAGGCCGATCTCATGGTCTAGTATGAAGAGCCCGAGCCAGAATGCCGGGTTTGAATCCCAGCAATACCCCTTACTGGCTGAGCGATCTTTAGCAAGTTACCTAATCTCTCTGAGCTTCGTTTTCCTCATCTGTAGAAGGGGATAGCAGCCGTACATAAAATAGGGGTATTGATGGTTAAATGAGAGAGCTATGTGGTGGCTGAGAACAGCGGTTGGCGCGGAGTCGGAACTCAGGTAGTGTCAGCCATGACAGATGAGGAGGAGTTTGACTCGAGGGCTGGAAGCCCAGGAGGGCCTGGGTAGTGGGGACATTTGCCAGTTAACAGGAGAAAAATGGCAAGATCCCTGTTCTCTTTTCTCAAGCCCTCACAGAAGCTGGGTAGGAGCTGAGACCCACCCCCAGAGAGAAGGCTTTGCATTCCCAGGGCTCTGGCATTTCTGGGCCTCCCCTGACAGCTGCTGAGCAGTGGCGGCTGTCACTTCTTGTCCCTGTGAAATACACATTACCTAACAAGTAAGGCTCTGGTGTTTTAAGTTTCTGATGCCGGTTTGGGACCTCAAGCTCGGAAGCAAATGAGCCAGTCTCAAAACAGAAGAATTGGAAGCCTCAGATGTTTTCTGAAATGCAAGACGGCGTTACAAGCAACCCAAGGAGCATCTTGAGTCAATGAAAGACCTCCAAATAAAAGCAAATAAAAGAAAAAAGGAAGCATAATTAAAAAGCATCCCGCCCCCAAGAAACAGCACTCAAGCCATGAGAAAGTCAGGCAAGGGGGACAGTAATAATCAAAACTGGAGACTAAACAATAATTTCAATAATGAGCTTAATTACAGCTGGACTGAGAGAGGCACCTGATGGAGAATGGGACAAAGTACTGGAAAAGAAATGCCATTTGCGCATGAGCCTGAATCCAGACACATTGCTTATGACACTGCACAATTCATGAAATTCTACATTGAAAGACACTTTCAGTGTAGTTCCTTTATTGAACTCCTTCTCCATAGAATTTTCTCCACATTCCCTGATATTAACTGGTTATTTTTATAGATTCATACTTCATTTCTTCATAAACTTATCTTCTTAATAATGCCTATGTCTTTTGGGATGCCTGGGTGGTTCCATGGGTTAAGCATCTGCCTTCGGCTCAGGTCATGATCCCAGGCTCCTGGGATCGAGCCCCACATCAGGCTCCCTGCTCAGCAGGGAGTCTGCTTCTCTCTCTCACTCCACCTCTCTGCCACACTCTCAAATAAATAAATAAAATCTTGAAAAAAAATAACGTCTCCACCATTCAAAGTCTGCATTACAGCATTTAAGACTTCACACGTATACTTCCCACTTGCTGATCACGTGCATGCAGCAGACCAGAAGCTCTCAGAAGGCAGGGCCCTGGCAGGCACGATTGCTCCTCGTATTCCCGGCACTTGGCCCAGTCCCTGACTCAGAGCAGGCCCATAATAAGCATCTGTTGGAGGCACGAGTAAGTTCTGTCCCCTCAGCTGACTTGGAACAATGTGTTAGAACCCTTACACATTCTTCTGATGTGCGGGTCAACTCCGTTTTGACTTCTGAGCCCCTGAGGACCCCAGGTCGGTGGGGGCCAGGGATTGAATGCTCTGCAAATTCATGCTGACTGATTCCTCCATTCCCTGCAAGGCTGTCTTCAGATGCCTGATGCGGACTGGCAGGTTTATAAGAAGACAAGGAGCTGCCGTCTGCACGGCACGTCTGAGGGCACGGGAGGCGCCGTGTGAGGTCAAGGGAGTAAATCCATATTTCTGTCACTTGGACACAGACCTGGTTGCTCGGATGTGATGGGAATCTCGCCTGCTAACGTGGCAAATTTCTCCCCTGGTGGGAGGGTCTCAGTCTGCCTGTTGCCTGCAGCAGCGGAAACTGGCGGGACTGGAGGCATCCTGGGCACCGCTGTCAGGGAGGGAACAAAGGTGAACACCAGCTTGTGTTGAGGGAGGACTTGGGATTTGGGCCCTCCTAAGGCTTTTATCAAGAAAGAAGAGAAGTGTTCATGGGCCACAGCTGGGAGATGGCATGTGCCACTCTGCATGGCAGGAGACTCAGGGCCAGCTGTCTCTCCTCTGCGCTGGCGAGCATGATCCCCTCACTCTGCTGCACTTACTTCCTGCTAACACTTCAGAGCTTCTTGGGCTCAGAAGCTGCGTATGAGTGGCAGCCTGTCACAGCCACAGACAAACCGTGCAGGACCGGCGGGGTGGAGCCTCACAGCTCTGGTGGGAACATACACATACACACCCACACTCACAGACACACACACACACACGCACACACACACCTACCCCCCCCCCCCCCCCCCCCCCCCCCCCCCCCCCCCCCCCCCCCCCCCCCCACACACAACCACATTCTATTTGTTTCTTCTGGCTGAAAATCAGAAGTGCGTCTTTGATATGACTCACTGACAACGACATGGCATTTTGCTAAAAATGTGCAACTTCCACCTAATCTCAAGAAAACATCAGACCAGCCCACATCGAGGGACATACTGAAAAACACCTGACCAGGATTCTTCGAAATGAACGAGGTCATGAAACACAAGGAAAAGACTGAGGACCCTTCACAGACTGGAGTGGACAAAGGAGACATGACAACTAAATACAATGTGGGATCTGGACCAGGAAAAAAAAAAAAAAGTCTGTAAATTAGTCAATAACAGCTTTCGTGTTAATTTCCTCATTTCAGTGACTGAAGCATGATCATTTAAAATGCTGACATTAGGTGACTTCTGTACGGGAGCTGTATGTACTATTTTTGCAACCCGTGTGCAAGTCTGAAAGGATTTCAATATTAAAAAAAAAGATACCCTTAAAACAGGGGGGGTAGTTAAAATAGGATTTATTTCATATTGTTGATATGAGAAAGGATAAGATGGTATGTCTTAAGTACTTCATGCAATGTCTGGTAGATGCTGAATATTAAATAACTATTAGTTGTTATTTAAAAACAATCTAAAGTGGAGGCTTAACTCGCCAGTAACTCAGGTGCTAATCATTACATTTACTCACTTGAAGCTTGTACCGTTAAATCTGTGTGCCTATTTTTTCTGATTTCTCACTTCATCACAGAGGGGTAGTTAGCGATTTTTGTTACTCTGAGGAGCAAATATTTAGAAAATGAGGTGTTCAAGGTTCGAATCTGTCTAGAAGCCAGGATCTTGCACATGGGCTCAGGTCCACTTTTGGGATTCTTGGTGTGAACACATGTGTGAGAGGCTGACCTGGCCTGAATGCCCGTGACTGAAAATTTTCCTCTCTTGACAGATCAAAGGTGGCACGAACATCTCCTCTTATTGCAATTGATAAGTTGTTTCTTTTTAAATTTCGGATTTTCACATTGTTCCTTTTAGAAGAAATTTATCTATGTAAACATAGCAAGTTGACTTAAAGAGATACGTTAAGTACATAATAATACAGGTTGAATTGGGCAAAAATCATAAAGGCGGCACATGAAAAAAGTTCAGGAAATAAAGGCTTGGAATATTTCCCAATATTGCTGTTAATGAAGGAGCTTAAACTGTGTCCATTTCAAAAATACTAAGGAAGAAATATGGCTAGGGCAAAGACGCAATTTACTTCTAATACTCTAAAGGCAACTTCGCCAAAAATGAAGAGGGAGACAAGGAGAAAACAATTTTATTCTTTAATACTTCAATTCTGTCCACTGTAGGCCTCAAGAACGAAATTAAAATATGCAACAAGTTCAAAGGCTGATTTCAGGAACAGCGCCTGAGTATGCAGGAGTAACTACTCTTAACAGCCGCTCAATATTTGTTTCACAAGGATCAATTATATACCATGGCTAATGCACCCTCGGAGTGTGCACCCAGCCACAGTACAGGTGGTGAATGCAAAACACACACCGAGAGTCCTTTTAAGCAGCTAAATGCACACGCCATTACAGATCCATAATGCAGAATGGACGTCCATCTGCAAATGGATTTAGAGCGAGGAGTTCTTAAATGGCTGAGGTACTTAGGGCTGAAAGGCCAATAACTGGATGGGCTGTCAGAGCCCACATGGTTTTTAGGATTAATAATACATTGACGTGTGTCAGTGTTAATACACATTTACAGCTCACATGCCATGCAGCAGAGGGTTCAGCCCATTTGCAGCCACATGTGAAAGGACCATTCCGTCCTTCCTCTCATTAATGCCTTTGCTCCTAGGAAGATTAGATAACGCAAGAAAGGCCATTCGAATGATCCTGAGGTTTTCCCTCCTTTGCAGCGTTCTCCAGGAAGGGCACTCAGCATGGTGACGCACCGTGTCAGCCACCTTCCCTCCCATCATGGTGCCTCAGAGGCTGACTGAGCAAAGCACTCAAGGGTAGGAGCTCCAGCTCTACGGTCTACCTGGGGAGGTGTCTGCATGCCATTAGAGTGTGCAGAGGCGACAGTCTGGTGGCTTCTAGCTCTCTTTTCCTTCCAGCTTCTCTTTTTCTGAGGAGTTTACCAAAGCATTTGCATTATTTTGTGATAGAAGATTATGTCTGAATTGGTCTCATGCACGGGCAACCAAATCCAGAACTTCATGCCCAGGAAGTCCCATTCGCTCACCAGTCAACACTCAGAAGGCTGGGTACCGCCCATCTATGAAATGCTGAGAATAACTGAAATGCAGTTTTCTCCAGCAACTGTGGTGAGCATGGGAAAGAGGAGTGGCACTGTTGAGCATTTACAGAGTAGCTTTATTAACAACTGCCTCTCTCTCAGAGCATCCAGGCAGCATGGTCTTTTAAAGGTGAGCACATAAAACTATTATATAAATATGTAAATAAATATAAGGTGATATACATAAATAAAGATGGTAAATATGAACCCTTTGAGGGAACACAACATATTCTGCTAAGAGCTCATCCCATGCTCACAAAGAATGTGTAAAGGAACCCCCCACTTTTCCGGAGGAGGAAATAGAGACTCAGACATGTTAGATCCTTGGCTCCAGATCACACAGACCCTCAAGTGGCAGAGGTGGGATTCAACACAGGAGTGCCTGGCCCTTCAGCAAGGGCCCTGAGCCCCTCCCTCGCTGTTTCTCAGACTGGTGGGTGAGGAATCAACATACTTGGTTTCCACTGGAACTTCTAAGCTCTGCTCTCTACTACTTTTGCCTCTAATAGAGCCCCTTGAAGGTGTGCAAGCTAGGTGTGCAGCCCCTAAGTCCCTGTTCTTGCAAGAGTCATTTTCTCTTATATTACCTTTCCCCCAAGAATCCCAGGGCCCCAGCAATTCTGTGCAAAGGAGTGTAGATAAATTAATAACACAATTTAAAACCGATTCCTTCAAGATAAATAGCGCTTCCTAGATTAAGAGTGTAGCTGGCCAGAATGAATGAAATTTACTAACCCTGAGATGCTTAATCTTCCATTACATAGAATTTAATGATTATAAGAAAGGAGTGATGGTAATTCACTTTTGCTTTTACAGGAATCCAACCATCTCATCTTTAGCAAATCTTTCTTCTCAGCATACCTCGGTGCCAGGGATAACCTCCCTGCTCTTATAGGTATATCGGCCAATTGTCATATATTAAAGCCTGCTCATTGCTCAAGGGTTGGGCCTTCTAGCATGCATGAGCTTGCAAGCTGTCCCAGTAGAATCTCGCAGGGAGGCTTCTTTAGTGCCCCCTCGCTCTCCCCCTCAGAGAAGCCTATGCATTGTTTTCCAACCATAGCAGGGAAATAGTGGCAAGTACCTTTAGCACAGTCGGCTCCTAGAAATCCTGGGAAGCAGTGACACAGCCCAGACACACATTCGCCATTCCCGTGGCAGTTTCGTGGACAGTCCTGCACTGAATCTGAAAAAGAGAGAAACTAAGCAACTACCTTTTCCTCTATCTGCGGATGAAGCAATGTCATCATCAACCGCCCACCATTTCTGAAGACCAGTGGGAATAAACCCCCAATACCCCCAGGGCCCTGGCAGGAACATGAGGGAGCAAAGGGAATGAGAAGTTAAGGGGACCAGGACAACTTGGAGAATGCGTGGGAGTAACCACCGCACTCTATTTGACCAGCATCTGGGCAGGGATGCAGGGTAAGTACTGTTGCAACTCCTGGTCTTTCAGAAGAAACAACTTGTTTGGGTTTAAAAATCTGAAATTTCCCATGTCTGAATGTTGGCAAGTTTAAAGCATCGTGAGTGCTGGCCCCTTCCCACCAAGCCCCTCCAATATCAGACTCTCAGTCTGAGATTTGGTCTGACATGTGTGATACTGAGCCTTTAGCCTCAGGTGCAGGGGATGAGTCTCCAAATGACAGTGGATGTTTCTGATCTCAGGTTTGTGGAGTAGAAAAAATTCTTGCTTTCAGGAAAGAAAGATCCAAATGTGTAAGACTGGCCAATGGAGGCATGATTTTTAAGTAAGTAGGTTTTAGGCTGTACAAAATTCCTTTTGGGCTGACCTTTTGTACATCTTATTTTTCATGAAAATCAGTTAGTTCCCATTTGTTCTAACCTGCATAGCCATCTTATTTCATGATTTACCTTTCCCTGTGTACTCTCAAGTCATCACTTCAAAGGGATCATTTAGGGACCTTTTTCATGTTGATTTGGGTCTACACGGACACAGTCATATTCTTTTAAAAATTATTATTCTCATTTTTTTTTGGCCTTAAATTAAAATAAACACATTCAGAATTTCAGGCTCCAAATTATTAAGAGGATGAAAAGAAAAATCCAAGCCACTCTGCCCAGGCTGTGTGACATTTACATAGCCCTGGGGAGTTGGGGTCATTGACTCAGTGATGTTGGCTGAAAGACTATCAAGTCAGATGGCTTCTAATGGAGCAACCTGAGAGCGGCAAAGGTCCTTCCCTTAAACAGGATTTCCCATTTATTCCCACTCTGTACTGAAAAACCAAACCTTGCATATATTGCTTTCTTTCCACAGTGTTTCCTTTCTCGGCTCTCTTCTTCCGGAACCAAGCAGTAGTTGGATTCTTGTATGCTGAGGAGAACTCAGTGAGCGTATCTGCTTCTTCAAAATCAGGCAGGACACCGTACACTCAGAGCAGACCAATTTATTTAACGTTTATCAATTAACACTTCAGGCCTAAAGTCCTTGAGGTTGGCTCTACAGGTGGGCTGAGAAACATCCAGTGGCTCCTGATTTCCATCTATTCACCGTGCATTCATTCATTCAAGAAGCTTTTGGTTGAATCATGAAATAGTTGCTTGGGCAGGCCCAAAATCAGCAATCTCACATGGTTTTCAGAGACCATTCTCCATGTCTCCAATTCCCCACTCATGTTTCTCAATGTCTTGTGAGCCAAGACACCGACTGCCATAGTTCTGGACTATCTTTTCAAGGTTGTCTGCATAGTGAACCACATTGGAGGACAGATATGGTGTCTGTCTCCAGAGCAAAGGAAGGGTTTGCTTACTCCCCAGTGTAATAAAGATAATATCTTACTCTAGTGCAAAGAACAGGCAGGCTCACCGTCACCTCTGAGAAACTCAGGTGTAATAAACTCAGGATTTCCCCTCTGTAATGCAATCCATTGCATGTGTCGGTCCTAGCTGACCCTGTTGATGTTGCCCTGTGGGAACTGGGGCTTGAGGGACTGGCACATTTACCAGAATCTAGATATTGCCTTGCTCTGAGTAATAAAGGCCCTTGTCTTTGACCCAGGAGTTTCATGTATTCTGATAATATCTATGAAATTGTGGCAGGCTGACATATTAGCTTACAATTAGGGTGAGCTCTCAGAACTGTCACAGTTCCTGATGTATGGCTCATTTTATTAACTAGAAATCTATTATTTGCAAGGCACTGTAGCAGGCATTGGTGAATCCAAGCAGATAGGCGAGTTCTCTGGCCTCATAGCATTTTCACTGTCATAGACAATACAGGCTGATATATATATTGATTCTGTGACCAACGGAAACAAATAGTTTTAAACATAGAAATGGCACTGTCTTGTTTGCATTTTAAGAAGTACCCCCTACAGCGAATTAGAGATTGCTTTTCCCTAGACCAGCATCTAGGTCTGGGGATGGTTTGGTGGAAACTAACATCTGTGAGCTCAGACCTCCCTTTTCCAAACCTAACATCTTCAGAGACAAAGCAGCAGAGGCCGAGGGAGCTCTTTCACCATCAGAGTCGCACAGAGAGGGACCGAGCTCTTTGCATGGGCTCTTTGTGGGGCTGGAAGGCCTCCTTGCCCTTTAGCTGAGGTCCTTCGATGTCAGTTTAGGAAATATGTACCTTCTGGGCACCTTCTTTCCTCACCTTCCCTCAATCAGGAAGGGTTTTATACCCCTTCTCTAGGCTCTTGTAATTCTTATGGTTGCCTTTTCATGTGTCTTTCTTCCTCCATCAGGCTCCATGAGGAAGAGACCTGATTTGAATCATTCACTGAGGTATTCTCAACTCTTGGCACACAGCAGGCCCTTGGTAAACAGCTGTCAGAGAGTGTGTGTGTGTGTGTATGCACATAGGGTAGGAGAATCCCAAATAAGCAAAAACTGTGACAGAGACTATTTTTCATGGCCTTCTCCCCGGATTTCTACAGTTTTTGAGAGAAAGAACAATCCCACGGTCTGGCTGAACTGTGCAAGCGACCCCGCCCTTCCGGTGGCCATATTATCAGTTTTCCTTTCTGTCACCCTGGTTTAGGTTTTCTTGAGGAAACAATGGCAGGTGCTGAGAGGCAGCCCAGTAAATGGGGTTTTTACGCAGGTGGAGGGCGGCCTCCACGACACCCGCACCGTGCTTCAAGTATGCCACTCTGTTGTCCCCTGAGATGAAACTCATTTCTGAAAGCAGGCTGCTTCTCTCCAAAACACATCAAAAGACTTCCCTGAGTCAAAGGTATATTTAGCGTGATCGCTGGTTGACACCCGTCTAACATTTCCCCTTCTGTTTCACATCACAGGGGCTTTTGGCGCTCCTGGCTGCTCTTGATGGAGAACGTTCTGATAATAGATATGTGTGGGAGAACCTCTGAACCAAATAAAACACTGTTCTTTTCCCTGCATTTCAGGCCAATTACTATCATTGCTCTATCAAGATGTCTGCCCAATTATTAGGCCGATTACCTTTGACTTTCTCTTTGAGTTACAGTCCAGACGAGAGAGATCCTCTGGGGAGAATTGCTATTCCCATCTCTGAACGAGGGTAATGGCCTGGGGGAAGGGCATCTCCCTACTGCAACGTCTGTGTCTATGTGGATAGAGGAGACGGAGGGCAGAAGCCACTATTAGATAATCTGGCCCCCAGAAAACTTGTTGAGCAGGGGGAAAGGCATTTATTTGGCAGGAATCCAGAGCAATCCAGTGGTTAAGCACAATTCTCTGGAGAGTTTGGGTGCCGACTCCACCCCCCTGATTACCACGTGTGACCTTGGGCAAGTTGCTTAACTTCTCTCAGTCTTGCTTCTCAAGTAGAAAATGGAGCCCTGGGAGTACCTCCCTCACGTAACCACTCTGTGAGTTTGCCAGCCTCGTCCCCACAGAGGGCCTAAGCCAGAGGCTGGCCCCTGGTCCGTGCAGCATAAATGTATGGAGGGTGGTGGTTGTCGTTGGTGTCATTTTCCATCTCACGGAGTCCTTGTAGACTCCAACTAAGCCAGCTGCTGTTTATGGCGTGGGCTCTTTAAGGATGTGCGAAGTTTTCAGTTAAATACAAGGTGACAAAAAGGATGTCATTTCTCATCATGTTCTTAAAGACTGCTTTTAATCTCAACATCTCAAACCAGTTTTTTTCTTTTTTCCTTCTGTGAGTTGATTTTTAATCCTTTTTGCTTTCTTTCCCCCGTGGATCCATAATCTGCTTCTGGAAATATTCTCTAACCATGGAAGATGTTTTCCAGTGGCTTCCATGATACAAAGTTTATGACATTAGTTGGGAGCAGGGGTTGGGAAACTTTCACTGTAAAGGGACAGAAAGTAAATATTTAGGATTTGCTGGCCAAGCTGTCTCCATGGCAGCTACTCAGCTCTGTTGTTTTAGCTGCCATAGACGATATGTCAGCAGATGAACATGGCTGGGCTCCAGAAAAACTTTATTTATAAAAACAGGCAGAGGGCCAGACTTAGCCCATGGGCTATAGTGTGCCAAACCCCTGCCTTTGTATATTTGGCCAGTTCGGATAGGATCAAGTTTTCCTTGGCAGAGGGAATGAGGGTTAACTTTAACACTACGGTCACTACCAAATCCTGATTTTAGACCATTTGAAAGTTGTGGCTGCTGATAAAAAAAGTGAGCCCTGAATTTTAACTTGGCTTCCCTACCTCTTTCAAGAATCGAGGAACCCTTCAGAGAAATCCGTTGAGACCAGTAAAGAAGTTCTGAGGATCCAGTCAATAGGAAAATAGCTGTACACGATATGCTCCTAAACAGCCATCTGCTCTCATTCGGTGGCGACCCACGCCATGGCAGATGTGTTCCGGATGTAAAGTTACATCATCCTTCCTGTCAGGGATGTGGTCCTTTTCACAGAGGAAGCTGAGGCTCCAGGGGGTAAGTGACTTTCCCAGTCAGGATGTGGGACAGAAGAGTTGCGATCTGATCCTCTCTCACCAGGTCTCTCCTCGTAACACTACTCCTTCGGTGAACCTTGAGATCCACGACCCAACCCTGTGGGGATGACATGCCCAGAGGCCCAGAAGCCCATCCATTCCTATCATGTCCACATCCTGGGACTCGGAGGGACCGAGTTTTCTGAGTCTCAGTGGATTTTTCTGTGAAGTATGTCTAACACGCTGCCCCAACTCACGGACATTCTACCCAGGATCTGTTATCCTCATCAGGATAAAAACCTAATGACAACATAAATTGAATGAAAGTATCTGTGGCTTATGTGATTGGTAAAATTCTTAAGGTTTGCTTTAGAAAATTTCATAAAATCCTCTCAAACTAATGGCCCTTTCAGGAGTTTGTATGCACATATAAGAAGAAATTTTGAATAAAAGCATTGCTTCTCCTTTAATAGCTAATAAAAAACAGGGCTAAAACATGCCAAAAATGGCAAGTGTTTAATTAAAACATTTTGAGATTTACCTCCTTGGGAACAAAGATATGATTTTTTTCCCTTATGTCTATATCCTTTTCTTGATTTATTTTTATGTGGGTCTTTTTTCTTTTTTTAAACTTTTGATTTTTAGCTTTTCTGGATTTTCAGAGAAATTCTGAGCTGATGTGAATGGTCTGTATTTATTGGCTTTACTGCATATTTAGAGTTTTATATACTGTATATTATTTAATTCCAACAATTAGCCTTATATGGTGGGTGCTAGTTGGTTCTTTTTTACTGTGAGGAACCTGAAGCTTACAAAAATCCACTGATTTGCATAGGTTGTGTGGCCAGGACTTGAGCCAGCCTGTCTGACCCAAGCTCTTTACCACAACTGGATCCTATTTAAATCTGGGCTAGTTTTAGGTGGAAAATACCATGAGGCTTAAATAAAGGATTCTGGTTTGGTTTCCTACAGGGTAGAAACTACATTGGAAGATGATTTTCTGTGGAAAAACCTAGAACGTTTCCATTCTTCCCTTGGTGGCATGATCACTCAGAGACCTCATACCTACCTAAGACAACAGTGTTGAAGGAAACCATCTCTTTGTCTTTGCCATCATTGTAGAAGGCCAGGTGCCACAGGCCTACGTCCAGGTACTGTACAAACACGGCTTCATTCTGCACCAGGGTCTGTATGCTCCGGCGTTCCCTGGGTGACTCAACCACACTCCACTTCTCCTTCCCATCCAGACGCTCCATGAAGTCATACTAGAGTAAGAAGAGAGAGCACCCCATGTGTGAAAGAGGTGGCAGACCTGGTCCCATGACTAGCAGCTTCCCTTCCCACCCCATTAGTTAGCTAAAAAATACTTTTGAGCGCATTTTACGGTGAGCTCATCCAGTAAAAAAAAGAAGAGTCAGAAAAGTTGTAACAGTAAGCCACCATTTATTATGCTTATCATTATTGCTAATAGTTTTATTACTATAGGCACAATCCCTTTTCTGCTGTTTGAAATCCAAAAAGCTTTAAAGCCAAAACTTATGTGTTTTCTCTTGTGTGTGTGAGAGAGACAGAGAAACAGAGGGAGGGAGGGAGGTTATTGTTCCAATCTACACTGGGGTGTTATATAATACCTAGTATATGCCAAGTGTAACTTTCTTGGAAGTCCCAAAATTCTGGATTCCAAAAATCATCTGGCTTGGCAAGCGTTTCAGATAAGGAATTATAGACCTGTGTTACCGGCTATCAGTTACTGATCATCTACCAGGGGAAGGAGGCATAGCAGATTAGTTAAGAATGAGGGTTGTGGGGGCGCCTGGGTGGCTCAGTTGGTTAAGCAGCTGCCTTCGATTCAGGTCATGATCTCAGGTCCTGGAATCGAGCCCCACATTGGGTTCCTTGCTGAGTAGGGAGCCTGTTTCTCATCTGCCTGCCATTCCCCCATTTGAGCTTGCTGTCTTCCTTTCTCTCCCTCTTCCTCTCTCTCTCACTTTCTGTCAATAAATAAATAAAAATCTTAAAAAAAGAGAATGAGGGTTGTGTCTACTATGTTGTACATATGAAACTAATGTAACACTATATGTCAACTATGCTTTAATTTTAAAAAAAGGATGAGATCTGTGCAGCTAGACTGAGAGAGAATCTCTCACTTACTAGCTCTACCTATCCGTGCCTCAGTTTCCCCATTTGCAAAACAACAACAAAAAAATAATAGCACGTATGTTACAGGTTGTTGTGAGAAATAAGATCATACTTGAAACAGTGCCTGGCACAGAGCAAACACAAAATATGTGTTAGCTAGCGATCAACATCACTGCCATCCTCATATCATTCTACTCCTGCAAAAACCCTAAAGATAAATACTCTTTGTATCTCATTTTGCAGATGAGAAAACTGAGGGGCAGAGTAGCCAAACAACTTGTCAAAAGTCACACGGCAACTACGTAGCCAAGCAAAAACTGAGACCTAGATCTCTCAGATTAACCAGCAATTAAATATGAAATTCTGTTTCAGTGGAAAGTGGGCTTCTAACTAGAAGGGATCAATGAGAGACAGAGTGGCCAATGAAGGCTACCGAGATGAGGGGAATGGGGGAAGCCAGTGTGACCCAAGAGATTGGCAAAATCTGCTGGTGGGTTAGTGGGAGCCACTGATGATCTCTGAACAGTGACTGACGCAACGAAAGGACTGTTTTGAGGAATTCATTTGCAGACAGGATACAGCAGAGGGGAACATGAAAAGAACCAGGAAGACCAGTTGGGGAGTGATTATAGAAGCTCAAGTATGACACGACGGGGGTCTGGATCAGGACAGTCAGTGAGGAGAGCAGACAACTTTGGAGGAATATTTTTAAGAAAGCCCACCCCTTGACCGTGGGCTGGACAGAGGGGATGAGGGAAGAGGCAGAGGACACCAATGTCTCTTACTTGTCGACAAGAAAATCGATAAGACCCCTGTAGAAATGGGCTAATCTTGTGAACTCTTTCAAAATCACTGCATGGAAAAGTCAGTTGCACTGTGACTTCCCGAGAACATTCAAAGCACAGGTCTGTAGCAGATAAAAACCACTACTGTGGGATTAAGCTCTCTCTCACCACTTCCCCCTCCATAAAAAGGATTTTATAGGTTACAGACATTGACTATAACCTCTTTCATGAACTTCATAGAATTAAACTCCAGGAATCTATTAATGCGACTTCCCCATGATCAGAATTGCCAGTTTTTCCCATCTGAAAAGTGATCATTGAAAACAAAGAATCTGTAATCCGTAGTACAAAGGCTTTACCATCAGGCAAAGGTGGGTTTGAATTCTGACTGCTACTTGCTATTGTTTGAAGTTGGGTCAATCAACTTTTAGCCTTCTCCTGGTTTGCATACTAGGTAATAATACTCAATTTTTGGAGATGTTCTAAGGATGACATGACATAATGCTTCGGGCAGTGCCTGGAAGGTTACTCCAGACTATGAGTTACTAAGTACCTCCAGACTATGAGTTACTTATTTGCTAATCATAAGGATCAGAGAAGAGAAGTACATGGTTCCAGTTTTTCCATCGGGGGTGGCAGACAGCTGCTTAGGAAGTGGAAATTTCCTCATCTCTCAGAAAACGAGTATTTGTTCTTTAGCTTTCCCCTACCCCATATCCCACTGGTCAGGGGTGTCTTTATGGGATAAAAGAAATGATACGCAGTGATACATCAAACCAGAGCTGCTTTTGGAGACCTTTGTAACCAAAGCATTTGTTTCTTAGCAACCTCGTAAATGTCCAGCTACCCAGACC
The DNA here is from genome assembly GCF_022355385.1 of Mustela nigripes. Classification (NCBI taxonomy): domain Eukaryota; kingdom Metazoa; phylum Chordata; class Mammalia; order Carnivora; family Mustelidae; genus Mustela; species Mustela nigripes. Next base: position 57,318,398 of record NC_081568.1, on the reverse strand, counting down.
CATGTCTACAAATTGCTGTCAGCCAGAGGAATGAGCGTAACTTCCTCGGTGCTTAGGTGAGAAGAATATACTTCATTTGGGGTCCAGAAAATCACCCCCATGAGAAAAGTTGGGAGAAGGTGATTACTTGTGTGGGGTCATTGCTCATTATTAATTTGGACATCAGTCATCTCTCGCTGAACTGGCCTGCTGGCCAAGAACAGAAATGACTTAGAACCAGCAGCAGTGCTCACTGTACAACCAATCAAATGGCTCTGGGCAAAGGTATTGTCAGAGGAGAGAGAAAACATCTATTTTCGCTGGCTCTTCCAAGTCACTCCAAAGCAGCAGTGGAGGGCAGTTTTCATTAAAGAAAGACTCTGCAAGCCAGGGGCTGTCAAACAGGGTATGGGGACATGCCGGTGTGAAACAGCAGTGTCCAATGCGCCTCAATCCTCTACCCTTTAACGTGCTTTGCTTTTCTCAAAACACTCGTCACTCTCTACACTGCTATGATCTGTTTTTATGTGTGTTGTCAGTCTAATGAGAAGAATGTAAACTCCAGGGGGGCAGGGGTTTTGCCTGCCTGGCAGAATGGTTAAGTGGACTTCAGAGCTGGGGCCCCTGGGTGGCTCAGTTCGTTAAGCATCTGCCTTCAGTGTAGGTCATGATCCCAGGTTCCTGGAATGAGCCTCCTATCCCACTCCCCACTGAGCAGGGAGCCTGCTTTTCCCTCTCCCTCTGGCCCTCCTCCTGCTTGTCCACTCCTGTGCTCTTATTCTTACTCACTGTCAAATAAATTAAAAGCTTGGGGGGGAAAAAAAAGACTTCAGAGCTGGAATCCCAGCACTGCCACTTACTTCTTGCCACACTTGCAATAGCTATTTAAGTTCTCTGTGCCTCAGTCTCCTCATCCTTAAAATGGGGACAATAATCACATTTCTGTCAAAACACTATTGTAAGGGTTGAGTGAATAAATTCATGTGCAGTGCTTAGAATCGCACTTTGTGTGCAGTGAACAAGCCTCAAGGTGTGAGCTACCGTTATGATAATTCCCTGCCATCCCTCATTTATCTCGAGCAGAGTCTGGTCAGTAAATATTAAATATCAAATGAATAAAATACTAAATTCATAAATAAATTCCACCAGAAAGAAAAAAAAATTGGAATATGGTCCAGGTTTAGTCTCTTAGTAATAATCACTTGCACTCCCTAATGTGCTTTCTTTCATGCAAGAGGAAGGGGTAGCGTTACAGTTTGGGAGGCTGATCAGGCAGCAGCCGGTGCAGAATGGCTGTGATGGGACGTTGTGGGTGTTTGCACATTCACATATATTAAGATTTGAAAGGTGACTTTATAAGGCCGTAATGACATCACCTTTCCAGTTCTCAGTGGGATGCTGTACAATGCCTGCTTTCTTCCCCTGTTCCTTCTTTTGTCTTCCCTTCCCACTTTGATACTGTTTCTTAGTGTCCTCTGTGGGAGTGATGGCTGACCCTTGTCCATATCAGGGTCTCACTCTTTTCCAGGCTCCTTGCTGCCAGGTGGGAGCACGTCGTAGTGTTCAGTCAGTGGAACTTAAGTAGTGGGATGGGCTCCTTCTTCTAGATCCTGCCGTAGAATATCTGGTATAACCTCCTATTGCTCTCTCTCCATCCCTCTCTGCCTCTGGAAGGTGCCAAAACAGCCATCAAGCCCACAATGGGAGAGCCACAAGACAGGAATGGCCTGGTTCCTAGCATGAGCCCTTGCAGGAAGGCTGAAATTGACACAAGCAAGCAGTGAACATTTCTTAAATGGAAGCACTGAAATGTTGAGACTTCCTTGTTACTTCAGCATAGCCCTCAGAGATCTCTGGATGTTATGCTTCTCTTACTTCCTAGTTCACTTGCCGAGAGCATGGACGGTTTCAGCATACTTGCCAAGGCGTCAAGCCACAGCCTATTATATGTGGGGTGTCTGTTTACCCCTGTTTGCCCAGAGGTGTCCTACTTGACACCTCTTGTTCCTCCTTTCACTCCAGAAAGTGCTCCGGTCTGGATTATATGTTCCCCGACTTGCAGAGGAACAGGTGATAAGCAGCGTCATGGAGCACCACTGAGGGCTGCTATAACCTTGGGAGGGGTTGGAGGCTAGAAACACAAGGTAGATCAGTGCAGCCAACTGCAGACATGGCCTGCTAGGGCACGAGTGTGGGAGCTCAGGAAGAAGCCTGGTTGCAGGGAGGCCATCTGGTCCAGAAGAGCGCCTGCTCTCTCGGATTCCTAGACTGCAGTCTGGCCAGCTTCCTTGGCAGCCTGGCTGACTCTAGAAGGAGGCCATTTTCCAATGGCACAGGCCCTGGCCAGAGTTTCTTTTTCATGTCCCAGCACTGGGGATGGATAACTCAGGCTTAGTACCAGGGACATCTGTCTCCTCTGTTCCCAGACCGCATCACGCTCAATCCTGGATACAGGGATGCTCAGGAGATAGTGCTGGGCTTGGATGACTGAGAGGTTGCTCCATAGCATATTCTATCTAAGAGATCTGCCGAAGCCCTGGAAGAGAGAAGGGGGCTCATGACCAAATCCCAGCAGGAGACGGATGTGTGCACGGGCTGGCTACGGGAGGAAGTCTGTTTCTCAAGGCAGCTCGTCTCTCTTGACTCGGCAATAAAGCCACCCAGAAAGTGAGAGTGCAAGAACCCAAAATAAACACCCCCCCACTCCCAGTTCTCTCTTTTTCCTTGGCCTTTGAAAAATAACCTGTGTTGGCACACAACACGAGGACCGTGCCTTTGAGTCATCAGTCATACTGAATGCGGCAGGAAAATGCAACTTTTACGAGCACTTGAGAGGCAAAAAAAATAAACCACAGCAAATATTTGACCGATCCAATTATAAATCTACCCCACTTCTTGGCAGAGACCAAGGAGGAATGGTAATTAAGATAACTTAGTGGGTTTGCAGGAGGAGCTGCAGGAAAGAGCAAAGGAGCCTGGACCATCGAGCCGGGTCTGCCACTCCCCCAGAAGGGAGAGCATTCACGGGCATGCAGTATACCGCCAACAGATGCTTCTGGAAGCCACCCCGATACACACCTGCCAAGGAGGGCAAGGTTAAAGACAGACTCATTGCCCTTCAGAAAGATGTTATTACAGGGTCCACGACCCTGAGAAGGGGGGAAATAACTTAATCGCCATTTGGAACTTCTGCTTGCTGAGGGTCGATGTGGACGGGAAAAACAATAAATGGTGACATTTCCCAGGGACGGCCTGCTGCTCCCGTGCCCCGTGCTGGCGGCATCCCTGGTCCCAGCTCAGATGTGGATTCTACCTCCCACGGCAAGGCGTACTCAGCAGGGGAGCAGCACATGTGAGCGAGGGCTGCTTGAAGCCACATTACCACAGGGTCTCGGGTCACATCCAGGGACGACTAGCACCAGCGGGGCACTCACGGGGGCCTGTTCATCTTCTGCCTCCAGCCAGGCTTGTGGCAAAGGGAGCCCGGCCGACTCCTCATTAAAGCTCAGCACACTTTCTTTTCTCTCCTTCAAAGAGGCTGACTGCTAAGGGGGGGTTGTGCAAGGATGAGAGCAGCAGGGCCGTGCTCCAGCGGGGGCTGGCTTCCCTTCGGGCGGCCTGCCTGCGCTGCTCGGGATGCCAGCTCGGGTCCGACGTAGAGCGTTCGAGTCACTGAACGAGAGGCCGCTAGGCCCAGCCGCGTGCACTGCTGGGACTGCTTGTCCACTAGCTAGGAGAACGGGCCCCTAGGTTCTGGACAGGACACGGCACCTGGATCTATAGATCACAACAAGGCGTTTTGCAAGACCCCACCGTAAGGACTGAGCAGACGGAAGACAGAGAGGACCCAAGCTCAGTTCCGAAAAATAAGGAAGGGGGTGGGTAGGACACACTTGCAAGGATGGAATCCCCGACTCTTCCATTCCACCTCCTCCTGCACAGCAGCGGGAAAAGTCATCATCAAAAATACGGAGCGTCTATTATTTTTCTGGGCACTTGTTATGTGCGAGGCATGAGGGCAAGTGCTAACATATGTTATCTCTTTCCATCCTCCCAGAAACCCGATTTGCATCCCCATTTCTCAGGAGAGAGTAATGGCTATGACAGAAGTAAAGTAATGTACCCAGGGCCCTTGACAGTAGTTGGTGGCCAAGCACAGACTTGAACTTGGATTTGTGTGAGTCTTAACGACTATGGGAGGTAGCTTCAAATTTCCTAAGAACCCGGCTGCCTCTGCAGGCAGATCCCATGGCTGGCCTGCTGTGTGAGTCTCCTAAGGATGCTGCTGAGCAGAGAAAGGGAAGGAAGGCAGAGCCCAGGGATGCTAGGGCCAGACTTAGAACCAGGCTGGACACCTAAGGACAGGGCGGTGTCCCACTGGAGTAGATGGAAAAGGGTGCCAGGAAGATGGGGATGGCTTTGCTAGCTGTTGGCCCTCCCTGGTCTAAAAACTCCCTTTGCCGCCTCCAAACTTCTCTGTTCTTGTATTTGGGCCACCCCATTCTTCTCTGTTCCTGACACTTGTCAAACTCATCCCAGCCTCAGGGGTCAGGCACGAGGTAGCCTCTCTGCCTGGCCTTCTCTTCCTCCTGATCTCACACCTGCCTGCTGCCTGTCAATCCTGCCTCTGCCTAAGCACGGCCAGTTCAGAGTGGACATCCCTGATTCCCGATTCAAATGCCTCGACCACGGCTTGTCTCTCTCCTCAGCAAAGACGCATCCCTCTCTAAAACCAGCACAATTTATTATCTTTTGATTGGTAGTCCATCTCTTTCTTCTTGGACACAAGCCTCTGCAGAGTGGGAGACTTGTCTGTTTCACTCAACACAGATCCAGTGCCTGGTATACAGCTAGGGCTCAGTAGAGGTCTTGACTGACAGAATGAAAACATTTCAGCTCAAGGGAAATGGTACTAGAGTAAAGTCTATACCAACATGGTGGGGTTTTGGTGACAGGACCCCTGAGAAGCTGTAAACTCTGCAGGAAAGATTTTAGGAAATTTTAGTCAACACTGCCGTTTTGCAGTATTTTTGTTTGCTAACTGTCCAGATGACATCATGAGGGCACATTCAGTGAGGCCGGGCACTGTTCTAGGAGATTCACATGTACCACCTTATTGAGTGCTTCCAACAGTCCTACTGAATAGGACTTCTTGCCCCAATTTGCATATGCAGAAACTGAGGCACAGGGAGGTTACTTTACTGGCTCGGGATTGGTAAGTGGTAAAGCTGAGAGCTACATGTGGGGAGTCAGCTTCAGAGAGCATTCCGTTACCCCCACTGTGTTACAGGTTGCCCAGTGTGGCAGGGAGGTGGCCGGTACCTGGTGTTGACCAGCCTCGCTCGTCTGGAGGGAGCGCAAGGCATTATTCTCCTGTTCCCTGGGATGAAGAAAGTGTACTATGGGTCAAGGGCAGGAAGACCTTTGATGACACAATGGGCTCCCAAAGAAGACTGCAGAGCCTCTAGCAGAAGAAGTAGGGGTGTCAACAGAAAGGCATAAACAACTTGTTTCAATATTTGAGTCCCATGTCTTTGGCCCACAGCATCTGTTTCGTCTCATGAAGTTGCTGTGCTAAGACAAAAATTAGGGTGTCTATGGGTTACAAGGTACCTGCCCATGTGTAACGAGATGGAACAATTTTACTAATCTCTTTGGGGGAAACAGCCCTTTAACAAACTGTTCAGTGTAGAAAGTAAGAAACCAAGGAACAAGGGTGTGGGCGACAATATCCTCAAGAGACAAAGGAAGAATTTGGTTGGGTATGAGAAATGGAGCTAGAGGGAGGATAGGGAAAGGAGGGTAGAACAATAAGGTGTTGGGGACTCCCCAGGCCACAGGGCAGCCTCTTCCTGTGACTCCCTCCTTATACACCCAAATCCAAGGAAAGAAGAAAATGAAGGGGAGATGTGGCCAAATTTCTTATGGAAACCAGCGAGGACAGTGAACACCATTCTTGGATGTCACAGGGCAGGCAAGTGAGGAATAAGCCACAGGAATTCAGAGTCATAGGCGGGTTCACAGGGTGCAGACACACTTAGCCAGGCATGGCTGGGCTAACATCTGGTTTCACCTGGAAGGCCTAAAGATCTCTAGACTGGGGTTCACAGAAGAGATCTGAAGCATAGCTCACAAACTTGTGCCTTGCCCAGGCCTTATGTTACAAAGGGAAATGAATGTAAAAATACCTGTGCATTCAATAGACACTGAGCACTGCCTATGCGCCTGGCCCTGCTCTGGACACTGGGGCTCCAACAGTGAGTCCTGTGGACAAGGTTCCAGCTCTCCAGGGGATGACATTGCCATGGGGGAAAAGAATGTCAGGGACTGATGAGAGCTTTGAACAAAACAGAAAGCAAATCAAATACAATCCAAATGCCCATCAACAAGTAATGGACAAACAAATTACAGTCTATCCATACAATTAGAAATCTACTCAGCAACAAAAGGAATGAGCCGCTGATACCACAATGTGGGTGAATCTCACAGATATTAGGCTGAGTGAGAGGTCAGAAACCAAAGAGCATAGGGTTCCCTGTTCGTGAAACTCTAGAGAAGACAAATTTCATCTCTACAGAAAGAAAGCAGATCAGTGGTGGGCTCAGAGGAGGTAGGCATGGGGCACAGGGGGCTTCTGAGAGGTGGTAGTGTTCTAGATCACGACTCTGGTGGGGCTTACTCACACAGATAAGGTTTTCACCGTGTAAGAATCAAACTGTACACTTAAAATGTGTATCTTGGGTGGCTTTTAAATTACACCTAAACTGATGTGAGATCAAGAAAGCAGGGTCTGTGATAAAGTATAAAGGAGTGTCCACTTTTGAACTCCCTTGTTGGGAAAGGACTGAGGGCATGGTGTGTGGGCAGAGGCCTGGCAAAAGCAAGGAAGGAGCCATAGGATTACCTGGTGGAGAAACATTCCAGAAGGAGAGAATGGCCAATGCAAATGCTCTGAGAGGTGACTGGGACAACTGAGGAGAAAGCAGGAGGGACAGAGCAGGGGAGTGGAGGGAGTGAGGGGGAGATGGCTGGCTGGCCAGCGGGCAGAGGTTTGGTGACTGAATTGCCATCAGACATGTACCGAGCACCTATGACGGACAAGCACTGCTGTGTTGCCAGCAGGTAACCCTACAGTCTTTGCCCTTCCAGGGCGCACATTTCAGAACAACTTCAGATTTCCCTTTTAGCATGATGGGAGGCTGGTGGAAGAGCAGAGAATGAGTGCTCTGACAGTTATAAAAGTTGAGACTAGAGCTTTCTTTGTAATAAGAAGAGAACTTCTCTTGGTGTGTTCACCATGCCTGGTTCCCACGAGGGCCCTCTTGGCTTGGCAGTGTTTTTGGTGGTTTGCTGGCTGAAGATAAGCAGATTAAGTGTTTTGCCAATTCTCCTTTCCCCTATGTATCAAGCCTAAAATGGTGGTTTTCAGGTTTCAAATGAGGATTTTTTGAATGTCTCTGGTATTGTGCTGGAGGTGGGGAGGGTGGAGGAGGTGGGGTGGGGTTGACATGAGGGGGTGGGGTGGGGGGAGGATAAAAATGAATATAAATGGATTAATTACCTAAAGAGATATGATGAGCATCTCAGCAGGCCTCCCATGTAGCTCTTCCAGAGTAGGTTGCCAAGGGAAACAGGGAAAATCCCTAAACAATGAGGCAAGGGCAGGGCAGAGACAATGTGCTCTCTGGTGGCTGGAGCTCCCTGGGATTTCTTGGAGGGGTCTTTTTTTTTTTAAATATATTTTATTTATTTATTTGACAGACAGAGATCACAAGTAGGTAGAGAGGCAGGCAGAGAGAGAGGAGGAAGCAGGCTCCCCGCTGAGCAGAGAGCCTGACGCAGGGCTCAATCCCAGGACCTTGGGATCATGACCTGAGCCGAAGGCAGAGGCCTTCACCCACTGAGCCACCCAGGCGCCCCTCTTGGAGGGGTCTTAATGCCATGGTCCACCAGCCCCACAGGGCAGGACCAGCTCTGCCTTGTCCATTGCTGCAGTTCCTTGAGACATGACACATAGTAGGTGCTCAGCTAATGTTGGTGGAATCCAATATTATGGCCTGCTGTTGGCAGAATGATGACTCTATTGGAAGACAGGATCTCCCTGGGAGACTGTTAAGCCTTTCATATGAAATTTTTGAGAACAGGGAGAAACAGTTGAAAACTTGAAGTCCTGATCTCCTCTTTCCAAGACCTTCTCTCAGTACCCATTCCCTCTCATAAGAGTGACTCTGAGCCTCGTGGTATGGGGCCACTTCTTCCTTTGATTTAACACGCATTCCTGGCTGGGCTGTGTACATGGCTGTAAGCATGCAACCACTCCACGCAGGGCCAAGCCTCAAAACCGCCAGAGGGGTCATCCTCCTCCATCACTCCTGGTCTTGTAAGAGCCAGTACAGGGAGGAAATGCTATATCCTTGTTGGCAAGCAATGGTTAAAGAAAAGCGCAGCTTTTAAAAAGGGAACAATCATCATGGGAAGCTTCAACACAGCGCACACAATAAGGGATATCTTCCCTGTCTTTTGCTTGGAAAGATCTTCCATTCCCTTTCCTCTTCCTTTATCTGTTTGTCTAGCATCTCCTCCGGGAAGCTCTCCTCAAATCCCACAAGGGTTATATCTGGTGGCCTATTTTTATGCTCTTAAACCTCCTGTACCCAACTCTTTAATAATCGTCATAGCTAACGTTTAATTAGTTATCACACAAGGAGCAAGCACAAAGTCCGTAAATGCTATACAGCATTGGTTCAGGAAACATGCAAGAGAGGAGTGCTAGCAGGAGGCCTGCCGTCCACCCTCTCCCATCCCACGGGGAGCTGTGCTTGGACTGGACATGGCTGGATGCAAAGTGCATTGTGCCCCAGGAGAGGTACCCTGACCCCCTGCCACCTCACATATTTACAGAACGATTGAGAGGGGGACAGGAATCACTTGGCCACATTGGAAGACCCTGATCTTTGTAGTCTTGCTTAAGGGCTGGAGGAGGACCAGCTAAAACTTAGTTTGCATGCCTGCGCTGGTTTCTGCCGGACCTTACCATTCTCCCTGCAGACACCGAGGGTTGCTCAGGTACCTGTGAGTGAGCTGTAAGGGTTGTAGCCGTCAGACCGACTGACTGATGGATCTCCGTAGGGTGCTCACTATTTGCTAGGCATTATCTCATTTATACTCACAACAACCTGATGATGTATAGACCTCACTTCATGGATGGTGAAACTGAATCTAGAGAGACTTGGCTATAAACATTCAGCTACTACAGAGCAGAGATAAGATTCAAGATTCAATAAAATTCAATTGGCCCAGAGCAGGCCAATTCAGAATTGACACTCTGGAATGTGCGCCCGGTTGCACATCTCACAGCCCTCCCTATATCATGCTGCCATTGTCACTCAACATGTCAGGTCTCCATCTCCTTAAAGTAGGGCCAATGCTTTTCATCTCTGTGTCCCCACTATAGGCATTCAATGAACATTTGTTGAATGCATGGATGGATTGATTTCATACTTTGTCTTCCCACAAGCTCATGCCCTGATCATGCTGTCTTTCGATCCAACCCTGGAGAGGGGTAGGTAGGAGGTATTGCTCTGAAGACCAAGTGAGCCACAGCGCAGAGGTCAAGTTCAGTGAAATTGATGAATACCTCAAGGCTATTCCGGTAGGTGCAAAACCTCTCCCACAAGGCCAGGAAAATGGAGGTTTTACTTCTCAGTGCCTTGCTGAGGTGAGTTCTTATTTACCACACATCCCCATCTAATGGTCTTTAGCCAACGGCTTGTCAAAAATGTCACATTTGGCTCCCCGCCCTCCCAAGATCAATAGGAGGGTCTTATGTGGGTTGGTTGTGAAAATGAATCAAATCCTTGAAGAGAAGGAGAGAACTGGGAATGTGTCCAGTCACAAAATGGCTTCTTAAGCACCGAAGAGGAACAGAATTCCAGGCACCAGGCAGCTTCTCTCAGGGCATGGTCTCAGTATTCCCAGGCAGCAGCAGCGTGACCTTGGGCAAGTTACTTTGGCCCTCTGAATCTCCATTCTCTAATCCCTACGCGAGCGATAATAAAGGCACCTACCTCTGAGGGCCATTAGGAGTCGGGCCGGGCTCATGGTAAGCAATCACTGTCAGCTATTCTTATGCCTATTATTATTGTTATAAAAGCTTGACATACTATAAATCCTTTGTGCTAGCAATTCCACTCTTAAGAATTCATCATAAGGAAATTATTAAAAAAATACATGAACATAAACCTGCAAAGATGTTTTCTATAGTAGGATTATAATGCTGAAAAAGGGAGATTGGTTCCAAAAATTTTTAATCTTTAGAATGGACTATTTATGAAGCATTTGCGATGAGTTTACGGAAGAATATTCAGATATAGAAAGATGTTCCCTACCTATATTTATGTAAAGAATCAGGGTAGAAATTGCATGTATGGTATAATCCTATACTTGTAAAAACGATTGCTACATGTGAACAGAAAACTGTTGGGAAAACACACTAAAAATGTTTTTGATGTTTCCTAGCATCAACATATATTGTTTTTATAATGAGAAAAACACGAATAAAGGTTATCATTTAAAAAAATTGAAATTTGTATTGTTTGTTTGGGAGCTTGTGTTATAGATGCTTTAGAAAAACATGGTACAGTAGCTTCTATCATTCCTTTTTTCTTTTTTTTTTTTTTTAAATTTGTATGTACTGGCACAGTTCCAAGTGCCTAATAAAGATTACCTCATTTAAACCTCACAGCAGTGCTACGAATGTGTGGTATTACTGTCTCCATTTTATAGATGAGGAAATGGAGGCACAGAGAGGCTGAATGACTTGGCCAAGACCACGCAGCTTCGGAGTACTAGAGGTTGAAGTTCAAGACCAGGCAGTCTGGACTGGTCCATACATTTCTGCCCATGCTTATTTGTGTTGGGAACAGCGGCATCGGCATTCTGCAGAATGTTTACTGAAGCTTTATTTTTATCTGTTTATTTACATATTTTGAAAATTATATTTAAATCCCCAAACTGACTCGATATCTACAATAGGATCAATAATCTGAGCATATTTGGACTTAATAAAAGGCCACTTAAAATGAATGCCCTTAACAAATGGGAACAGAGGTAGGACTTTATCTTGAAGAATGAAGCTCTAATTAAGAACAAATTATTTTCATCTCAGACTTAGGAAAATTCAGGTTATATTAGGAACTACAGTCTAATTGTTCGAATGCACGTTTAGTTTTCATCCATACACAAAAATGCGACGGCAAACATTTCATTGTCTCTCAGCTGCATCGATTGCAAAACATATCCTGGTCTCGGGATGTCAAAGACGAGCATTATGTGCATCTCCAAATCGATGGAACACTTGAGAACAATGCAGCATCACTTGAGCTTGACTGGTGAACAGTCAAAAGGGATGCTTCTGTAAACACACTGGACGTCTCTGTCAGATGTCCTAGGACCTCTCTTGATGTTATTATAATCCTCCTCTCAGAAGGGCCGATTTCGTCACCTCGTTGTTACTTCTTACCGCTGTATATTTCTTTGCATTACCTCAGCAGGAGCCCTGTTTCTCAAGACTTCCTCTGGCACTTGAAGGCAGATCTTGGGCACCACTGTCACTGATTTAATGAAATTCTGGTCTGTGCAAGAGCTGTAACTGCAGTCCATCAGCGGTGGGGTTTACCTTGCACTGCGTGCAGGCAGCTCCTGGAAAAGAGTGCTGACCAGCGACGAGGAAAGAGAGGGGTCTCACTGCTCGGCCCCGGACGGACCAGCTTTGCTGCTCTGAATGCTGTGTCCATTCTTTCACGTGTAAAATGGAGCCGCTCCTCCTAGTGCCTACCTCACTGCATCATTGTGAGGATAAAATAATTCACGGGAAACAGTCCTGGCATGTTGAGCTCCCAGCTAATGCTGACTCTTATGACCATAAGTAGTGCTACATGGGGAGGGAGCTCCAAGAGGAGAACATTTTTGTAAGTGATCAGATGATTAATGGATATTTTTGTCTTATAACAACTTTTGTTTCCCTATGAAACATCCTTAACTTGAAAGGGGTTTCAATTAACATTTTCAAAGCCATTAATTTCTGTGAAGAGGTTGGAATACAATTTTTCTTGATATCTCTGAACATGGACTTGAACTTCTGTAACTCTCTTTTATTAGGAAGCTTATCGATCTGCAAGCAGTTTTCCTTGGTGTGTGTTTGCTCGGATAAAGTTGTATAAGCAAATGTCCTGGAGGATCCTGTTCCACCAAATGCCACATAGAGCAGAAATACAAGTTCGTGCCAGAATGTGACACCAGGAGTGCAATTTCAAATGGACATGTAAGATGTCTCATACAGGTTATATATGAGTATAGGTATATCTATATATCTCTGTATCATAGGTCTGTATCTATATTTGTATCTATATGTATCTATACACGTGCATGTGTGTGTGTGTGTGTGTGTGTGTGTGTGTGTGTGTATTTTAGTGAAGACAGTTTCAAAGCTAACTTTAAGATTAGGGTGCAACCTCTCTATTTCTGTATTTAAGGCAAGGGATGGAAATAGTTGTTGGGTATCTGAAGTGATTTAGTCTTGAAACAATTATTTCCTATCGCTCCTCTTTCAAGCTTGTGGATCAATTTAATTGAAGAGTAGTCAGAGCCGGTAAGGGAAATGATTAAAGAAAATACTGCTGTGATTTGCAACTACGTGTGTGTGTGTGTGTGTGTGTGTGTGTGTGCGTGTGTGTGTATTCATTGTGATTTTTCTTAAAACGGTGCAAACAAAACAAAGTATATAAATAAATTGAATCTTGAAAGTGATATAAGATTATAGTCACCATCTATAGCCTCCTAATGCTTCTTTTACTCAAAATAGATTCAAGCTTGTCACAAATGCACTTTTCTTAAAGAGAGAGACATTATAAAAATTAAGAAAAGTATGAAGAATATGGTAGCAAATACCCATATTCGAACCACTCAAATGAATAAATGCTAACATTTTGTCATATTTATTTCCAATCTCTGTGTTTGTGTGCTGGGGATGGGGAAGGAGTTTGCTCTACTGTTAATATTTTATTATGGATAAAAGCAAGTGCTTTTGAATCTAATTCTTAGTCCTGTTCTTACCTACTCCAAGAGGTGACCACCATCATGAGTTTAGTCTCTCTCCCTGTGTCTCTATCTGCGTAGCTATATATAGTTTTTTTCTCAGTTACACATACAGTAAACATACATTTACCAAGATTAATGTTATAATAAATATGGATTTGAACTATACACTACATTTATGCTAATAAAATCATTGCTTTTATGCATTTTATTTATGGCGTTCTACATAAGATCTCACTTGAAGATAAAGGACTTTGCCTAGAAAATTTGCCAACTCCTAAATTACAGCGCCTCTGAGAGTCTATTCGGTCTAAAAACGTGACATGGGGCTGTCCTCTGTTATTCATCCCTGCCTTCCCAGTTTCCGTCTTTCTTCCTGAGTTCCATGTTCTCAAACATGACCCTTCCTGAAAAACAACTGCAGTGGCCTCCCCTGTTTCCCCACCTCCCACCAGTGCCAGCTCTCTTGTAAAATCTCAAACATCCCTGGAGATTTCTCCAAGCTCTGCTTGGTGCCTGCCCAGGGGGGTGTCTGCTCCCCCAAGTGGCAGTTTCAGTTCTGGTTAGGATGCATCAGATAATCACAAGGGGCCTCCTGAGGAAGACCCTTCCAAAAGCACTTTCAGCACCATACGGAAGAAACCAAATCTCTCTTGGTTTCACAAAATCTTTCTCCATACTTCAAATTCTTTGGGAAAGGAATGGTCTGAAAAACATGCCTGTAAAAATATGCCTCCCTCCGAAAGGCAGATAAATCGCTATGTGACGCGGAATGCAAGCCGACAGTCGTACCCTGGAATGCCCTCTGAGTGAAGCGTACGGCTGCCCCAGAATGGGGGGAGTCTGGGATGAGTCCATCTGACTGGTCAGTGGGCACCATGAGGGCGTGGAGATGGCAGCATGGGGGGTGAAGCAAGGTGCTCAGAGCACTCAGGGTCCCCGTGTCCCAGGGATCTGGCCAGTCCCAACTAGGACTGCAACAGTGTGCCATTTACGTACTTGGGCGAGAGAGAAGGGGACAAAGAAAAGTGAGAGTTCATTTTCAAAGAAGGCTCTGAATCAGAAAGGGGTAAGCCCGAGGGGGCAAAAGCTAACATCACTAATCACCATCTATAAATGTGCTTTAAAAAATGTCATTTAGGGGAATTCAGCTGATGAAGACAAATAGGAACGTGTGCTCAGCTCATTTTATCTTGGTCCACCCACGCTCCACCTCCCGGACTCGCGAGGATTTCCTATGATCCTGGAGCAGTTCGTGGTCTTTTATGCAGTTCTCTATTGTTTAATGTGTCTGGTGGCTGGTTTTGCTCCCATCCCACAGTCACATCTCAATGTAAAGCCCAGGGGGTCTTCGGCGTCTGCTTCATCTTACTGCCATACAATCCCTAGCATCTCCCTCTAAGAACCCCACGGGGGCTGCGAGCCCACCCTCTGCTCCTCAGTTGTCTCTGGAAGTCACTGGGCTCACGGCTCCATCAGTCTGAGTGATGAAATAGGCATTTTTAATATTTGCTAAACAGGACTGTGGAGAAGGTGAGTCTCAGCAGGGCTCCCAAGCGGTAAGAGCATCTTGTTGTCTCAGGTTAATCATGTACCTCATTTGCTGATTATTGACTGGTTCTCACAAAGGATTTTACTTGGCTTGACATATCAGTAGCAATCGGTGATGAACTGTCAAGCGCGCTTGCTCACCGCCTTAACCCCCCAAGACCCTGACTTGCAGCAGCAAGTCACTGAAATTTCCTTTGATGCCTGGCACCATAGCCAGGTCAGATTATTATTATTATTCAAGTCTGATTGGTTTCCTTTCTAGAAAGGGGGTTGAGCAAATCTGATCCAGTCTGTCCGATTTCAAATACGTGGCAAGATGCACTAGGCTTCCTCACACACCACCCTTGCTAAGAATTCGAACTGCGTGGCTGAGATTGGCTTATATTGGCTTTGTTCTGTTTTTTTCTAGGTCTTAAAAAAGGCCATACAGGGTGTCAAAATGCTGCATTTAAAAGCCTATATAAATATTAACTACCTTTCAAGTAGACAAAGAAGAAACAAGGAAAACACTCAGTGTAAGGATTCAGGTAAATAAAATGGGCACTTATGCCCTGGGCTGGTAGTTAGGAACGTAGGGTGCGTTAAGTGGTGGAAGCTTCCAGAGGGACAATTTGGTAATTCATACTAAGTCCTCAAGGGTTGACTTTCAGGAAAGAATTAAGGGTGTACACAAATACTAGCCACAAGGACAGGTATCTCAACATTTTATCGTGAAGTCAGTAGGGCTTCTCGTTGATTTATCTGGTGCTCCACATCTCAGGGTCAACAGAAGATTGTATTTCCTGCTCCACTGAAGTTAGGATAGGACTTGCTTTGGTCCGTCGGACAAGGGCTTAAAAGACATGCGTCACTTCCAAGCAGAAGTATTCAGGGGTTGGTCCAGAATTCACCATCTTCTCCTTCCCTTGCTACAGGGAATGAGTATCTGCCTGACAGGGAAGGCCCCATAGGTCTGTGTCCTTGAACGAGGCTGACAATGCACCAATCTTCTTCAATCGATGCGAACGTGTGAAGCGGGGTTTCCCAATTTCAGCACTATTGACATTCTGGGAGGGGTAATTCTCTGTCGTGGAAGCTGTCCTATGCATGTTTAGCAGGGTCCCTAGGCTTGACCCACTAGTCACTAGAAGCAATTCTGTCCCCATGTGAAAAGCAAAAATATTCCCGAACATTGCTAAAAGCATCTGTGCTGGGGGCAAAATCACCCCTGGTAAATGAGAAATAGGTTTTGTTATTTTAAGCCACTTAGATTCTTAGTCCACCCACCCCTGCAAACTGATAGATTTTATTAAAGCAAAAATACATGTAAACATTTACCAAAAGGGGTTAAAATTGTGGCAGTTTTTGCTTCCTTTGGTTTCTCTGTCTTGAAATTTTTTTCTACAATGAAAATACAATTTGTTCTTCCATAAGAAGGCAAACACAGTAGAAAATTAATTTTACTTTAAGAAGCTATATTTACATAATTGCTCATCTATATACAGTATTTGCTAGGACCACACGGAATTTCTTAGTACCATGAAACACTTGTATATGCTATCTTTATATTGTGCTTTAGTGGACAAAGTGTTTTCCCATTCTACATTTGATGTATTAGCGCGATTACAGCAGCATTGCGAGCCTGGTAACACAGGTAGACAAACTGAGGCTAAAAGATGTTAAGGGCTAAGTCTGAGGTCTCCTGGTTAATATGCAGCAGGGCCTCCATCCTACAATTGCCGTACTTTCTCCCCCATGCCCCGTTGCCTCTGTATTGCTATAAAAAACTACATTCAAAAAGTCTACTGGGACTCACTCTGATTCTTGAAAAATTTAAGCAGGTAAGAAAGGATTCTCCTCTGTATTTAATATCCTTGGACAAGGATACTAAAACTTGTAGGCTCTTGGTCAAAGCATGATACTCCATAAAATTTAAGCATAGCTATTTCATGCAACACAGCCAATAGAATTTCATAACCATTCCCCTTCCTGTCTCTTTCTCTTGCTCTCTTTCCAGCTCAAATGAGTCACCTTGGCTAGACGGCCAATCCCGTAGAACTTATGTTCCTTGATAGGATATGCCAATAGAAATGAGAAATTCTATAACGGTACGAGATGTGAGTTAGTCACCTGTCTCTGCAAGGAGCTAAGCACCGTCTCCTCGAGGAAATGTAGCTCATCAAATGGACATGAATGCATGTAATGACAGTGACTGAATGTGAAAATGTGTAGGGAGTCGGTTTTTTCACTTTTTCTTTTTTTAAGAAGCGCCCCTATATTGTACCTGTCTTGTCCATTTCTAAGCATCTGCACAGTGTCTCGCTTACTTGACCCTCTAGTGCACGCTAAACTCCCAAATTGGCAGCTGGACTGAAACCCTCAGCGTACATCAGCCCATGCCTATTCATTTCCCTTCCCTTGAACTGTGATGAGGCTGTCCCTGGAGTGGAGCTATTTTGAGAGGACGACCGCTAGAACAATCACTAGCCTGGCAGGAGATGGACAGTGTGGTGTAGCCACAAAAGAAGAAAAGACATTGTCATTGAGGGTTTGAGTCCTGCAATGTCAGAACAGCAGGGAAACTGGGTAGAGTATGTTTCTGCTGCTGTCCACTATCACTCAGTTACAGGGAGTTACCTACTTGACTTGCCATGATCATTTGCTTTTCCATGATACTGGTTGTTCAGAGCATGCAAGGGAAGGGGGTTAGCAGTGCTTTGGAAGAGTGTCGGGAAAAAGCATTTTTCTCCAGCAAAGCTTCTTGCATCCAACCAGCTGAGAGAAAAGTTATTCTCAGTTGTGCCCAGAGGCATGTTCATATTTCCTTGAATAAGGCCAATAAGCAGATTTCACCACTGCAAGTCCTTCATTGTACTGTCGTAGAATCAGTGGAGCTTGAAGGTCAAGGACACCACCTCACAATTTGCATAACTTCCCAGAGCAGCACCCTGCTGCCTGGCCAGAAGTCACAGAAATAACACAGGGACTCCTCTCACCTGACCTCCTCTCTTTCTCTGGATGCAAAATCTCTTGGAAGAGCAGATGCAATTTTTGTATCAGGAGTTCTGCTTGGTTGGGGGCTATGTTAACTCATCTCTGAATAATCAGTGTCTGGACCAATGAATATTTTTCTGGAAGGATGGATGGATGGATGGATGATTTATTGATTACCACTTCACATATTGGTCCCTATAGCCTGGGTGGTGTATGGTAAAACAAAACAAAACAAAACAAAACAAAACAAACAGAAAACAGACAAAGAGCCCCACAGCCCTCCTCTAGTCCTTTATACTGATTCTTCGATCCTTTCAGGTCATTACGTTGGAATTGCAAAGAAGTTTCATTTTGAGAGCCAACACTGGTACGTTGGTAGTGGCTGCTGCCCTGAAGTTTCTGTTGGAGGTACTGTGCGTTGAGCTCACTGAGGAAAAAGTGCAGCCATCGATTAGCAATGTCTGCCACAAGCCAAAGACAAAGAAATGGTGGCCTGATTCCTTCGCATTTGCCAATGGGTTTAGAGCTTTCAATTCTTTCAATTCAATTTTCTAGATGAATACCTTTCCAGCACATTTTAAAGTCAGCTTTGACTGGATATAATGAGTAGTCAAGGAAGTTTGCCTTCTACTAGGGTATTTTCCTAATGTACTTCTTTTGTACTTGCTGGATTTGAAAGTCAATGAGGCAGGAAAACCGTACTTGGTTTTTCTCGGGATATACAATTCTTTTTTTTTTTTTTTTTTTAAGATTTTATTTATTTATTTGAGAGGAAGACAGTGGAAGAGAGCATGAGAGGGGAGAAAGTCAGAGGGAGAAGCAGATTCTCCAAAGAGCAGGGAGCCCGATGTGGGACTCGATCCCAGGACTCTGGGATCATGATCTGAGCCGGAGGCAGTCGCTTAACCAACTGAGCCACCCAGGCGCCCGGGATATACAATTCTTATTGGAAAAGAAAACCAGGCTAGGGGGGTGTTAATCTATACCCAATGGTGTGTAGATAGTAAAATCGCTACCAGGACAAATTAAAGGATGGATGAGAGGGAAAACCAGGAAATCCATAATCTAATCCAATCTCTTCATTCCCAACACTGGGGATAATATCACTTTCACAGTGCCAAGGATATCCCAAGGAACTCAGTAGAGGAAGGAGGAGAAATCACAGAGAAACGGCTGAGTTTTGGTTACACAACTCTTCTTAGCTATACTGGGATATCTCCTACTGATATTTTAACAAATTAATCCAATAACTAGAATACCTGAAATGAAAATGCCCAAGGATTAACCTCCAAGCTGGTGAAGCTGACTTCACCAGGTAGAATGTCATTTTTTTTTTGAGATACCATTTATACAACATAAATTATCCATTTTATAATTCAGTAATTTTTTTTAAAGATTTTATTTATTTATTTGACAGAGAGAAATTACAAGTACACTGAGAGGCAGGCAGAGAGAGAGAGAAGGAAGCAGGCTCCCTGCTGAGCAGAGAGCCCGATGCGGGACTCGATCCCAGGACCCTGAGATCATGACCTGAGCTGAAGGCAGCGGCTTAACCCACTGAGCCACCCAGGCGCCCCTAATTCAGTAATTTTTAAAATATATTCACTGTGTTGTATAATCGTCACCACTGTCTAATTCCTGAGCATTTACATCACCCTTAAAAGAAATCCCATAACTACCAGCAGTCAGTGCCAATTCCCTCCTCCCTGCTCCCTGGCAATCCCTCATCTCCTTGCTGTCTCTGTGGGTTTGCCTATTCTGGACACTAAATGGAATCATACAGTTGGTGGTCTTTTGCATCTAATACCATACTTTCAAGATTCATCCATGTTTTAATAGGTAACAACACTTCATTCCTTTTTATAGTTGAATGATATTACGCTATATGCATAGGTCACATTTTGTTTATCCATTTATCAGTTCATGGACATTTGGGTTGTTTCCACTTTTTAGCTATTAGGAATAATGTTGCTCCGAACACTCATGTATATGTTTTTATGAGAAAGAACATTTTCAGTTCTCTGTGTGTATATATCTAGAAGTAAAATTGCTGGTCACATGGTGATTCTAGGTGTGCCTTTCTGAAGAACTGTCAAACTCTTTTCTACAGCAACTGCACTGTTTTATGTTCTCACCAGCAATAGACCAATGTTTCAATTTTCCACATTCCTGCCAACACTTGTTATTGTCCAACTTTCAATTATAGCCATCCTAGTAGTAGGGAGCAGGAATTTCTTTAAACTCATAGTTGCATCGAGCGTGATCATACCTGGGCATGAGATGGTGGAAGTCCCCTTCTTATGTAAACACCAAAGAGAGCATCTTTCCCAAGAGAGATGTTGAATTTTAAGAACTGGGGTTGACTGATGTGAATCTGTGATCTCCAGAACACGCCTGGGGGTACTTCTTGGGTCACCCGTCGACCAACTTCTGCTTCACCACTGTCTATGCTGCTGTTTTTCAATGACCAGGGCACTGCAAAACAGGAAGTGACATCAAGTCAGTGACATTAGTACACGTTTGTTGGTTTTACATTTCTGTTTATTTGCATGCCAGGCATTGAAAAAAAAATGCAGATGAAACTCGTGGCAAGTTCTTTGTTAAGTATAAACTCCTAACCCAGGGCATGTGAAATACTGGCACAATGCTTCCTAAACTTCTGTGATTGCTCTCTACTGATCAAATACAGTAGGAGCTGGAGTCTTGGAAGTCCATGTAAAGCTTCCAACAACCTCGAATAGTGCTGGAGTGTACAATTATCAGCAGGGGAGATGAGAATGATATTAACTTGGCACCAAATTTAATTTTTGTAGCCTTTAATTATTCTTCCCAGCCAGAAACAAGTCCAATATACTGACACTTTCATAAACGAAAGAAAAAAAAAAAAAGGAAGCAACAGTGAACAAACATTGGCCCAAAGTAAGTAACAATAGAAAATAAGGACTGGATCTCAGACTAATGTAATATTGGGGGTAACTCCTTCCCTGGGAGGGATCTAAGTAACATGTGGAAATCAGACTTCTCTCATGGTGACAGCAATGCATCTCTGTTGCATTTGAAATCATCTATGTAGAAAATATTGGATGCCTTCAGAATTCTAAAAAAAGGAGTTGCAGAAATACCTATTTTTTTAAAAAAGATTTTATTTATTTATTTGACAGAGATCACAAGTAGGCAGAGAGGCAGGCAGAGAGAGAGGGGAAAGCAGGCTCCCTGCTGAGCAAAGAGCCCGATGCGGGGTTCCATCCCAGGACCATGAGATCATAACCTGAGCTGAAGGCAGAGGCTTTAACCCACTGAGCCACCCGGGCACCCCAGAAATACCTATTTTTAAAGAGGATTTCTTATTAACCACGAAGCAGCACCTTCTGCACTCCTGAGGGTGCTCTTATTTACAAACACAGAATTAAGGAAAAGCTGGGAGTTAATGGTTGTCGCCCAAAGAAAGCAAGTTCATCTCTTGGGGCCTTATTTTCCTGATCCCTTAAATGGGAATAGAACCTAAGTGGAGCCTCGCTTTCTAATGACCATTTGTGATTTGTTCAGATGGAAATTCTGAAAGAAGTTCTGGGGGTCTTTTCACTTTGTAATCGATCACGCTGATGGCCTCATGGGTTGGAAGACTTCTTTAGCCTCATGGGCATAGGATGAGAATCAAGCTCCCTTCTGCATTCTGCAACAGATGGGCTTTTCTGAAAATATTTATCTATCTTTGGCTGAAATTCCATGCAAAAGGTTTGGACAGTCAGGAGAGGTCATGGGATTGCTGAAGGCTGGCACGAAGGGTTAGTGAAGCTGCCTGACTTTGCAACCCTCGTCTGTTACTATCTGGCCCCTGCATTAAGCCAAGACTCCTAAATGACCTTGGTGCCACTTTCTCCATCTGTAAAATGGAAAGGAGAAATGTTTGGCTCTCTGAAGGTTTTCCATATCTAAATTATAAAAAAAAAAAACACAGGATGATTTGAGGGTATGAAGTGGTTTTATTTTTTTCCTTCCTTTTGTTTTTGTTTTTTTTTTTTAATAAGAGAAGGGATGATTCATTTTTATTTAGCTCAATAGCAGATCAAATAAAAAGTCAACAAGGGCTTAAAATAAAGCAGGAGAAACAATGATTTGGACTTTAAAAAGAAACTCTTGACCTTGAGAATAATAAAACCAGGGCACGGGCTTCAAAAGGAAGTGTGGAAGCTTTCATCACATAATATCGTTAAGAAGAAACAAGTAAGTCCCAAATGGGTCAGACCTTTAGAATGCAACTAGATGGTTTGCTTCTCAAACATGTTATGTGGGTAATGGACATGGAATACTTCTTTATGAGGGGAAGAATACTACACAGTATGGAAGAGCAGAGATTCTGGGCTGAGGTTGCCCTGGTTCAAATCCCGGCTTTGACACTTGCCAAGTGTCTCAGCTTTCTGGGCCTCAGTCCCCACGACTGTACCGTTGGGACACTTATTTATTTCACAGGGTTGTTATGAGGATTTAATGAGCTAATTCATGCAAAGCTCTAAATATAATTTTAGGTACAACATAAGTCCTAAATAAAAATTAGCTATCATTATTATTATTATCTGTAAGGCTCTCAGCCTAAACAGAATGTTGTTTATTTTGCTGAAATAATGACATGTCCGGGGGAAACACTTGTTATCATCCATTAATCAGAAGCTCTAATTATTATAATTTGAAAACTAATTTGTACTTAAAAATGCTGCTGTTGGCAGACTTGCCCCTCCCCCCACATTAAGGCCTTTTGGGGGAAGGGATATAATATAAGGACCTGGTAAGGAAGGGGTGTAATAGAAAAGACCCCTGGTGAAGAAAAATTTAGAGACCAAAAGTAACCCCAGCCATCATAGTGTGGCAACAAGTTAGAGAATTCATTTAAAATAAAAATAGAATTTTAAAGAAATTATTCATCTTTAAACTTAATAAGACGGGCTTTCCTTCATGTCTGTTGGGCTTTCAGGGGTTGCTGGGTTAATGACAGGATATGAAAAAGAAGCAGGAAATCAGCACCCACACGAGCCCGCTAATCTACTGCTGAAACCTAAACGGATTTTGATAATGTCAAGCCAAATGAGGATGCAGGAGATTCGCAAGGGAGCCAGCTGCCAGAGAGCAGTTGCTCTGGAGAAATTCAGACACAGAGCCTCAGGGGTCTGGTTCATATAGTAGTGGGATCCCCATTCTTTCACTAGACCCAACTTCAGGACATTGCCTTCGGTAGGAGCTGCAGTCAGCAGTGAGGACAGGCTGACTTTTCAGTATTCACACCTCCTCCTAGGGTTTCATAGGCTCCCCTCCTTCACATCCCAGTCTCTAAAGTCCCATCCTGAAGCCAGAGAGGGCTGGGTTAAAATTCTGTCTCTGGTTCTTCCTTGCTGTGTGACCTCTAGCAATTTGCTTAACCTCTCTGGACCTCCTTTTTTTTTTTTTTTTTTTTTTTTTTTTTTGTAAAATGGAAATGATAATAGTCAATGTCTTATAGGGTGAGAACAACAAATGGGCGTACACAAAGGAGGGCTTGTCCAGGGCCTAGCACATAATAATAGCAAAATAAACGCTAGTTAGTCCCATTTAATTAACTTAAAAAATGAAAAACTAGGAGGAAAAGCATGTGGCTTTCTTTGTTGAGTAAAGAATTTTCTAAAAGAAAGAAACATTGCATGGATATGTGATCTACACGCATATGTGTATATATACATGTTTATGTATCTGTGTTCCCATCAATCGAGAGAGAGAGTCGAATTCTTCTGACACAGACTTAATTATGGGAACGTGTGTAAAATTGGTGGTCTGGATCTATTCCCACTACTGATATTTGGTGGGACTTTCCAGGAGCTGGTATGGCCACTTTATCAACTAGGTTACTTTATTGGTAAACCTGCTTTATTGAGGAGCACTGAAATTACGGTCCTGCTTAGCCACACCTTCACACTGATGCCCCCCCCCCCCTTTTTATTTCACCTTGTCTTCACTCCTACCAACAGACAAATGGGCTCCTTTTCTCAGTATTCATAGCATCTACACTCAGCTGTACCTCAGGGTCTAGCACTTGCTGTTTGGTCCTCTAATGGATCTTGCATGCCTTCCTAAGTCCCTCATGTTAGACACTGTACTCCCTGTGGTCAGGCAGAGTTGCAAATGCATCTTTGGATTCTCTGGAGTTTGCACCTGGCAAACCATGGGTGATTTGAACTTGTTGAACTGAATCAAGTTTCACTTGTCCATCAGATGGGGCGTCTTAACATAATGCCTGCAACTGCTAGGTAAAACGGGAGCCTTAAGGAAGATTTGCTTTGAAAAATTGCATGTAAATTGACTCACCCCACACACACACAAAGAAAAGAAAAGAAAAGAAAAGAAAAGAAAAAGAAAAGAAAAGAAAAGAAAAGAAAAGAAAAGAAAAGAAAAAAAGCTCGAAAGCTTTATGAGGAAATTTACTATTTAAAGGAACCCTGCCTATGGATCCTTTTCAAAAATCATGAGTAAACTCTTAATTTATCTTTTGTGTGAACCCTTATAAATCAATAAGCAAACCAGGGGAGCTAGAATATAGTGGAAAAGTCTTTAGATTAATAACCAAAAGCCATGGGTCCTAATCCTGAAATTTAAAGACATTGGACCTTTTGTGGAAAGGAACAGCGGTGTAAATGAACTCTTTGGTTGAACGAACTCTCCTCCTTGCTACTAAGCAGCCGCTAAGTTCGAGGCCCATCTAGCTCTCAGGTCTCAGTGTCCTTAACTACACAAGAGTAGTTGGGACCCACAGATATCTTAAGGGGCATTCTACTGGAGTCTACTGTATTCTGCAGACTGAGGGGTGGGTGGCATCTCTGGGTACATGCTACAAAGGGTATAAGTGTGTGTGTGTGTGTGTGTGTGTGTGTGTGTGTGTGTGTGTGTGAGTTTAGCCCATGGGAGGGAGCAGGACTATCAGATTTCACTTTGAATAAATTCAATTCATTTAACATAAGTCACGTTATTGTTAAAGGTTAGTGACTACTTTCAAACTGAATTCTCTAGATACGCAACTGAATTATGCTTTTGCAAAATGGAGTTTTCACTGCTGCCCACAAATACATATATATATATATATACACACACACACACATATATATATATATACAATCTTCATTTTTGAAATAATTTCAGGTTTACAGAAAATTAAAAAAAAAAACCATACAAGGAAGTCTTGCATATCCGTCACCCAGATTCCATAAATTTAGTACACATTTGTTCTACGATTCTATTTTTTTTGAAATCTTGAGACTAAATTACAGAAGACTGTTCCTTTACCTCCTGATATTTCTATACGTTTTTCCTAAAAATAATGATATTCTTTCTCATAACCACCGTATAGTTCTCAAAAACAGAAAATTAACATTGATACAAGGCTATTTCTAATTTATAGATCTGATTCAGATTTGCCAGCTGTTACACTGACATTCTTTATAGCCAACGAAAAAAGCTTTTTCTATATACTTAACAAATCTTTAAAATGAATATGCAGAACTTCTGTAATTTTAAAAAAAACAAAAAGGAAAAAAATATGTGATGCAAGCATTGCCTCAAAGGAGATAAAAAGGAACAGTGGCTTTTGTAACCTGCTGGAACCTGTGTGGGGAACCATCTCCGGACTCTGTCCCGGGAGGGAAAGTCCCTGGGCTGGTGTCCAGGACAGAATGTCTGTGCTGCTCTTGAAGGTCAAAGAGGCCGGGACCCTGAGCCAGGCTCCCAGTCCCACTAAGGAGGATCTGAACCTGGGCTCCCACTGGCACTGCTAGCTATTCTAGGACCACAAAGTTGGCTAATTCTTAACAGTGTGCCATTGAGAGACAGGCAACAAGGAAAGGTTTCTATCTTCCTTGCCCTCCCTGGGTGCGGATGTCCTTACTGAGAAGACCTGAGACCTCAGGAGGCCTGCTGCACAGTGGAGTTTTGTCAGCCCTGGCTTTGAATCTCAGCTCTGACAACTACTAGCTGTGTGACTTTGGGCCATCCACTGTCCCTCTCTGGGTTTGTCTACTCATCTGTATAATGGGGTTGCTTCTGAAGATGAACTAGGGTAACATAGGCAGTACCCAGTTTATGGTACGTCCACATCTTTCTACCCAGGTCTTGTGCTGCCTACACACAGCTGTAGCTATTTACTGCAGATTTGGAGTATAAATTTGTGATGGTCTAATTAAAATAGACTCTTCCCTCATATAGGCACAATGAACTAAAAAAGGGCCAAGGGGTGGCATAAGACTCAGTGAAACAGGAAGTCACTTTCCAGGGCAGCTGACATCAGTACTCAATGAGCGATCAGTGTGTCTACAGACTGGGAGGGACCTGTCACGTGAAGGAAGCTGCTAAGGAAAGAGAAAACAAAGTCTGTTTTCATGGGCTCCCAATTCCAGATGTTGATGTAATACTCGAGCGGCTTCTCAGATGGACAATTCTGTGCAGCCTGCCTCAGTGAAAGCTGCTGGATTTTCTTTATTTAATAATAATGAATGAATGTCCCGAGCAATGCCGGGTGCGTCATTCATTCATACTTCATGCAACAAACACTTGTCAAGCATCGACTATATAGCACTAGATAATTTTTGGTCAACATCAAGAGTTGGGATGTATGTCATACTCCCATGATCCTTCATCCAGACAACAGGGCAAGGTCATCTGGACCCTGTGTGGGCTGGGAATGGTGGCATCAAGAGAAGAAGATTTAAACAGCCATTCCGCAATCACCAACCGAAAGTTTGGCCCCCACCCTTGGGTTCTAGGTAGGGACTGAGCATGGCGTCCTGGCAAGCAGCACAGAGTCCCACCTCCATCTCCCTGAACTGTGGCTTCCCTGACAGACTTTGCTCCCTACCTAGGAGCTGGACAAAATGGGGACATGGTGATCATTTGGCCCTAAGAAGCCCGTGCTCCATGATTGTCCTGGCTGGTTTATCTCCAGCTTCAAGATAAGATTTCTGGGATTTTTGAGGGAACACTCTAATGATCAATTTTGCAGGCTAGGCTACCTCTATAACTCCACGGAAGATTGCTCATGTAAATGTGAAGCTATTGCCTATTTCAGAAACATGTACCTAAAATTCCAACCAGTTAAATAAGACTGATGTCGAGCAAAACGACAGCCTTCCGTAGCCACATTAGGAGCTAATCATTTCAGAAAATGTTGCCATAATTCATTTATGGAAACAGCGAGACTATTCCCCAAACAAGTGATAACGGGAATGGACTCATAGTCATACCAGGGAAATGAAGCCTCATATTAATACTTCCTAAACTTAACCGAGCTCCAGAGGCACCTCGGCATAAATCTGCCTTACAGATTATTCTGCCTCACATAGTTTTATCTATTGCAAATAAAGTCGAATTCAGAATATTGCTTCAGTCATTACACCTCGTTTCCATTTATTTGGGAATCAGGACAACCATCTGAGGGTTCTGTTTAACCAAGAGATAGGCAAAAAGATTCTCCTAAGGACATTAGATTCATTGCCTCTCACTAGAGCTCGTCTGAGTCATCGGCAGCCCGTCAGCCTTCACCCTGCTTCTGGCTGCCTGTTCTTCAGGAATAGATTTCTATCCTGAGCTTTCACTGTTCCCGTGATGTGTTCACAACATCGCATAGCAATAATGATTTTTATAAAATCCTTCAGCACTTGGGACTACATGTGGCCTCTACATCTTTTGAAATCCCAATTTGTCACCTTTGATAAAAATGGCCAACTCTTTGCCACTAAGGGGGTTAACAGTCATTTATATATCTGACCACTTGGTTGAACGTGATGCCGCATGCACTTGTAGTTCGGTTTATTAGTCTTATTTATAGCAGCTACAATTTACTGAGTGGTTACTGCTCCTGGTACCTTAGGATTTTTCCAGTTTTCAGATTAGAGGACCTAGAGATACAGTGACTTGCCTAAGGTCACACAGCTCTTACGTAGTGGGGCCGGGATCGGAAGCCACATCTGACTGTTTTCAGAACCCATGTATCTAACTGCTGCGCTCACTGCTTTTCAGATGCTGGGGTAAGTACAAGACACGCAAAGGGGTGTGCATCCAAGCACACAGCAGAGAGCCCCCTGTGGGTGTACAGGTCAACTCTGAAAGAGAAACGTGCCAACACAAGTGAGGACTAATGCACTAGGGAGGGAAATTGATTATCTGGCTGTTAGTACACGTGTCAAGCCACAGGGATGTCATGTTCAACAGAAACTATACAGCTTAGAAGGGGGTGGCGGGTCACAATGAGAAGCCGAAATCACCAAGATGAGGCTCTTAAGCAATACTCATCTATAACAAAGGGAGTGTAAGATGGCTTCCAAAATGAGGGGAATTGTTGCACTAGTGTGTGGGCTATTGGTTTCTTTGCCAGGAGACGTGCAGTATTGTGCTGGTTGGCTCAAACATAACCACCCTCGCCCTTCTGGGAACTTCACTGACTTTGAAAAAGCCCCATGTAGGGAAGTGATCATTTTGAAACCCTGGGCTGTGTTCATTGAGAGCCTGACAAGAGCCAGAGGAAGAATTACCAACCTCCTTGCTAATCTGGCTCCTAGTACCATGCATTAAGCCAACTAGTAAAAATCATTATGAAGTTTTTGCTGAAAGGGCAAGTGTAGAAAAACATGTTTCTAAACAGAATAACAGTCTTTGCCATTTTTTTCCAACTTGCATACCATCTGGAAATTCTGATTTTTTTTTTTTCAAAGGGTAGGAAAGAAATGTGCTCCAGGCACAAATAAATGTTTACAGCTGAGTTATAAACCGAGAATGGTGGGGCTTAAAACAGACAGGCTGGCAGTGATGGAACACGCGCTGCAGCGAGACAATAATGCTGTGGGGGACGGGCCAGCTTGTTTTGCACATTGGCCCTTTTGAATGGGAAGTCTTGCTTCCCACTGACCTCATCAAGCAAATGTTTGGGAACAAGTCTTCACATCTGGGTTTGTTCTAATTCTTAGAAAGGGAAGGAAAAAGATGAAGCGGAACGATGGTGTATCTTGACATTCTGAAGGCAGCCTTCACCTTTGGAAAATACGACACCTCACAAGAAGTGGCAGCCCGGGGATGCTTGTTAAATAGAGCAACTGAGAGATGGCGTGCTGATGTCAGTGACAACTAATATTCACAAATCTCTTATTAAGCTCCCGATAACCACACACTGTGTTTTACAAGCATCGTCTCACTTATACTGGATGCCAAGTGGGTGAGAGGTACGTTTTACAGATGAGGAACCGGTGGCTGAGGGAGGACACATGACCTGCTTGTGTGCATGCAGCTGAGTGATGGAGCTGGAAGCTGCAACCAGCTGGACCAACTCTAGAGTCTTCTATTACAGAGGATCTGTCGATGGAATGTTACCAAAAATATGTCCATCACTGGGTCAAGAAGGAGAGGCTGATATATTGGGAGTTTGGCCTCTTCTCCCTCATCTCCTATAATTTGTTGTTGCGGAACAGTCCAAGGAAAATAGAAATGGGCTTGCAAATGATACAGAGCATCAGGCAAACTTCCATAATGGGTCAGATAACAAAGACTTGAGGCTTTAGTGGGCCATCTCATCTCTGTTGCATTTGCTCAGCTCCATTGTTGCAGTGCAAAAGCAGCCATAGGCAATGAATGAACATGGCTGTGCTCCAATAAAACTTTATTGGCAAAAATACATGGCTGGCCTGATTTCGTCCCTGAGATGTTATTTGCTGACCCCTGATATAGAGGACACCTTGAATTTAAAATGAATGATGGGTTTTGAGAATGATCCATGAAATTCTACTTGGGAGTTCATTCTTTCTTAAGATCAGCGCACAAATTGGCTACATAGGATATGCCCTTTAAAAGCTCTTGTAGTCTTTGCCTCTGGGACTAGCCAATCAAACTGGATTCCCTTATGTTATCTGACCAGGTCAGAACACTGTATTGAATCTTCGTTCTCAAGGCTTATCTAATCCCAGATCTATAGAAAAAGTGCTCTGTGCTCTTGTAATGAAGATGTATGAGTTCATTCCTTTTAACATAGAAATACACTCGAGATGGTGAGTGATTCTGGCAGTCTGTGGGCTCCCTTTTCTTGAGGTGAAACCCAACCACCAAACCAACCACGTGAAGGTTTGATTGAAAGAGAGAACAGAGAAAAAAACAAACGATGAACAACAACAAATGGAAAAGGGAAGACAAAGCCGAAAGAACATACTCTCCTAACTAATTAATCAAGTGCTTTGTTTCCACTAACATATCAGAGTGTGTAGGCTGCCCTGTCTATTAGGCTCCTTTCTAAATCTGAGCAATGTAAACACTCCTAAAGACCAAGTAATGAAATCTCTATCGATGTGGCATCTTAGCTGGAACTCACATACCCTTGTTTTGCTTACATTTTAATTTGCTTCTGCTGGATAGTTACCCAGTAATTGCTTAATAAGATTAACCTCCCTGGCAATGTGTGGTGTATCTTGATTAAAATATTATCGGAGTGAAGGATTATCGTATACCACAAAAAAATGGAGGGGGTGTTATTTAATTAACTTATTGCCAATATATCTTGATTGTCTCTTTGAAACACTGGAAAACTAGTCGATTGGAATTGATTCAGGTTATCTAAATGTATAGAATTGGGGAGTGGGGAGGAGGGAGGTCCCTGCGTAAAGAAACCAAAACCTGAGGTCACTTTTAAAAAAAGACGTAGGGGGGTGTGAGAAAACGAAAATCTTTCTAGTTATTATTATTATTTTTTTAAACCAAACTTTGCAACAGCTTAAGAGACCTGCTATCTTCAGTCTTAGGAAGAGTACTATTTTGGTGTTCAGAAAGGAGATGTTCCCAGTTTTCTTTCAAGTTTAAGCAATTTTAAATTCTCACACTTTTTCATAAGAATCCTATTGACAAAATTCATTGGACAACAATTTGGCCACCACTTCTCTGTCTCATAACTCATTTGGAAAAGAACTGGTGATGTTATAGGACTTACACAACATTTTCGAGAGCACATTGCATCAGAGGGGAACATTGTGGTCTTTTCCAAAGACACCAAGGAAAGCGTTTCTTCATTTGTTAATTCAGAGACACTGTACTCTTAGTTAGGACTTGTTCTCCGAAGCAATCTACCATCTTGCTGGTGTGGGATGCTCACGTGGGGGTGGCCGTTGGAAACACAACTTAATCACGAATGCGCAGAGCGGCTGACCTTAATTTACGGAAGTTAATGCCTATCAGCGACTCTCTTTGGTAAGGGATGCTATTTAAAAAGCATTTGTGTGTACTGAGGGTTGCTGGGGGGAGGGGGGTTGGGAGAAGGGGGCGGGATTATGGACATTGGGGAGGGTATGTGCTTTGGTGAGTGCTGTGAAGTATGTAAACCTGGTGATTCACAGACCTGTACCCCTGGGGATAAAAATATATGTTTATAAAAAATAAAAAATTAAAAAAAAAAAGCATGTGTGTGTAACTTCAGGATGTAGACACGTACGAAATACATCCCTGGGCCTGATGAGCCAATATGCACATTCACTTTCAAATGTGTGTCCTGCGTTTTTCTCAAAGGACAGGGAGCTGCTGACTTGCAGATTAAAGGGCGTTCATGGATCAAACAAAGCAGAGACCCTCTAAAGCTTCGTTTCTCAAAGAGCAGCACTGTGGACCTCTTGGGCAGGATCGCTCTTCGCTGCAGGGGCCGTCCTGTGCACGTGGGATGTTGAACTGCAGCTCAGCCTCTCCCTGCTAAATGCCACTTTCACCTCCTCTAATTGGGACAACCAAAGAAGTCTTCAGTCATTTGCCCAGTGTCCCCTGGGGTCCACAACACCCCGTGGAGGACCACTGTCATAAAGGAAACGGGAGTTGTGGATGGTGTCAAGTACTAGAGCAGAACGGACAGCACATAGGAGGCTCCAGGCTTTTTGGTCAGTTAAGGCAGAACACGGTCCATTAAGGCAAAATACACTCTCCATCTTTAGGTCTAGTTATAGTTACCTGATAAAGGAAGGCATAGAATTTCATTCTTAGATAAAAGTTTTTCATGCTTACTTAAAGGTAATTTAGTATTATGATTAGGATAGATGAGTAAAGTGATTCTTAAAGATTAGATAAAAAGACAAAAAAGTCACACTCAAAACCATTAGGACAACTCTGGGGAGAATAATTGAAGCACCATCAGCACTTCAGGATGACTCACGAACACCTCTGGGGGAAGATGAATTCTAGAAACTTCTCTGTGGAAAATGACTGCGCTAAGGAAAACGCCGACATCTTGCCCAAAGATGCACAAGGCACAGACTTGAGTTTAAATTCATCCCTGCCTAGGTGTTTGATTTGGAGTAAGTTTCTAAAACATCCTGGGCCTCAGTTTCCCTGAGATGATTCCCTCCCGTTAAAGCTGCTGAAGGCAGGAAATGCTAAGCTTGGCACACACCACGGGTCCAGTAAACATTCCTTCCTTTCCTGTCTCTGAAATACCTCTGTGGGGTATTTTCAGAAATGTGGGGGCCAACTGCCCAGGTGTGCTAAGAGGCAGAGTGGAAGCGTCTGTGTTTGGAGAAGCCCTTCTGTACCACCTCACATGTTGGTGATTTCCATCCAGAATCAGGCACAGCCCACTGGGTGCCTGGAGGCTGCTGTGGTTTTATTAACTGCCCCACTTCCCCGCCTCCCTGCAGTCCTGTTTCTCTCTTCCTTCTTAGCACCTTGTTAGCACCTATTTTTTTTTTCCTACAAGAATACAGTTGCTTAATTGCTTCAATAAACATTTCCATGGCCCCCTTTGCTGTTCTGAGAAGAGGAGCTTTGTTCCCCAGTTGTCAA
Source organism: Mustela nigripes (assembly GCF_022355385.1). Taxonomy (NCBI): domain Eukaryota; kingdom Metazoa; phylum Chordata; class Mammalia; order Carnivora; family Mustelidae; genus Mustela; species Mustela nigripes. Next base: position 57,286,001 of record NC_081568.1, on the reverse strand, counting down.
AACTCTTTTCTATTCTCTCCCAAAGCGGAACAGCTTAGAATCTCTTTCATGCCAGGCAGCGCTTCCTCCCTGGGGAGGCTGCAGCTCTCCTCTGGGGAGAGGGCTCTGGTCTAGTGGCGTGTGCCGCCTGCTGCTCTCGGCTTTCGTGATTAGGCAGGACTTTCTCCGGCTGCTGCTGCTGCTGCTGCTGCTGCTGCTGCTGCTGCTGCTGCTTCTGCTCGGGCCTTGGGAGGCTTTCAAGTCGCTCCAGATAGCACAGGTATGCACATGGCACAGAGAAGGCACCGTGCCAACTCAGTGACTCCAGCCAAACACAGCTAACAGACAGGAACAGCCAACAGCTTTGAACAGGGGCAAAAAGGGACCATTTTGGCCCCCCCCCCATTTCTTTTCCCTTTCGCGTACCTTCCAAGATTTGGATTAGAAAACCTGAACCCATTGGCGGGAGCTCTGAATTTCCCCGTGACCTCAAGAGGGCAAGCAGCAGCTGTAACCTCACCTTTGCCTCCAGATGGCATTGTTGCCACATCATCGTTTCCTGGTAAGCCGGTCCTTATCCCATTGTTAAAGGTGTGCCCGTCTGCTGGCTGCAGTTGCCAATTGAGTCCGAGCAGATGCATTGCTGCAGGAGAGACAAAGTAACGAAAATATGAATAGATAATCCAGCAATGCAAATGTCAAGGGGGAGGGCCGGGTGCCTTTGCCAAGTGATTGCCATTGTAGGAAGCTGCAGTTCAAAACCCGCTTGCCCTGGGCCATGGGGATTAGCTAAATACAGAAAGCAAGTAGATCTGGGTGGTTAGGACTTCTCTCCCTGGGCTTCTGTTCACCGCCTTCGGGGAGAGAATCTGGAAGGTGGGCGGAGGAGGTAAGAGAGACCCTAGTTCAGACAGTCTGAATGGTGCTACCAAGGAGGGGGAAATGTCCCTTTGGAGTCACTGTCAAGGATTCTGCTCCATCGTGTCCAGCCTCCCCCGCAGTGTAGACACGGTTGTTGATAGACTGGTGGTCCCGGGGCATTGGCAAGGATAGCTTCACCCAAACTACTCACAACATAAATCGGTTTCAAAATGGGACTAGCCAAATGGGACCTGTCTGCAGTGTGACCGTAGCTACCCTGGGTTAGCAATGCAGCAGGTAGTAGTGTCAGACCCACCGGAAAGCTCACCTTTCCATTCCAAGCTTTCCAACTGCTTGTCCTGCTAAGTGCATCCCTTTCAGCCCATTGTGGGAAAAGCTTGGGGGGCGGTGGTGGAACAGGGCCCTTTCCGGAAAATATTACTATTACACTTTCTTCTCTCTCACACCCTGTGCCCACATCGCCACACTACGGGACAGAATGAGCCAGAGCACAAAGGCGCTGTGCTAAGGAGGCAAGCCTGTCTGTCTTGCTTTACTTCCCTGTGCACCGGTACACCTCCAAACACAAACTTCCTTCCAACCTTCTGGTCTTCCTCATCACCCTGTGCCAGTTCCCCTCTTCCCTGGGGGTTTAGCAAGCTCAATTCCCCCACCTCCTCTGGTTCTGGGTGAGTTGTTGTCAAAACAATGGCTGGGAGGGAAAGGCAAATCCCAAACACCTCTATTCTTTCAAAGTCCCTATTGAAGACATGCTTCATTTGCAAATAAATAAGGAGTTCATTCCTCTGCATCTTGCCTGTTCAAACAATAACGGGGGCAGCACCCCGTCTGTCTGGCATTTCAACCGGACACAGGTTGATGCTGTGGCTACGGTTCCGGGACTGCAGGAGAGACAGGGCTGTTGACAGGGAAAGGTTGTGAGTATGATGCGGGATGGGAGAAACAATTAACCACAGGAAACGCAATTAACAATGCTTAGGAAATTGTTCACACAGCAATTAATTCTGCATGCCTCCCACCACTTAAAGTCAGGCTGCATTCTATTAAGGTTAAAAACCTATCTTCAAACAATACAGCTCAGATTGATGGCCGCAGATTAAGGTGCCAAGTAGTCCCTGGGTATATGTCTGCTTTTTTCTTACATACTTCCCCATCGCAGAACCACATTCCACCCCCCCCCCATACATTACTTTGAAGTGCAAGGCAACTCTTTGAGATGATAAATACTAATAAGAATAAGTGACATTTACTGTACAGTTTCCGTCAAGGTAACACCTAATTTTCTCTTGCAGTTTATCCGTTATATGTAGGTCACTCACTTGAAGAGACCGGATTCCGTTGCCTCAAATAGTGACATATTTCTCTGTACAGTGAAAACTGTACAGAGGTCAGGAAATGAGAACTAATCATGGCTGCTTCAAGATAACGATAGCTTCTGATTTGTAATTACCAGGTGAAGGAAGCCAAGGAATTAGCTATTTTAGAAGGATTCCTTTTTTAATGTTGCTCTTGGGTTCTTGGGGCTTGCCTGGAGCTAGGCTGCTGCTGATGTGGAGGGGTGGCTCTTTCACGGCGGGGGAGGGGGGGTGGGGTGGAGAGGGGAGGAAGGAGTGTCTCCTTGTGTTCTAATACAGATGCGGACAGGTGCTGGCACGGCTGGGACTCAGACCTACCAAAGCCCGGATTTTCGCATCTACGGAAGGAAGCGGGGTTCTGTTAGGCAAGAACGGCAGCCTCCCTGGTGCCCCATTAGTGTGAGATCTCTTTTCAGAGTCGTTCCCCTCTTCTAATACCCCAGGAGCATGCTGTGACCATCAACTTTGAGAGGACAGCAAGCAGATAAAACCCTCATCTTGCTGCATGGAAAGAGAGCATTCATGAAACCGTGTCTTCTCTGTTTCCGGGGATGCTCGCCCTTCCCTTTTTGTTTTGGATTCCATAGCAGCTCTTTATTAAAAAATTAAAAAAAAAAAAGTATTCTGAGAACAGGAAGACTAGAGACGGGATGAGAAGGGTGAGGGTCAGAGTTGACAAGTAACTGCTCAGACAGCTCCCAGAAGCGAAAAGAAAAATAAGAAAGTGAGAGGGAGATGGGAAAGGGGAAAAGCCAGATCTGCGGAGTGTGAGCTCTGTCGTCCCCGCAGAAGCGAGGCAACAAAGATGAAACTCAAGTTTGGGCATATTTTCTGTTGTTGAGTTGAATGTTAAGTAAATAAGTGAGAATTATATCAGGGGTATAACCACCTTCTTTTGTTTTTTGGGAGGGAGTCTGAAATAGGCTTTTGTTTGTACTTTTTTTTCTTTTTCTTTTTTTTTTTCTTGATCAGCTATTTCTTCTCTCTTGAGTAAGAAAATGCAACTATCTTTCTGGCCTAGGGGGGATGGACGAAAGTGTCCTTAGGATAAGGACCCAGGGGAGCTGTGAAGTAAATGAGTTTCCTGACTAATGAGAAATCTGTTTCTTATTCTGCTACTGATTTGCTCTATGGCTGGGGCCGAGAAATCCATTCCCTCCAACCACCTCTCCCTTTGCCTTCTGAAAAGGTTTCCCTTTCCAGGGGGAGTACTGGCTGCTGAGGGCCTGGGAGAGGTCGAGCATCTACCTCCAGAGATCCAGTAGAGGGTCTTGAATCTAGGAGGCACTCCATAAATGTTTATTAGGATAGATAATGACACCTGGGGGCAGATACGAAGGGTTGGACTGCAGGACATTGTACTCTCGTAAATCAAAACCCACGCCACAGAGGTATGAAGGGTGGCATACAAGAGTGCTGGCAGCAATAGGGGCGAGTCTGCCCCAAGGAGGGTCTGTCAAGGCCTGCCGCCCATCCCCGAACCCCGCCTCTGGCCCGCAGTATAGGAGACACTCTGCAGAGGTCATCTTCGTCAAGAGTCACGGCTTACATTCAGGACGGTACTGTCCTATCCCCATTGCGCAGACGAAGAAACTTGACTACGAGGTTTGATCCCCCCGGGGGGTTCAGAATCAGAGGGAGATTACAGTGGGAAGTGGTTATCTGCTTCGTATTCCACAGTGATCTGGGTACAAATTCTGGTTTGCAATGGGATCTCGGCAAACCTTGTCTCTTTCTTGAAACTCAACCACACTGTGGTTGCTGAGTGACCATCTTCTATATGCAGCACCCCTTCATGGGGGGATACACCTCCTCCTCTTGTTGGATTCAGATGCGGCCACGTGACCCGGCAGCACACACACTTGTATGCCTTTTTGCCCTCTGCCACGTGGTCAGCCATGGTTCAGTCTTGAGCCATGGCTGACCCGTGAGAAGACACAGCAGGAGTGAAGAAATAAACTGTTAGTGCCAAACGCCGCTCAGAGCCTGGGTTCTTTGTTTTAACGGCATGGCTGAGACCTCCCTGACTGGAGAGGTTCACTTAGCACAGCCCCCACTTACCTACGGGGCATATGTGCCAAGACCCCCCATGGATGCCTACAACCGTGGACAGTACTGAACACTATATACACACTTATGACAAAGTTTATTCTATAAATGAGGCACAGTAAGAGATTATGATGATAACTCATTATAATACAGAACCATATAAAAATATACTGTCATAAAAGTTGTGTGAAGGTGGTCTCTCTCTCTCAAAGTATCTCACTATGCTGTCCTCGCCCGTTTTCTTGCGATGGTATGAGCCAATAAAATGTCTCCGTGATGAGACGAAGTGAGGTGAATGGCGTGGGCACTGTGGCACAGCATTTAGCTACTACAGACCTCTGACCACTCCATCTGTAGGAGCAGCACCTGCTTCCAGACCGCTGAACCTCAGAAAGCAGAACTGCAGGGAAGGACTACTGTGTAAGCCCAGTCAGACCTCCCATTTCTACACAACGGGCATCTGTGCATTCCTCCCTTCAAGTGATTTATGTATTTAGTCAGGATCCTTTCTAAAAACCAGCCAGGAAAAGCTAGGACCGCTCCGTACTTAGGGTCACTACATTTGATTCTATGAACAGCAACAGCACAAATAGCTCTTTAAATATTATGTCATTAAATATCCAGCTGTGATCCACTCTCAGATTCAGAGTTAGAAAGTCTCAAGATCTTGGGTGAACGCCAGCCTCATCAACTTAGGTTTTCTCCAACGAGGCTCCCTGGATGCAGAGGGGTGGTCCCCTCTCTCGCTCCCCGCAAATCCTCCAGCAGCTCCTCCCCAAAAGGTCCTGTTCAGACCATCCTAGGGTCAGAAGTGAAATGAGTTTGGGAGGTCCTCTCCCTCACAGGACTCACCGCCATTGACAGCCAAAATGCACAATTCATCATGATTTGGCAGGTGCTGCTCCAGAGAGACCCTCTGACGGAACAATGGGGCTCCAAGGGTCGGCTCCAAGAGGAAGCTCGTGTAATCCAGGCGGCAGCTGGGAAATCAGCCACTGAAAACCCGAGAGGCGGCCAAGCCCTGCAAGTATCCCTCTGGCTCCGTGGAGAGAACTTTCATCAATGTTGAAAGTGAACCAAGGCAGGGCGGACAGACCACACACAGATCCCAGATTTCAGCAAGAATAATAAACAGACCCACTTGGAGTCTGGGTGGTATTTCCTTAGCGAGGTGGCCTGTGTTTGCGCCGGAGGGGCTCTCGGAGAAATGCCCCGAGAGGGAAGAAGGGAAGATTCAAGGGGAAAGGTTGCCTGCAGGTACCAGAATCCCCCAGCAACCGCAGGACCAGAGATGTTAGGCCCCGAGTAGGGGCAGCTTGGAATGGGGGCTGTCTGAAATAGTAATTAGGGTATGTGTGGGCCCTGCTGGGTGCCACTTAGAACCTTCCATGTTCATTGGCTGGTAGAGGATCAACCTGACAAGAGAGTCAATCAATATGTCAACAGAGCTTCCCAGAGAGCTGCTCAGCCCCTGCTTGTCAAAGAGGGCAAACACGGGGGCCACGGATGCTCTGTGTTTGCTGGGCAGGCCTCCAGGAGCAGGGGGTGTCTTTAAAGATCAGGCTTGTCGATACATAACCGGAGGAAGAGATTGGGCTTTCCCTTTGAAAATGGAAGCCTGGAGGCCACGCAGGGCTCAGGAAGCAGGAGGAGGGAGCTTTGCCTGCTGGTTCTTGTGGCTCAGCGCGTGGCCAGATTCACAAGGGCCTTAGAGACCATGGCAAAGCTCCTTCAGAGACCAAGTCGGCTGGGGCTCCCTGCCCCCCCCACCCCACAGCAGCCAATTTAGACAACAGTGCCAGGACTCCCGTGGGAAGTGTAGCCAATTCCAAAAGTGCCACTGCTGAGAGGAGAGAACCACAGTGGAATAATCAGGACTCAGAGGCACAAATGCTCACCCTGAACTTGCACAGGCAATCTGCAAAGGCACTTTTGCAAGCAGTAGTGAAAATTAACACATGCAAATGAGCCTACTCAATGATGATGGTGACAATTAACATTTACTTTGGCAATGTGCCAGGGATTGGGCTAATTATGTTAATTGCATCATTTATTCATTACTTATCATTTGGCAAATGTTTCTTGAGCACCTACTGTGCGTCGGGTATGTTCTAGGGTCCAGGAATAAAGCAGTTAACAAAGTTCCCTGCTCTCACGGAACTTACATTCTAGTGGGAGACATAGAAACCACACTCATACCAGTGAAAAGCAGAGCATGAATAGGGTGGGGCATGCCAGGGCATGGGGGTGAGTAACTGCAAGTTTTTCTGTTTAGATGTAGACTGGTCAAGGGTGGAAGGACTGGAGCCAAAGCCCAAAGGAAGTGAGAAAGCATTTCAGGCTGACATCTGGGGAACCGTGTTTGAGGTTGGCGTAGGGTCAGTGGGAAAGGAGAGTGCAGGGTGACGGGGAAGGGGGCTACTGGGGACTGGGTACCCCTGGAGAGGCTTTGCCAGATCAGATGGCTCTGGAAGATTCTAAAGAGGATGAAAGCCCATTTATTTCCATTCTCACTCTAGGATGTGATAATGTAATTTACATTACAGATAAGGAAACTGAAGCTCAGGCAGGTGAGTGACTTGCTCAAGATCCACAGCCAGTAACTGGGAAATCTGAAATTTACACCCAGACGTTTGTAGCTGCAGAGACAGAGCTCCCAACCCCTATACTATCCTGCTAGTAACTTACTCAGAGTCCTCACTGGTGGCCAATTAGGCCCCGAATTCTCTAAGCAAACCACTCCTTAGCAAAGACTAAACAGGGCAGTGGGCTACAGAATTACCTACTAAATATTGTCGGGGCTCACTCAGCAATAGACACCTCCCTTTGTAAGCAGTCATTAGTCTTCTAATAAACCTCTGTCCTTGGTCAGAGACCAGCTTGCTATTTAACTTAGAGGAATCGCGAATGTCAATAGAAAATAAGTCTGTTTGGCAGCCTCAGTTTGCAGTCAGGCAGGCTAATGATCAATACGCTTGGTGACTTTTTCCTTGGTCAGTTTGCTTATCAGCCTTTGGGGATGTGGTAGAGTACGGTGCTTTCTCCTCAAAGAGGAGGGGGTCCATTGCAGGGGGTTAATGGTATCCTTTTTAGGAACACTCTCAGTGCCAAAATTACCTTCTGCCTAAGAGAAGAGATACAAACAAAACCACGTGGGATATTCTCGGAAATGCCTTAAGTCTTAAGGAGTTTAAAAAATTTAAATCTTAAGGAGTTAAAAAAAAAATCCCTTTCAAACCACACCTTGGTGAAGTGATTTCTCTTATTCCGCGCCCCCCCCCCCAAACTGTATTGCAATACATTGAAAGGAATGAATTTTCAAAGCACTGCAGGGAAGTTATGCCCACAAATCCCTTTACCAGTAATGGGATTTGTGTACCTATCTCCCAAGAATGCTCCGAATAGTTACTTGCCTGTATCCAACTTCCAGCTTGCAGCTTCCAAAATGGTTGCAAAGCTCATGGCCGGGGGAATGCCACTGAAGAGGAAGCATGAGTCACAGATAGGATACCAGAGTCCTGGCAGAACCACTGCAGATGAGAGGGGGGCTTTGGGGAAATACACCTGCATTCACACTTCTACCTGTACTCTCTCATCTTACAGCCATGGTGCTAACTAAAACAGGGATTTTGTCTCTGCCTTCCTAATTCTAGTCCCTCACAAAAGCACAGAGGCTTTCTGTCCCCTCCTGCCTGTCTGCCATGAGAACAAGGTGACAGTTGCGTGAGGCAGCTCTGAGACCAGGGAGCAGTGTGTTCTCGAGACAAGAAGAATTCACATGGAGGGACTGCTGCATTCATCTACTCTCATGACAGGCTCAGGATAGTATAGCAAGTGGGAAGTGGTATGAGATTAATCAATTCCTCTGTTGGGAGGAAACAAATGGGGCTCCTTGCAGCTTTAGGATGCACACCTCCTCCATAACCCTCTGCACCGCTGGTCTAGCTCCTACCCCTGGAGTCACACCCGCTGCCGTGGTAGTTGTGCTGTGGGAGGCGACTCTGGACACTGCAGGGTGTGGCGGCTGGTGTGCCCAGGTGACCTCTAACAAGGCCCTTTGCTCTCGGCATCACCAGGCAGATCGATCCGTAAGACAGACACACATGCTCACAGCCACTGTCTTCCATGTGCAGAGTCTCCAGGAATGCTCCCGGGAGGACTGGCGGTGCTGGCCAGGCATCCCATTGTCCACTGAGCCAGCTCATCCTCAGGCAGATAAACACACGCCTGGAGCCACTTGCCACACACGGAATCATTTCCCACCCAGACTACCCCTTTCCTGCTGCTATTTTTCCCAGGAAGGAAATAAAATAAAAGTCTTTCTTTCTCTAAGAAAGGACCCATGTGATCAACATACCTTTAGAGAATGATAATATCGGTAGGTTTTATTCAGCAAATAAATCATGGTCTTGGATTTTAAGAGCGTTTGTGATAGCAAAACACATCCCCACGATCCACACACATACACCAAACGCATCTTTCTTCTCCCTCCGAAGCTTGTCATTCAGTGTTGACAACCCAAACAATATTTGTCTTTCTTTAAAGAACAGCAACCAGCAGCCCCGTTAAAGAGGGGGCTGGTCCGCAAGACTACTTACTACAAAGGAAAGGCAACGCAGGCTGCACGCGGTATGTGGCCACCGGAATCATAGAAAGCAGACATTATGAATGTTTTAGAGGATAAGATGTTATATTGATTGGTAGATGTGCAATGTGTGCTGGAACAAAGAGGGGGAACTCTTCCCGTGAAAAAGAGGCTTCGCAAGAGGCAGTGGGGAGGGGGTCAGGGAGGTGGCGGGTAGGGAACTGGCCGTACTCTGAGGGGATGTCGCTTCTCTCTGCTGCAGCAAAGGAGGAAAAGCACATCTGGATTCATTTCCCTTCCTGAGTTCCTGGGCAGACCCCATCAGACTGCTTCCAGGGAGCCTTCTGATGGAACTCTGGAGCCAGGGGTGCCTTAGGAAAAGGGGAAAGGAGGAACCATCTCCCTATTCTGGGTCTTTGAGAGAATAGACCCATTCCTACCAGGGTTCGAATCCCCACACCACTGCTTATAAGTGGATGACCTTGTGCAAACGGATTGACCTCTCTGAGCTTCAACTCTCCTTAGCTAGAATAAAAAGTTAGCATTTTTGAAAAGTACGGCCTCCAGGTCTAACATTGTGTTAAGAACTCTAAATGCATTATCTTATTTGCCCTTTGCAATAAGCCTAGAGTAGTTACTATTATTATTCCCATTTTATAGATGAGACACTGGAGGCGGTGTGGGAAAGTCGCCCGCATTGAGAGGGTTGGTATGTGGGGAAACTGATTATAGAACCAAACATGCACTTTCAGCCACTGTAATTATGTCACTATGGGAAAAGGGGTGGTCAAACAGACCTTATAGGGGTGTTGTCAGTGTAAAGGAGGCAGGAGTCTGGCAGTATCAGACACATAGGAGGCACTTAAGAAATGTGTCACTTTTTACTGGGTCTTGGGTCATTTTGTCATTACAACGAAAGCCATAGTAACTAATGTTTAATTGAGCCCTTAGTGTGTGCCAGGCACCAATTTTATCAGCTGTGTCTATTAATTTCCCATTTTGCAGATGAAGACAATGAGGCTCAAAGAGCTGGAGTAACATGCAGCTGGTAGGTGGCAGAGGTGGGACTCGAGCTTGAGCCTGACACCTAACACCTGAGCACCGCACCATTTCAGCTCATAGCAGGACAGATGTCAGCCCAACTCCAAGCACCAGTGAAGACTGGGGGTGTATATTCATCCAGATATTCTTCCCCCATTTGCCTGAATCCCCTTTCAGAGAAACCTTTTTGGCTCCTTTTTTCTGTAACGCATCAGAATGGCAGAGCCACAGTCACGATGGGCTCGCAGGTCATCTGGTCCATCTTTGTACAGATGGTTGTGACCTTGAGTCTCACTTTCATGAAATGACTAGCCCAAGCTCAAGACAACCGATGACCGGCTAAGCCAGGATTTGAACTTTGGTCTCCTGACTCTCTGGGGCTCTCTCTACTGTCCTTTTCTATCTCCTTAAAGACAGAGAATTTTGAGATCTATGGGCAATGCAATGTCTAATCAGAGAAAATGAGGGGACTGCAGTGAAACCTCCTTCTCTCCCCTGCTTAAAAGTTTTATTACTCCTATTTGCTAGAGATGAGCAAAAATAACTTGTTTATAAACTGGTTAACAAAAGGAGCACCCGGATCTCTCCTGATCCTGACTTCATTACACTGGGTTTCTATGACAAATTACTTCTACTGCAAAAGCTCATTCACAACAAGAATCTAAAATCATCATTTTTCTAATTCCACCTGGTCCGAGGACGCCATGGTCGATATAGACATGGCTCCCTCCTGCACGTGAAGTTGGCGATATTTCAGGAGTGAGAAATGAATTAAAGAAATAAGGATGCTGAGCAAATCCTGTATGTAATTCTCATGTCAATTTGGTCATTTGTTCAGCAAAGCCAAATTAGGCACACGGGGAGGCTGCCAGTGTTCCTTTCAATTTTTAATTTTTGACATGGTTCTTTCAAGGATTTTTTTTTTTTTAACTCAGAAATAAGAAATCTTGTATTAGCAAATTGGGCTTGATCTTTCTCTTAACTGGTTTTTTAGTCAAGTGGATTTCATATGCCTAACCTGAAACATTTTAGACTTGATCCTAATGGAAAGAAACATTGCATTAAAAAATTAGTTCTATCTCTCAGAGCCTGATGACACAGTGGGAGATAAAAATCCCAGGAATGCGGTAGTCCTGGTCCGACGATATTTTTAACATCAACATGGTCAACTTCTTACTGAGGGAAAGCTTATCTGGAAAAAAAACAAAAGGATGCTTCCTTTTTGGAAAGCAAGCCACCTGTATGCATAAAAAAAGAACCACATTTTCATCTGCAATTAGATAAATGACACAATTAAACTTATTTTGAGTTTGTGACAATTTACTTAATAGAGCTAATTTCAGGGGTTTTATGTGACACTCAAGTCCCACACATTTCTTTCCCGCTAAAGGTACATATTTCTCTCAACAGGTGGCAACATTGTAACTGCTCTGGCACTTTGGCTTATACAAAGCACTGTGATGACAGCAGAAAGATGTTCGACATTGTTCATTATTAACCTCCCTCCTCTTTTTGGCTTGCGCTCCCCCCATCCCCCTCAATCTCTGGAAGATCTTAATCCAGGTACAACCCAATTCACCTACAGTTGGGGGCTGGTGTCTCCTCTGATACCAGCCTGGGAGAGAGATTCTCCCAGACCTGCATGCTCGGAGTTCCAGAAAGTTGAACACGTTTGTGTTCATTACTGTTTTCATTACTTAGCTCTTTTAGGCTTAAGTTCCTACATGTGTCCTCTACTGGTCTACTGTTCTTACCTGATTTCAGCTGATCTTTAATACAGGACACTAATGAGGTAGGTATTTCATTGTCCCTACTTTACAGATAAAGTGACTGAGGCTTGTTGCAGATACGTGACATGCCCAAGGTTGAGAGGTGCTGGTTGTTGCTGTTGTAAACATTTTGTTAAATCTGGCAACTCTACGGAGTTCCCACAGTTAGGACTAATTCTCAGAGACACCACTGTCCTTCCACAGTGTTCCCCCCTTAAACCCCTGGCAAGGAACAGCCTCCTAACCAGTGTCCTCAGATCCTCTGAGCTTTGCTCTAGAACTATCAGAATCATTCAAGGGAGTCAGAGTTGGGTTTCACCTCTAAACTTCCCCGGTTCTTGACTCAATGTCACTTGTACTCTGCTTCTGGTCCAACAGAAATAGAACACAAGCCACATATGCCATTTAAAATTTTCTAGTAACCACATTAATAAGTAAACACAAATTTAATACTATGTTTGGTAACCCAATATATCCAAAATATTATTAGTTCAATATGCAACCAACCTAACAATCATTAATGAGGTATTTTACTTCTTTTTTTCCCCTGTGTATTCTAAATCTGGTTTGTGTTTTATACTTAGGGCCTATCTCAACATAGATGCTAAATCTTCAATGGTTAAAATGAAATGTGGTCTTTCCAAAATAACAAACGTGTGTTAAGTAGAAAAATATTTTTACTGCTTCAGTTTCAAAATTTACATTAATTACAGCAAAATAAAATGAAAAATTCAGTTCTTCAGTCTCTCTGAGCAAGTTTCAAATGCTCAGTAGCCACCTGTAGCTACTAAACAGAGTAGTTCTAGACTACTGTGGCCTAGCAGGGTTCCCCTAGGCTCATCTCCTCCTCCGTGCTTCCAGGATATTTTGTATCCTCACTTCACAGTATTTATGGCTTTAGATGATAATGACTTATTTACTGATCAACCTAGTTCTCCCTGCATCAAACTCTGGGCTGGGAGCACCTTGACAGATGAGAGTGAATCTTCATCCCCCGGTTTTGAATTTGCAACTGGCAACAAGGTCTAAACACAGAGGTGTTCAAGAAATATTTCCTGAATGAAACAGTGGTTTGAAAACTTGTGTTTAAAAACATCGAATTAACCAAGTTCTTATAGTGTACCAGGATCAGAGGAATAATGGTAATCGCAAATACCTATGGAATTCTTAGGCTGTGCCAAGCTCTCAGTTACTACCTGCTTTTGAGGCATTTCTCCTTTGATCAAACCCCCTGCCCCGAATCACCTTTGGAAGTAGGAACTATTATTCCCACTTTCCAGATTGGGAAACCGAGGCTTAGAGCGATACTTTGCCCACTCTCACACAGCTGCTGAGTGTCAGCACCAGGCTTGTGCAGATGGATCTGAAACCCCAGCCAGGGTCTCCCTCACCTTAGTGTTTAAGAATCATGTTCACGAGCAGTATGTGTGCGAGGGGAATCAATGAAACAAGATGGAATTGGGAGGGAGACAAACCATAAGTGACTCTTAATCTCACAAAACAAACTGAGGGTTGCTGGGGGGAGGGGGTTTGGGAGAAGGGGGTGGGATTATGGACATTGGGGAGGGTATGTGCTTTGGTGAGTGCTGTGAAGTGTGTAAACCTGGTGATTCACAGACCTGTACCCCTGGGGATAAAAATATATGTTTATAAAAAATAAAAAATAAAAAAAAAAAGAATCATGTTCACGATTCTTACTAAATCTGAGCTCCCCGTGTACGATAAATTCCTTAGCATATTTAAAAAATCTAACCCATTTAGCCTCATTCCAAAATAGTGTCTGTGAAATAAAACACTTGATGTATTAGCTATAAGTCTTTGTGATACATTAAAGTAAACATGTAACTATTGAAATCAAGCCATGTGCCCACACGCCACATGAGGTCATCCTCTGCGTGTGCCAGAAGTGGTATGCTTGCCGTACAGGGAAATGTGAGTTTACAGCATTTGTCTCTTTGTCCCCACAGACCAAGTATTATTTGTGTTGTCCTCTATGGTGGTCTAACAAAGTCTAACAAAGGAGTAGCCGCAGAGGACAGGCTGGAAAGAAGGTTCCCCATGCCTGCCTCAAATTCCTAGCTGTATAGAAGCAATACACAAGGCAAACATAAGACCTAACCTCCCACCCCTCCCACCTTGTGGGATTTGATGCCAGAGCATCAAACGTTGCTTCAGGGAGGCTGCATCCATGGGGTCAGTCCTTCCTGCTGAACGCTCTCCTATCTTAGGCGAGGTGATGCCAAGAGAGTCTGGCATCTGTTAGAATCCAAGAGCCCTATCCTGCCCACCTGCCTTCTACCAGTCCTGCAGGGGAAGGGTCTCCATAGCCCACACCACCACAGATGTGTTCTTGGCATCACAACTTCTAGTTCATTCATGAATTCACTAGCGGTTGTTGAACACTTACTCACTGTTTCTCAGATATCGCAAACCCTCAAAGCAATGTTAGGTAAGAGTGACAGCCAACACTAACACGATGCTTACTATATGCAAGAATGCTCTTCTAAAAACTTCAAATACGTAGACATGAAATTGTCATTTTTGGTAGATCAAATATTATAAAATACCAGTAACTTCACATGGTTTAATTTAAATACATTAATCACTTAATACAACAGAGCTAAAGCCTTTCATCATAGCCACATTTATAGCTGAAGAAACTACGGGAGAGAGATTCAGTAACTCGTTTAAGGTCTTTATGTCAATAGTGGAAGAGCAGGGTTTTAAACTTGGGGACCCTGGCTTAAAGCTCTTAAATGCAATGTTTTCTGCCTCTTCCAGAACAAATGTCAAAAAAGGAATCCTGTCTTATATCTGAAGGCTAGAATCTGCATTTCAGGCACCCTGGGTAAAGCACACTTTTGTGGAAACAACAGAGCATGTTGGTTAGAGTAGCTTTGGAAACAAGCAGATCTGGCTTCAAATCCAGATTGAGGCCTTGGCCCACAGTCTCTGTGAGTCTCTGGGAAAGTGTGCGTTTCGCTTTTTGATCTCTCAGACCCTCAGTTTCCTGATCTGCAAAATGGGAGTGTTAAAACCAGGCAGGCATAGCATTTAGCTTAGCTGGAAACAGTTAAGAGCTCAACAAGCAGTAGCAGTTCTATGGACTGGTCGGAAATAACATTGTCTGTCTGGAGACAAGCATCTTTCAGATTCCAGATGGCTAGGGTTAGGAACAAAGAGTCCATGCCTAACCTGGAGATGGCCTGACTTCCGAATTAAATCTACAGAAACCTGTGTAGGAAAATAGGGATTATGTCCTCCAGGCTCATTACAGAAGAGGTTCCAGAGACCCAGAGGGGTTAAATACCTTGGCAGGGAGGCTGCACGTCATTTTTGAGAAACCCAGATCCCTGATCTCATTCGCTTCCACCTTCCTGCCCTGACTTGAAGCTGTCCTTTCGGAGTCATGCTTTAAAGAGGAACCTCAGACCTGCTGACCTGAATCACAAATTTCGCGCTCGTGTGATGTCACCGGCGACACCAAACAGCGGTTGGGAGGTGCAGTTGGGGTGGGAAAGAGAATGCTTCATGATTTCCACCAATCTACTCCAAAGTAACCACAAATATACAATCTAAGTAAAAACTGGGTATTTCCTATGCAAATGTAGCTTCCAGGAAAGCCCTCAAACCTCCCTCTTTGTACTGAGATTGCTGCTTTGAATCTTCTATGTTAATATTCTGGAGAGCCACTACATAAAACTGCATTAAATGGCAATATTTTCTGCATTTAACCTGATATCACTGCAAATTCAGGGTGCTCACGTGATGGGCCTCGGCACTGTAATAGGACAAAGGCTTGTGTCGCACGGGAGAGCTGTGTTAGTAAGCATTTCCTAACGCGCCCAGTGCTCAGTTAGGCTCTGGGCATGCAGGCGTGACTCAGACACTGTCACCCTCAAAAAGTTCACAGTCCAGGTCAGCAGTTTGGGGCTGTGGTTCCCAGATGGGCACTGGCCGCATCCCCTGAGCACTTGTTAGAAGTACAAATTATTGGACCCCTTTCCAGAGGAGCAAATCAGAAACTTCAGCAGGGGGGCGGCCCCGGTATCTTATGCACCAAGAGCCCTGGAGGTGATTCTGGTGGATGCTCAGGTCTGAGCACCACTGGTCTTGTGTGAAGCAAGGCTGACAGCAATTAGGGAAAAGGAACCTGATGGAAGGAACAAGCTTCCCTTGTCTATTTCCGTGAGAGGGGAGAAGGGGAGCCCAGACCCTCCCTCTGAGTGCACTATGTCTCCGTCCACATTGGCAGGATGTCAGAAACAGTCTGGAAGATGTCAGATGGAAAAGAGACATCCAAGCCAGGGCGGAAAGATGGAGAAAATGCCAGACCCACACTTGGGCCAAAGAGAAATGGAAAAGCAGGTAAAGTTTCTTTTTAGCATGTCTGCTCTTCTTCCAGTATCTGCTCTATGTCCATTCTGCCCCCCTGAGATGACCAGTTATCAGAGAGGCTCACTGCCACCACCCAGCTCAGCAGGGTCCCGCGCACGAATGCTTTCCCAACACGACGCAAGTTTCCTGGACTCCCGTCTGATTCTCTCAGAGCAGGGCTTCCCAAACTATCAGCCACTTCAATAAAACCTAAAACAAATCTGTTGGAACTTGATATATGAATTCACCCCTAGCCCTCCCTTTAACAACTGCACATTTTCTACCATTGATGGATGTGCAATTATAGAGGAGATTAACGATTTCAGCCGAACGCATAAACGCTAAGGGTGGAAATTTTAGGCATGATGCCATGTAGCAGGGGAGATATTTCTAGAGAGCAGGTATTTTGGACAGCAGTTCTGAGAAGGCAATAGGGGCAGGCTCCCTGCTCTGCTCACTGGTCAGCCCTGGCCGTGGAGGTACTGACGAGTGGCAGATGGGCCTTGGGGGAATCTCCGCTCTGTTTGGCAGAGTGACGGGATCCCCCTTCCTTGGATGGCACAGAGCCACCCAAAACCAGATGACCCACTGGGGTAGCATTATTGGTGGGGGGATCTTATTGTAAATACCTGCCTGTAAGCACTCCCAGGAGGCTCAACTCAGGAGTTTGAGCTATGTATTGGCTTAGGACCAGGAGGGGTTAGCTTCACCTGGCTTAAGCAGAGAAGGGAAGTTACTGGAAGGCTGTGAAGATAGCTCACGGAAGTAAAGGAGCCTCAGGCCAGTCAAGCCCTGGCTTTAATCTCTCAATGGGCTTTCTCCATGAGGAGGGGGCAATGGCCATGCACACTGCCAGACTCACATCCCCACGCCCTTGGGCCTCCAAGGAAAAGAGAGCTTCATTTTTTCAAAGTCACTGACAGACATCCTAGGCAAGGACTCTGGTGGTCTTGGTTGGGGGTCACTGCCTTCCTTGGGTGAGTCGCTGCAGCCAGCAAGGAAAGGTAACACTGTGGACTCTGTCTGGGAGCAAGGGCTGACTTGAAGAAGACATAAGGAGTGTTGAGTACAGACCTGGCTGCCCAGCAAAATTGCCAGATTCAGCCAATAAAAATACAAGATGCCAGTTCAATTTGAATTTCCCAGGCAATATTTGGGGCATACTCAAACAAAAAGCATTATTTGGTATTTGTGCGAAACTCAGATTCACCTGGGCATCCCACAGGGAACCTGCCAACCCTGTGACCAAGGAAACTTATGTGAGCTATTCAGGTTCCCCATGTTGAGTCTACTGCAAGTTGTTTAACATTGTGAAGAGGTACAGAGTTCGTTCTAGAGAAAAGCATTGTCCAAGCCCAGAGGTTCCCCCTGAGCCTCTTCTCCATCATGTGCTGGGATAGCTCTCTGCCCAGATGAGAATCTGACTGTTTCCTCTGTAGAGCATGAGGGTACTCTTTTTATCAACCACACGGATTCCTGGGTGGGACTTAAGGAATTTATCAGAAAATTCAACTAGGATCAAATTGTGATTCCCCTCTCGTCCAAGCTCCTGGAGACATCTGATACTGAGGAAGCCAGCATGAGGCTAACTAGCTGGCTGGTGCCCAGCTCTGAGGCTGGGTGTTGGTCCCTCCTCTGAGCAGGCTCACTACAACTAGTTTGTAAGGCCTGCTGCTCCTTAGTCTTGGCTAAACATCTAGAACCTGAAGATCTCTGCAAACTCCATTTTTGTCAACGGTGTTGATTCTTATAAATATTTACTAACGTTGCTCTGCAGTCAAGGCACAGCCCTTTTTTCTCTTCCTTCTGGAAGGAAGTTTATTACACAAAGTAATAGGTGATGTCTTCTTAGTACCACATAAATCTACAGTACCCATGTGTTGAACTTCTCAGACAGCAAGAACAAACAGTAGTTGCTGAAACATTCCACACACAGGAAAACAAGAAAACCAGAAACAAAAGCAAAATAACAAACAAAACTTACATAGAGATTTATTCTCTGCTAGAATCCTTGGCACAAGTTAGAGCAGTCCAGAGCTGAAGTTCTATTATACTTCTTACAGTAGGAAAACCAAACAGTTCTATTTTATATTTCTTCAGACCACACTTTCTTATTCTGGTGATCAGGAGTGAATTTTTCAGTACCAAGTATCCAAGAAAGAACTCGGATTTGGGGGGTAAATACACAACCAACCTTGGATTTAGGACACACAAAGCTAGTGCAGGAACGAGGTCAGTTCTAGGCAAGATGTGGAGCTAAGCAACTTTTCTTTTGTGTTCTCCAATCTGTTAACAGAAGTGATGGTGCCTGAAAAACTTCAGGTAAATTATATGACAGGTTTAGTGAAGTAAAAAGCTGGTGTAGAGGCTTCTCAGCAGCATGTCTGGATTGAAGGAGAGGACAGTATTTCTTCTTCCTGGGAAAGCCCCATGCACTTAGGATAAACTCCTTAATGAAGTGCCAATGATCTCAGAGTTGACCTTCCATGTCCTTTCCACACAGCCTGTGCTTTGTATCACGGTTAGGAGCCAGCTCTCATTGGGTGAGGGTGACTTGGTTCTCTATAGTCTTTCTGGGACATGTGCTTCTGGGTCATCTCACATGTGTGCATGCATGTGTGTGTGGCGGGGTGTGTGGGAGGGTGTAGTTAATTTCCTGGCAAGTCTACATGTGACTACTTTGTCCATGGGAGGGATTATTTTAGTAAGTGGCTTTAGATCATTAGTTTATTTTTGCTGAGATGGTCCCATTCCATACTCCTAATTTGATATCTTTATTTCATATAGAAACTGGAAGCTTGATTGACCCCTGAATAGATGCTGAGTGGTTCTATTTGGGTGTATTGCTGGATCTTCTGGAAGGGTAATGATTAAGCATGTCTGGTTCGCTACACTCAGAACCTAGCGCATAAAAGTCTTAGTTAGCTCCTTCCTTTGCCAAGCACTGTGCCAAGGGCTACTTAAGAATGATCTCATTTAATCTTTACAAAACCCCTATAAAACAACAACTAATACTGTGCCCATTTTATAAGGAGGAAACTGAGTCATAGGGAGAGGCAAAGTATCCTGTCTATGCTCACGTAGCTAGTAAGCGGAAAAACTGGCATTTGATCTTGAACGTCTGGATCCTGGAGCCTGGGCTCTTACTTTGCACCAGAAAATAACTGTTTTATAAATTAACGAGTTAAGTAGATGGCTAGGAAGTGTAGGATTCAAGGAATTGGTGACAAAACCATGGTTTTTACCCTTGGTTGTCAGACCCAGAATTCACATAAAATTCTCTGAACATACTGTCCATGTCTGCATTTCTCCTTCCGACTCAAGTCTGTGACCTTCCACACCCACCGCTGCTCAGGCTGACTTCACTCTCTAGAATGAGCATCACTCCTACAGTTCTATTACAGGAGCTCTCTGATACGGGACTGCTGATTGTTCACCCCCGTGTCAGCGGATGAATGTTTAGGGGGACACAGCTTCCGACTGCTATTGGCATTTCCAATAGCATTCAAAGGAACCTCAGCATTCAAAGGAACCATAGTCCAACCCCCCTGATGAAACGACAAGCTTCTTGTTGTTGGAACTACCCCCAGAGATCCAGAAGAGGCCCACCTGAGTTCACACTTCGAGAAGAGCCAAGAAATGTGGAAGATCCACACTGCAATCATTCTCCAGATCACTCAACAGACCACTGTGATTTAGAAGCTATTTCTTTTTTTTTTTCTTCTCAATTTATTACCCCACTCCCCATCACAGACCAGGGAAGGGGGTATCACACCCTCTGAGCGGAGACGGGAGCTGTCTCAAACAAGGAGACCAGACCTCAACCTCAAGGCTCGTTGGCTAATTAAGCCTTCGTTGCTGGATAATGCTACTCCCTGTGGCAGTTATTTTAGTTTAAACAACTTCTGGGTGGTCTTTTCCTGTTCAAAAACTTGTGTCCATCTTTTCACGTGTAATTTACACAAATAAGTCTTTTTTTTTTTTTTAAAGATTTTATTTATTTATCAGAGAGAGAGGGGGGCAGAAAGAGCGAGCACAGGCAGACAGAATGGCAGGCAGAGGCAGAGGGAGAAGCAAGCTCCCTGCTGAGCAAGGAGCCCAATGTGGGACTCGATCCCAGGATGCTGGGATCATGACCTGAGCCGAAGGCAGCTGCTTAACCAACTGAGCCACCCAGGCATCCCTACACAAGTAAGTCTTAAATGGTGGAATTTCTGCCAATCTACAGGACACGTGCTTCTCTAATTCTATACCAAAAAAACCAGCCCACTTGATCCACAAATTTGTTTGCACTTGTAACTCATGCCGAGCCAGGAGACAAGAAGAGAACATGGAAGGAAAGTCAATTTGCATTCTATTCTGCTCCCCAATCAAACCCCCAAAATCCAGTACTCAAAGCTTCTCTTTGCCACAGAGATTGCAATTTTCAATTCCCAGTCGGAGATACCTGGTGTTCTCACCATCGCGTCATCTGTTAATGTCCACTGCCCATGGGGCATAATTACCCAACACTAAAACACACGGAAAAAAACAAAAAACAAACAAAAGAAGAAGGAGGAGGAAGAGGAGGAGGAGGAGGAGAAGGATTCTACTTTCGAGACCAATTTCCAGGAATTGCTACTAAAGACAAATGACAAACACTCTTCCACTTTAATCATTTTCAAAACTTTTAATGAATCTTCTCTTTTAAACAAATAATGCCATTAGCATGGATGCTATGCAAATGAAATGCAGGGCCCGCATTTTTTGGCTTCCTTGAAATTGTTTCAGAAACCTGATCACATCAAATATTTTTCAGTTTATGCAAAACAGAACCTCTCAATACATTTTTTTTTGAAGAGTATGTAGTTTTTCATTTGCATGTTGGTCCCAAGTGGTAAATTTACACTTTGAATGTAGGATTAACAAATTTCCATGTCTGAACTGCATTTTGAAACTTAATCAGAAAGAAGTTACTTTCAGATGCCAAGAGCCTTAAGAATCTGAAATCGAATGACCTTAAAGGTACCCGGATGCCAGAGTTTAGCCCGCGGATGGCGTCTGGGAAACCCGCGTTCCCTTAGGAAGGCCATTGTGGGGGTTACCTATTTCATCCGGAGGTCCCTCAAAGGCGGATCTCGGGTCATCTTGTGGAGAACGCAGGGATGAGAATACATTCTCTGCAGCTAAAAAACCATTCAGATCTGGGATCCGCAGGTCTGCCTCTGAAACCCCTTTTCGAACTGCTCTTTCTCCGTCTGGCGGGCAGGCCGGTCGGTGCCACCGTCTCACTGTCAGTGAGCAGAGCTAGGGCTTGGGAGAGTTATGCACGATCACACGCACTGTAGCATCAACTATTTTTTTCTTAATTGTCCTGAGATCCTAGAAAGGAAACAAGCGTCTGTGCTGACAGAGGAGCTCAGCGTGAACTCTCATTTTTCACATGGAGCTAATTAAAAACTGAAATTAGTTAAATATGGAAATGACACTTGCAAGCACTTTAGTAGAATTCTGGCAAAATCCCTCTGGAGTGCTGTGACATTACCTGCTGCTTCGAAACTCCCCAACTGAATTTCACAGTTAAAAGGCTGAGCAAAGGGAAAGTTATTATTGAGATTTCGGATTCAGAATGTGTCTGTAAAAGTCCAAATTAAATTTCACGGCTGGCCCTTGAGTGGCTGGCGGTGTATAAGGCCGGCCAATGGAGTGGGCCGCTAACAATGTCCCTGCAAGAGGACGCTCCAATTACCCCTCTTTAGGCACGGTGCTGTGGGTGGCCCAGTACGACAATCAGAAGGTTAACGGATGTATTTCTCTTGGAATCTGACTCAAGGCGCTTCACACACACACACATGCACACGCACATGCACATTCCGATGCAGAAAAGAGGCTAGACTCATGCAAGGCTGTAGGATGGACCTGATTGTGAAAGCCAAGCAGGCTCCTTAGGGATAACAAGACACTTTTTATGTATGAATTCTCCTCATGGGTTGGTCTGTCTAGCTATAAGTGTATACACATATATGTACATCAGTGTGTTTTAAATGGGTACGTACATATATGTATGGGTGTGTTTACATCTATCTTCTTCTGCATCTGTCCATGCCTAATAGGCATTTCACAGTTTTCACTGGGAATGGCGATACGCCATCACAAAGAAAGGAACTCAGCGTCCGTCTTAGGGGCAAGTGAGAATAAACAGCCTTTCCAAATGGACCAGGGTGAAGAGGAACCTTCCAGAGAAGGTAGGAACAACACCGTCCAGGAGGCCACGTCCCCCTTAACAGGCAAGAGCAGTAGCATTTGCTCAAGGGCAAATTACGGTGTTTGTACATCTGCGTACAATTTAATTAAACCCACCGAAGACGTGTCTGCTAGCCCTGGATCTGTGGCGGAGTATTTGGGAAGTCCAGGCACTCTCCGAACAACTGGAGTGTTGTAAGTTTATTGTTTTTCTGACACCCCATCCATTTGCCCTTGAGGCACTCCCTCCTCCTGGACCCTGGCCACGACCGAGGCGGGCACCACGCGTCCCTGCCCGGGCAGGCCAGTGAGAGGCGCCTGGTGGTGCCAAAGCCAGCCCCGCTCCGTGAGTTGGCTGGCAGGGAGCCGTCAGCGGGCCGGGCTGCCAGGAAGAGATCTCTGGCAGCTCCCGCGCTCATCTTCCCATCACACTCGGGCTTTGCTAGTCCGAGGCCTGGAAATCATTGCGGCTTACCCAGCTGGATGGGAGGAATGCCGCAGCTGTACCATCGGGCTGGCTTATTTTTATTGAATTTTGAATATCCAATTTCAAAGCAATTCAAATGAATTTGCCCAAGGCCTCGGATCAGCGTGGTTGCTGACACTCTCGGCAGTAGGGTTTCAAAGTTCATATTTCTAAACAAAGGCAAGATTACAGAAGCTTTCCTTGTCAGGACCAGCGCCTCTAAAGCACCCTCTCTAAGAACTCTATTAGGTCCCATGCTGACAGCCATGGAAGCTGTTCGGCTAATCCAGGTCCCTCACGAGTCAGGCTGTGGTGGGCAAGCAAACTTTCTCTGTGGAAGGAAGAAAGAGAGGGGAGTGTGGTGGGGGTGTCGAACAGGATGCAGGACACAGAGGCTGGCACGGGCAGGGCCGCTTACAGAGCATAGGCTGGACAGATAAAATGTGCCCAAGTGTGGCCCGGAGCAGGCGGAGGGGGCAGGGGCCAAGGTCAAACTGTGCCCTCATGCCCCGCCCGTCAAGATGGCAAATCAAAACAAAGAAACACTATCCATGCTCTAAGATGACTGAAGGGAGGCGGGAACCCTTTATCTCATGGAATCTCTCCTCCAGCTCCAAAAATCTGTCTTCCCTCACCCCCGCCTCCATCCTAATCCTGCTACACCCATGCGTGGAAGGCGCAGCCTTTAAATGCACAGAAGGAAATTTAACCCCCTGGTAGAAGACTGTAGGGTTGCAGAGAAAAACAGGCTTCCTGAGAAAAAGCCCCACGGGCATCTCAAGGCTGAGGGAGGCTGCACGTTCCAAGCACAACCTGCTCTCTTTCCTTTCAGTATGACTTGGGAGATATTTAGGGCTTGGCACGCACTGAAAACTGTTTTTAAGAAGCCTTGGGACCAGACCAATTCAGCAACTACTGGTGTTCACAATCTGTCAACTCCTCCCCTCAGGGGTTAAAAAAGAACCAAACAAACCGTGAGAGCAAAGAGCAAACTGGGATGTGAGGGGAGTGATACTACTATGGGCTTCCCGGAGCAGGCGCCTGTCCGCTCTCCTCAGCAGTGCACCTCGGCTGCCAGCAGCCTGCCTGGCCGTGAGGAGGTACGTACTGAATATCTGTGGAACAGGGTTGTCGTCTTAGGTCACCTGGGGTGCAATGCTGGTTTTAGAGTCAGAAAGACTCCAAATACAGGCACCTGGGTGGCTCAGTGGGTTAAAGCCTCTGCCTTCAGCTCAGGTCATGATCTCAGGGTCCTGGGATGGAGCCCCACATCGGGTTCTCTGCTCAGTGGGAAGCCTGTTTCCCCCCTCTCTCTCTGCCTGCAACTCTGCCTACGTGTGATCTCTCTTTCTCTCTGTCAAATAAATAAATAAAATCTTAAAAAAAAAAAAGACTCCTAATGTGGCTACCATTTAATTGTCCCATAGCACTGGATAAATAACCTCTAGGCTTCTATTTTCCCAACTGTAAAATATCTTTAACAATAGTACCTGCTACGTAGGATTGTTTTAAAGAAGAGATGAGACATAATAATAAAAAAAAAATTGAAAAAAAATGAGATGAGAAGGGGCGCCTAGGTGGTTTAGTTGGTTAGGTGTCTGACTCCAGTTCAGGTCATGATCTCAGGGTCCTGGGATCTAAGCCCTGCATGGAACCCCCATCTCAGGCTCCCAGCTCAGTGGGGAGCCTGCCCCTCCCCCTCCATCTGCTTTTGCCCTTTCCGGTCCCCCTGCTCGTGCTTTCTCTTTCCCTCTCTCTCTCTCTTTCACATAAATAAATAAAATCTTTTTTTTTAAAAAAATAGAGATGAGAAATTGAACAGAAAAGTCTGCTACCTTTTCAAAGGGGCAGATGTCAAGCCCTTCCTCTCTGTGTATCCAATTGGATAAGTCACAAATCTTCGTACCTAATAATGTACGTTCCCTTTGCATCTTTCCATGGAGTCTGCCTCTTAAACAGGAAAAAAAAAATTTTTCAAATATGTGGGAGAACCTCTGTTTTTGAAAAATTGTGTAGTCCTTCAAAAGAGATTATTTTGTCTGCTCAACACAGTATCTCTTGTGAACCTCAAGTGTACACTGTAAATGAAGGAGCCGTGATTGTCCTTTAAGGACTAGTTCTATAGACTCAGATACAGAGTAAAGACATGGAAACCAAAATGGAAAATAAATAGCACCAGGATAAAGCAAAAATCCCGAAGATTGAAGTAAAGAAAGGTTGCAGATGTCAAGAACCCAATGGCTGGAGGGGGTTGGGGGAGCTGGGTAGATGCTTCTGGAAACCAGAGGTAAGAACAGATACCCACAAGTCACACCCCTTTAGTGTACAACCCAGCCAGTTTTTAAATCATTTGCTCCTTTGGGCAAACAGTGCTGCTGGTTAGTTATCCAGTAGATGTTTTTAATTACAAGCTGAAAAAGTCATTCTGTAGCCCTGAAACCAGTGCCCTCATGCCTAAGAAGTGCTTTTTAATATTTATACATCTAAAGAGGGTTTGCCCTTCCAGACATAGAAAATCATTAGGAAGCCTTCTCAGGAGGATATAACTTTGGTCAAGGTCATGCACAAATCTAAACTTCAGATTTCCGCCAACGCTTACCAGTAGGTGCCACTTTTGTGCCACAAACCATTTTGAGTCTGCTTTCGACTTTATTTCTAGGTTATCAATTTTTAAATAGAGGAAAGGAACAAAAATATGCTTGTGAGACAATTCTGAGCATATAAAAGTTGAAGAAACTTTTCTGTTTTTCCTCGTTACTTGGCATATCTATTTAATAGAGCTTTTTTGATTTTACTTTTTTCTTCCAGAACAGCAGATGAATGGGCGAACCAAGGAAAATGCACTCAAAGAAATGTCTTGTAACGGTTCTAACTTTGGTTTGGCATGTCACCTCTGTAACGATATCAGGGAGAGGAAATATTCCGTCAAAGCTGTGAGCATGGAAGGAAACAGCCTGGATGGTGTCCAAAGACATACAGTATCTTAGCAACTTCTGAAGTTCAGAAAAGCCAACATTTCAGTCCGGGAAGCCGGCTGGTAGAAGCTCCAACCTCCCCAACCACCAATCACTGAAAGACACGCCTTAAGGTGGCAGTGGCCATCATTTTCGGGACCTGCTCCCCAAGCTGCCAAAATCGAGGGGCTGGCAGAGGGCAGGCAAGCTTCTCTCGTCAAGAAAACAAAAGGCTGCCAAAAACATGTGAAACCTGCGATAACCAAGGTAGGGTCAAACACACTATGATTGAAAAATGCCTGGCAGGTGCATAATGCCCTCTTCCCCAGTATCCCCAACTCCGCAAAAGCGTAGAACTGATGTCCATAGGAAGAAAAGGAGAGCAGGGATCAAGCACCCTCTATTCTAAGAACTTCCCTCTAAGAATGGGGTCTGTGCCTTTGTCTCCTGAAGGGAGGGCTTTTTGAGAATCCTTCTTTCTCACTTATCTCTGGAGAACAACCAAACAACCACCCACTAAAGATGTCTTGGGCCTCGCCTTATAACCCCTAGCCCTGTCTTTTGTAGCTAAGTAGTAAGTGTGTATTTGTGTGTGGCAAGGTCTAAATCAACTTATCCTACCTCTATCCTCAACATCATCCCCCCAAATCTGATACTGAATGTTAATCCTAACAATCTAATCCCCGACCACTGTCAACCCAGCCCAGCGTGGATCCTAGCCCTCAGATGACCCAGTATGTAATGGTTGCAAGAGCAGAAATCCCTGCCCCTTTCTAAATAAAGCCCAGCTCAGATCACCTGTACTGAAACCATTCCTTACACTTAGGCAATTAGATCAGCAGGTAGGTGAAACATGTCTTTTCCAATGAAGAGAAGTGGGTGCTTGATGAGCCTTTTCTTTCCCCGCACACCTATTGTCCTTAAAACATCATTCAGTGATAAAATGGGAAAGTTTGTAAAGTCTAATTCTACCATTTCCTAACTTTTCCGTGACTTGTGTGAAAATAACTTAGAAAGTACATTCTTTGTCATAGAGCCTCCAGCACCAACCCAATCCAGTGGACATGACTGATGGAACACATGGGACTGATTAGGCTACATTCTGAATTATAGACACAGGAAAACTTCTCATAGCTCCCACGCTTCCTGAGGATGGCCGCAAGGGACCCTGTCCAGGACAGAGCACAATTCTTACCAATTTAATGGAGTCATGCCTGGTGGCTCCAACCTCTTCCCACCAGATTCAGTCAGTGACCAAACCTGGACATCCAACCTCCAAAACGTCTCTTTTAGAATTGCTCTCTTCTTGGGCTGCCCTGCTTCTGCCCTTGTTCTGTCCCCATTCTCTGCTTCCTGGGCTTTGAAACAGTCTCCTCAGTTCTCCCTGCCTCTGGTCTTGAGCCATTCTCTTCAGGCTGTGCAGGGCTGCCAGACTGCCCTGGGCTCCCCTGACTCAGAATTCTCAGCACGTTGTACATCACTTCGGAATCAAATCCAAACACACATTTGTATGGCATGAAAGGCTCTTTGTCATCTGTCTCTTTTTTCTAGTTCCATCTCCATTAATATGTATTAATGTATACATTGATTCCTGTATATTTTTGTTTCAGTATTAATGATGTGTGGTTCCCTACAACATCATACTTTCCTGGGCTTTAATCACTATGTTCTTCATTCATGAAATGTACTTCTCCCCGCTTGTCCTTTCACCAAACTCCTAGGTACCCTTCCTGGTAGAAGTTAAATGACACCTCCTCTCTGAAGTATGCCCTGATTGCTTCAGATAAAGTCCTCCTTTTCCTCTTCCCACTCACTTCAAACAGAGCACAGTATGGTCTCCTTAGTGTTGTGTATAAGTGATCGTCTGTGCCTGTTTTTCCTATTTGTGTATGAAGATCTTCTGGAGGGCAGGGACCTTGGTTACTCCACTCTGCTTTGCTATGTTCTTGGCACTTCGAGAGAAGGAAGGATTCAGGAAACATTCGCTGCTCAGATGGGTCAAGGACGGAGTCAGTTCTCAGGAGGTACCCTAGAATCTACTCAGGCTTGAGAATGAGGTTTAAAATTAAAATACTGAGATGGGGGTTCTCTCACATTCAAAGTCCTCAGCGGCCAGACTAGCTCTATATTCACAACTCAGCCTCTTCCTCCTCTCTTCTCTGCACTGTCCAATTCCTATCTGGGATTTCTGGGGCAAGGATCCAAATGAAACTGCCCCCCTCCTCCAAGGGTGAGAAAGTCCCCTATCTGCCGTTACTCCAGCGATCAGAGACCCGCAGTGGTCATCAATGAAGGAGACCCAGGAACACAGGGCAATCTGATCCTTTTCTTTTCCAGGCTCTGTTTTCTTGGAAACACTTATTTCTTTATGAAAAAAAGAAAGAGGAAAAGAAGCTCACAAGACCATGTTAAAGCAAATGCTTAGAAAATATTTTTGAAACATTTGGAAGTAATTTCTATTCACAAATTATCTCCATTCACAAAATGAAAAGGCAAATTATGTGAGCTGGATAAATTGAGAAAGAGAAGAAATCAGACTTAATGCTAGGAGCAGAAGAGGAATAGGAAGAGAGAAAAAGAGAGAAAGACTAGTAATTCTTGCATTTCTATAGTAAGTAGAATTTTAAAGGCACTGAACATGTATTACTTCCTGTGAATGTTACAACCAATTCCAAGATGCTGGTAGGCAGTTAATTTTTCCAGAAGGCAAAAGAGAAAGTTGAAGCTAAATAAAGATAAGTCTTCCATCACCCATCAGGGCGAGAGCTGGGACTAGCAAGTGAGAGGTATGGAGGAAGAGGGACAGACGAGAAAGATCACGATGGAAAGATGGAGAAGGAGTAAAGAAAGCCAGTATGTCCAGAGGAAAGTGACAGGAGGGGCCCAAACATTCACCCGGCATCAACAGCACACGGCAAGAATGGCACGAAGAGCACTGAAGCCATCCTCTGCTTTGGGTTCTTGAGATACGAAGCCTCCTACTCAGATACCCATAATGGAAAAAAAATAATTACGGAGCCAATGGAGCCTCTTGGTTCTTAGGAAGGTGAACCCATGGATGGTTCAGAGGCTCCAACCCTGGGCTGAGTGCTTCTGCCCATGCTGATGGTCATCCTGCTTTCCTTGTGATCACATGTTTCTCTAATTAATAAAAATGAAACAGCTATACATTATTCAAAAGTAGTTTGCTGATCACATGCGGTAAGAGACCCACCAACCACAGGCGGAGAGGGAAAGGTTCAGGATACAAACAATGCCAGGTCAACGGAAGAGAACTTGGGTAGAACTCATATTACTCCTCACAGGCCCACCATAAGCTGCCCAAAGCAAACGGGTTGGCTAATCTAAAAATGACGCTCCTTTTCCTGTGACAGGCCAGCACTACAATTATCCTCGTATTTCGTCCTACTGATAATACTGCAGGAATGGGCATTATTATCCTTGCTTTAGAATGATCATCTGAAGCTGAGGCTGTTTAAATAACATCCAGGGCACCTGGGTGGCTCAGTGGGTTAAGCTACTGCCTTTGGCTCAGGTCATGATCTCAGGGTCCTGGGATCGAGTCCCGCATCGGGCTCTTTGCTCAGCAGGGGGCCTGCTTCCCTTCCTCTCTCTCTGCCTACTTGTGATCTCTCTCTGTCAAATAAATAAATAAAATGTTTAAAAAAAAAAATAACATCCAAATTTCAATCCAGGACTGGGCAGATCCTAGTTCACGTTCTTTCCACCTTAGTCCCCTGCTTCTAAAACTGATCATAAATTATCTCTACTTCTTTTCCTTTAGAGGCCCCTCTAGCTGGGTCAGGACAAAGTGAGTGAAGAAATCCTGAGAGCAGGAGAAGCCCCTGCTAAATGCTTAGCAGGTGTAAGGAGCATAAGCAGGGTGCCTGCTAGAAGGAGCCCCAGGCAATGGGGGTCCCATCCTGGGCCGGCTCAGCCTGGTGACCCTATGAGGTGTGCTCTAATCCCTTTTAACAATTACTGAGCACGTACTTTATACCAACCGCTACATCAAAAGCCTTGTATGCAACATCTGATTTCATCTTTGCAGCTCCTCTTGGAGGTGAATGCTTCTATTATTACTAAATCACAGATAACAAAACTATCTCAGAGAGGTTAAGTAACTGGCATAAAGTCGTATGGGGTGGGAACTGGAAGAGTGGGGACTCCTGCCCTATTCTCTCTGGTTCCAGCACATTGGCTGTTAGCCACTAAACACACGGCTTTCTTCATCTCCCATTGAGAAGACACTCAGGGAAAGCTCTCAAGTTCAAGAGGACGTGAACACGGTTTCGCAGTGTCAGCTCCCCAGGATCTAGGTTAACCTGGGAACTGGAATTCAGGAGGTCTGACTTGGAAGACACTCCTGCCCATCATTGATTGGATTTCTTTAAGCAACTTATTTGATTTGCACCCCAGTTTCTGCATCCAAAAAGTGGGAATAAAACGAAAATAATGTGTGTTTTTTTGAAATATTGCAAACTCCCTATAGAGCTGCTGCTAGATTTGGGAGGAAAAGTACATAGTGAGGTTAATAAGTCAGAAAAACTGGGGTGCCTGGGTGGCTCAGTGGGTTAAGCCTCTGCCTTCGGCTCAGGTCATGATATCAGGATCCTGGGATCGAGCCCCGCGTCGGGCTTTCTGCTCCGCAGGGAGCCTGCTTCCTCCTCTCTCTATGCCTGCCTCTCTGCTACTTGTGATCTCTCTCTCTCTCTGTCAAATAAAAAAATAAAATATTAAAAAAAAATAAGTCAGAAAAACTAATGGATTGAGAGAAATTTAGAGGCATGAGTTACCTTGAGGATGACCCATTCCCCAGG
Organism: Mustela nigripes; assembly: GCF_022355385.1. Lineage (NCBI taxonomy): Eukaryota > Metazoa > Chordata > Mammalia > Carnivora > Mustelidae > Mustela > Mustela nigripes. The sequence continues at coordinate 57,255,502 of NC_081568.1, read as the reverse complement.
ACTCATGGACTTTACTTGTGAAATGGAGATAAAAACTGTATGGCTCCACAGGTTTGTTGTGAGGATGAAATAAGATGATGTAGGCAAAGTCCAGTGACCTGCATGTGGTAAGTGCTGCATCAATGCTCTATTTTGGTGGGGAAACCAAGGCCGTAGAAAAGTAAATGCTTGTCCATGCTTACACTGTGAGTTATTGGTAGAGGAAGGAGCACAGGCCTCTTGGCTCATGCAACCTTGGACACATTCCTTACAATTTCTAAGGCTTAGTTTTACCATCTGTTAAGTGGGGACAATCTTTCTTGCCTTTACTGATAAGGACGTGGAGGGGAATTAAACAAGCTATTCAAGTAAAACCCCCAACGTGAAGCATCTTTGGCGCTCACTAAATGTTAGCTGCTATCGCTTTCCCTTCCAGTTGGATTTGAAAGAGATCTTCAGGAATTAGAATGAAAAGAATCTTTTTCTCCGGGGGTTGTTTGCTGAGTCAGAGAATGAGTGGGGAACACGGATCCCAGAGGAGAAGCAAGTGTGCAGTGGACAAAGCCCAGCCTAAGGGAAGCCACCCTCTCCCAGCGGAAGTCATAGGAATCTCATCCCCCAAACCAAACCGACTTCTCCTTGAGCCTCAGCACCTGGAATAAACACCTCAGTCCTCTACCTGGGATTCTTTCCCTTTCTGGTTCTTCTAGAAGCTTCTGTCAGCTCAAGTCAGAAGCATGGCATTCTAGCGTTCTGCAGCAGTGCAAATGTCACCATATCTGGAGACTGACTGCTTGGGTACCAGCCACACCATTGTCACTGACTAGCTGTTGCCCTGGACAAGTCCTTTCCCTGAGCCTCCATCTGTGATTATAAAGTGTGGACAATGATGCCCGTCAACCACGCAAAGTCATGAGGTGCCACACAAACGTAAAGGATTGCTTTCTTTTCACTATCATTTCCCACACCTTCTGCCTCCAGTCTGGAGGCAATGAGAAACCAGTGTGATTGCCTTTAAAGAGCCAAATTTCCCTCCAAGACCCCAGTACTTTATTTAAGAGGGAGCAGCCTTCTTTTCCATGTGTGGTCCTGTTAAGAGGAGGATGTTAGCAAAGCACTGGACAACTGTAAGTGGCTACTAAGGCTGTTTCATGGTGAGAGGGATCTGTTACCGGGCTGTTTAGCCAAAGCAATGACTATAAAGCAGGGGGAGGTTGCACCAGACTGTACAGATCAATGCCAGGTGCCCAATGGCTGAGAAGGGCCAGAAGGATGGTGTGAAAGCTGCGCTTCTGCCTCCTGACCTGCTTGGCTATGGACAGCTCCATTTCCTCTTCGTCTCTCAGAGTCCCCTTTGTGTCAGAGCAGAACTACTGATACCCATGAGACTGGGCAAGACCCCAGTCCCCGGGCCCCTGCTTTTGCCTCAGAGGGGTCATATTTGGGTTTCTGTATGTCATTTACCTTCAGTTTGGGACTTGTTCCTCTAAGGGTGATTTCGTCTTTTAAGTGAACTTTTGAGGAAGGATGAAGTACTTTGTGCAGATGGTTCTGCATTTGAATAAGAGGAAACCATTACACCCAGTGCAGAATGAAGTGCTTGGTGTTTCTAAGGCAGCAAAGAAGGCTTCTGAGAAACAACAGCAACAACAAACCAAAAAACAAACAAACAAAAACAAAAACCCCAAAAATAAAAAACAAAAAATACCCCCCCTTTTTTTAAGCTTTAGAGGTAATCAACTAGTCTACCCTTATTTGGCACTGATGAGCAGGAAACATGTAATACAAGGGATGTAAATGGCTGTGGTAAAGGAAGTGTAGTTGGTGGTTAAACGTGAGGAGATAGATATAATGCTAGCATTCACCTCATGCGGTGGTGGCATGATTAAATGAGAAAATCCCTATATGGGCTGCTTAGCATATATAGTAAATACTCAAAAATACCACCTGTCATTACCATGAAGATACCGTGAAGGAACCTGAGAAATCTAGGGTTATATAGGTTGAATCGTCTCCCCACAACAAAAGTCGTTGAAGTCCTCCATGCCAGTATCTGTGAATGGGGTCTTATGCGGAAACAGCTTTCTTTGTCAACGATCACGATCATGCTAAGTACGATGAGCTCATTAGGGTGGGCCCTAATCCAATCCCTGACTGGTGTCCTTAAAAAAAAGGAAAATTTGGGCACAGAGACATATATGCACACAGAAACCGTGCCATGTGAGGACTGCAGTTTTGCTCCCATAGCCGAGGAGTTGCCGGAAGCTGGGAGAGAACTGGGACAACCAGGCTCAGACCCATAAGGCTCCGCGGACTCTTCCTCACTTCTAGGCTCCAGAGGATGAGATAAGAAATAAACTTTTGTCACAAATCCTTCATTTAGTGGTACTTTGTTATGGCAGTTGTAGCAAACGAAGACACTCTCTTTCGGGGTGCCACAATGGACAAGTACGTAAAAGAGATATCTTAGAAGTAGCTGTTGGGTCTATTTTCAGCAGAGTGGAAGCCTGAGTGTAAAAATCACTATAAAAGGACACTGAGGGATTCTGGATTTGTCAGACAATTCCAACCTTCTTTTCTTCTCTCTTGATTCCAAGGAGTCTAGAGAGGGTTCCCTGGATTCCTTTGACGCAAGGGACAGCCATGTGACACGATTCTAAGAAGACACAAGTAAAATCCTCTTAGAATGTGTGTGGGGGGGAGGGGTAATTTAGGGTTTTCTAGATAAAAGGGGCAGATATCTTGAATCTTTCTCCCCTCTTTCACTCTTTCCCCCCCCCCCCCCCCCCCGCCTTGAAGATGGATATGAGGCCTGGAGCTGCAACAGCCATCTTGTTATAATGAGGAAGCAAAACCAAGGGAAAAGAAACATAAAACGCTGGCAGGGGCAAAGCAGAGAAATAGGAAAAGTTCATGTATTGGGAGGCAACACTGAGCAGGCATATATGGTGTCAGTTTCTGCCAGCATCGGATATCTAGCTAGCTACGTGAGGAAAATAGAGCTTTGTCGTTCTGCAAGTCATTAAGGATTCTTATAGTTGTCAGTTTATGATAACTTGTGGCTGAATGTCTCCCCTAACTGAACCACTATCTTGACTGGCCGTCCTGAGTAGGACTTTGGGCTCTCCTTCTGAATTTCAGTGTTATTTTTTAAATTATTATTATTTTTAATTTTATTTATTTATTTGAGAGAGAGAGTGAGAGAGAGCATGAGAAGGGAGAAGATCAGAGGGAGCAGCAGACTCCCTGTGGAGCAGGGAGCCTGATGCAGGAGTGGGATCATGACCAGAGCTGAAGGCAGTCGCTTAAGCAACTGAGCCACCCAGGTGCCCATGACTTTCAGTTTTAAAGTGCATTTCATGTGTTTCTTACTTCTTTCTGCCTGCCCCCTCTTCCCACAAGCCCCGACACAGGGAACTGGTTAGGGAATGTGTCATCTTTCCGCTGCCAGGACAAGCTAAGTTTCAGCGGACCAGTGTGTACATGACCAGAGGGACTCTATTCACTCTCTTCTTGGGAGCATTGTCATTAAGAGTAGTTGCAAGGACTCCTGGGGGTTGGAGATACATGAAATCAAAGTCACCAGGCACATGATTATAAGTTGATGGCAGTAAATATATAGGTAAACACACAGACTTGGAGGTTAAATAGACACGTGTTTAAATTGCAAATCTCGACTACTGACCAGAATGTGACTGTGGGCAAGTTACTCAACCTCTATGAATCTTGTTTCTTAATTTTAAATAGAAAAGTTAAGTCATTGGGAAGATTAGATCAGACCTTGAATGTGAAGTTCCTACACATAGTAGGTCTTGAAGAAATGGCTGACGTCTTTGTCCTTTGGAAAAGATCTAGATTCAAGGGTACTTGTCATTATACCTCCTCAGGTGAACTCTCTTCTCAGAGTACAAATTTGACCAGTTCAGTCAAATAACTCCTCGGAACTTAGCACCACAGCTTGCCTCTGTGAAGGGGATTAAGGACTCTAAGCATGAAAAAATAGCACCAGAGAGACTAAGCAACAGAACCAAAGCTGACCCACAGGGGGGCGATAAATAGGTCTGAGATCTCATTTTAATTTTGATAGTAGAGGGAGAAAAAAAGTACATCTAAAGACATTATATATATATAAGTCAAGGAGAGGAAGATTTCTCAACCTTCACACTATTGACATCTTGGGTTGATGATTGTTTGTTGTGGGGGACTGTGCTATACATTTAGCAGCATGTGAATAGCTAATTTGGCCCCTACTCCCTACCTTCCAGTGGTGCCTGTATCGTCTCTCCATCGTGACAACCCAAAATGTCTCTAGACATTGTCAAATGTTCCTAGGGGTGGAATGGGGGTGTGCTGAGCCAGCGCAAAGGGCAATAGAGGGCTGACGTACAAAAGGGTCTCTCCGGGGGAATGTTACTGGTGTCGATAAGCAAGTGGTCCCCCGTGTACTGTAAGCCTGCATAATGTAAAAAATAGCACAAGAAGAAAGGAAAGAATTTTTCACATTCCTGAGCTCTGACCACCTCATTAATGAGCAAAGGTCCAGGAGAATGGTTATTACTCCATCGAGACTGCAGAACAAGGAGTGATAATATTTGGACTATTTCATCAATCTGTGCCAAGGACCTCTTCAAATCAAGTCAGCTTAATGGGTAAAATATTTGATATTCTGTAAAAAGACCTAGCGGGTTCCAATCCATCCTTTTCACACAAAGCGCTATTCCAGCAAAAAAATCACAGGGAGAACAGTTATGTAAAGGAAGTGGAGATGGAGAAGGAGCCTCATCCCTGTTTTCTAGCCACACCCCCGACTTGAATACAGAAGGGCATCCCTCCTGTTACACGGGCAGCATTTGCAAAGCCCTCCGCTCGTCTCACACACCCAGACTATAAAAGATCTGTTAATTGGTGTAGCTGCAGAATAGGAACACTTGCATTTTACTTTCATTCTCCACTACTCCCAGTGATTTTTAGAGGGTTCTTCCCCATGAACATCCCTCCTCATCCTTCATCATCTACTTATAAAAACCCAATCTTAGAGACAGTTGCTACTCGTTTCTACTTCTCTCAGGACCTTTTTGGGAGCCCTTGGTCTTGAGATTATAAAACACTGTTGTAAAAGATTCTGTTGTATATACCACGAAGCACTGAAGAGGGCGAAACTGGGAAGAAAGGCTGTTCTGCATGAAAATATTCATACACATTATTTCATTATACACTTGAGAAATGACAAGTCGGTTTGCAAGAATAGTGTAAGATGTTCTCTTACAATTTTACCCATGGTTAAGAGCCTGTTCACTGGGTTCCAAACTCCACTTTAAACTTCTCCTAGATGTCTTACAACTCTCAACTGATCTTCGAGTCCTAAAAGCAGGTACGTTTCTATTCTAAAGAGGTTTTCAGGGTGTCGCCAGCTACAGGAATGCTATTAGACAATAATGCCGTATTATCACGTGATTATTCTAACTGGCTGAGAAGCCGACTAAATTTAAGTGCCATTTAAGTAACTCTCCACATTTATGATTGCTGGGGCTTGCTGGGGATGCCCCCCACAACTAATCACCACGCAAGCATGTTATCTGATCTCCCATCTCCCTTCTTGGGGAGGGTGCAGGAGGGCTCCAAAGGCGTCAGGGGTGGACTTAGGAGAGCATCGTGATATTGCCTCTCATGGAGTGGAAAAGGCAGAGATCTGACATCTGTCTTAACCTGACCAAGCACAGAAAATGTTGCTGATTTAGGAGTCCCTAGAGACCAGCACCATGGCTTGGGGTCAAAAACTGGACAGGAATGGGATGTCCAGTCTGGCAGCTGAGGCTTACCTCTTGCTCTCCTATAGCAGAAGGGTAACCAGAAGAAGTGAGATGTAGGAAAAGGAGAAAAAGAAATCACAAAGACATAATTACTGCTAAACTGAAGCTCATCTACATGGTCAATCCAGATAATGCCTTTGGGCCAAAATTCTCTTGGTTGTTTGGAAGCTTAAATTCCCCAGCTGGGCACACTGTTTGAGGCTGTACTCTGGGCACCTGGCATCTAAGAGAGTGTTTCATGCACTTCAGTCAAATGTTAAAGCATAAAAAATAAATGGAGACTTCGGCGTGGCGCAGAGGGAGGGCAGAGGGGAGGAGGGCGCAGGCGCATTCCCTGATGTCTGGCCCTCTCCGCCTAGATCCATAAACCCACAGCCAACCTCATCCATCTGACCCTTCAGCCTGGGTACAGTGAGGCAACCTCATTTGCAGAGACACGGGCAGCTGCATTAGAGTTGAAACCTGCTCATACGGTGAATATGCACCAGATTTATCATAATTTCAAACCTGCCTCTAACCAGCTGATCAAAAGGCAACCTTCTTCTTTGAAGATTTTCATTTGTAAGCTTCGCTGCCCCAAATCAAAAAGGGCAACGGTATAGACTCCCAGGACCACATTCTGCATTTGTCAGGCAAGTGCCTTCAAGTCCTGGAGCGTGCTTGTCTCTTTATAAGGGGGTATGCTGAGTTTCAGTGTATAACCCGATGCCTCTTTTGGTTCATGAAATTTGCACTATGTACGAGCACGGTTACGGAGGCATTTTGCTAGCCTTTTAGAGTTCAGTTTTAACCCAATTCTGCTCTCCTTTTTCTCCACAGACTTTCATACAAAATCCAGAATGAATGCCTCAGAAGGGGTCTTGATGGGTTTTATTGGATCAAAGGGCCCTCTCATAATAAAGAAACCGCACAGAGATTTACTGAGTGCATTAAAAAAAGAATGGCTTCTTGCCAGGGCTGGTAGAATTACACGCCAATAAAAAAAATGTTTGGGCCAACCGTGCTTTTAGAAAAGTGTATAGTGATTTAAAGATGGTGGGCTAATTTTTAATTTTTCGGTTCACCATTCTTGACACCACTCCTTGATAGATCTGGGTTAGAAACCTGAAGGACATATCAGGGTATTTCTGTTTTCTTCATCTCCACAGTCAACACAACACAAATCATATCACAAATCTGCCTTTTCTTCTCTGGAAGGAGTCTCTCAGAGATTCACTCTGTTTCTCTGTTTCCATGGTTCCCCTTCTAATCTAGGCCCTCACCCATTCACAGACTCACTGATGACGATGAGTCTTTAGATAAGTCTCCCTGTCTTCTGTCCCATTTCCCAGTCTGTCCTGAATCCTCAGTCAAGTAGCAAATAAATATTTACGGAGCATCTACTAGGTAACTGACATGATAGCATGGCATAGTTTTTATTACGTTCTTGCTCAAACTTTAGGTACATCCCTATAGCCAAACTAATCAAGTTCAATCTTCTGCCAGAATTCCAGGCCATCCATCATCTGGTCCTGGTCTACCTTCCCTCCTATTTTCTTTTCTTTCTTTTTTTTTTTTTTTTTAATTTTATTTATTTATTTGTCAGAGACAGAAGGAGAGAGAGCGAGCGAGCACAGGCAGATAGAGAGGCAGGCAGAGAGGCAGGCAGAAGCAGAGGGAGAAGCAGGCTCCCCGCCAAGCAAGGAACCTGATGTGGGACTCCATCCCAGGACCCTGGGATCATGACCTGAGCCAAAGGCAGCCGCTTAACCAACTGAGCCACCCAGGCGTCCCCCTCCTATTTTCTACCATTCCTCACTAAGCAGCCTTCACCTCACTGGCTGAGCCCCTCAACTCCCCTGCACCAGGCCCTGTTACTTCTGGCCTTTCCCCTACCCTGTTGCCTACAGTGCTTCTCAGCCCATTCCCATGGCCATTTCTCTCCATCCTTCCAGGGCTGGGTGGGCCGGGAGCCGCACCCACCCAGCCATCCCCGCCTCTGCCAGTCCCTGGGAATTTCCCCCTTCTCTAAACGTTAATGGCCCAATTTCTCAATTGAAACCTTAGCATTGTGATTTTTTTTTTCTTTTGAGTGAATGCACAGGCAGCACAAGTATCAATAGAGAGCAATATCTGCATTAAATGTCACACAGGAAGACTACGATAAAAGTACCACCATCGTGATAACTATTATCAATCGTTTTTTTTACAGTTGAGAAAAAGGAGGTTCGTGGCATTAACTTGACTTTCCCTAAAGCACGCGGTTACTAAGGGTTCAGATGGGAACCTAGCCAAACTAAATTCAGGGCTTTCTTCACGGGACTTCTCCAATGCCCAGCTGACCCTTAAAGTAAGGGAAATTAGGTTTCCCGATCCAGGCAAACAATGACACTGGAATTATGAAATTTCAATGAGTCATTATGTGGGTCAAGAATGAACAGAGGCTGGGAATTCTGTGTTGACAGCATGTGCAAAAGAAAACACATTTCGGTGTGAAATCAACTGCCCTCATCATGGGTGCGCTTCTACACCCAAGTCTCCAAACCTTTCTCAAACTCCTCCTGCAACTCTTCTCCCCCGACCCCATAGTTTCCTTGGCTGCAAAGGGGCAGGGTGGGCTTAATTCAGTTTCTTGACACCTACATCTCAGTCCTGAAAAGAAGGGAGGCCAGAGTGTGCCCGGGGCTGCTTTGAGTTCCTATATTAGGAAAGCCTCAGATGAATAGCTGAGTTTGCTTGAAATCAAACAACAAAACTGTACGGTCTTCAAAGCAATGTATACGTGCACGCGTCGGCGCACATTCGTGGGTCAAAATAAGCTAGTCACCACCAGCACCCCAAACCACGCTGATTTCTCCATTCGGGCTTCCTTACAGATCCGAGCAGGCACCCAGGTGGAGCCCGACTCCAATTGTGCCTCATTAGCACAGACGACTAGAAGTTTAAGGGAAAGTGTGCCATAAACAATGCTAATCCTGACTTAAGTGGAAGAAAGCGACCTTTCTCCCTTCCCTAAAACAAATCGCTGTCTCAGGCTGCACGGGCCCGCTTTACTATTACCCGTTAATACGTCTGCAGGCAGAAGATGCAGCTGGGGCCCCGCGAACGGGCTCCACAGTCAGGCCGAACATAATCCCTCATGTAATGAAAAACCTATTTCTATTTCTGAGGCCTCACTACTCTTCATACTGAAGAGCCTTGTGCCTGTCACACATTTATTGAAGCTTATTACTCATCTAGGCAGCGGGGCCCGGTTAGTATTTGGAATTATATTTTAAATCACAATTTTTCTATTATTTATTTTAGGATTCCAAGGCTATGGTGAAAGCATGTCAGTGTTACTCCTGATGCGCTTTCAAAGGCATTAAAGCCCCAAATCAAAATTCTTTTCGACGCAGGGAACCTTTCTGCATACGTGGAAGACCTTAAGTCAAGACACCACGGTCCCTGGGTCACCCTGGTGGGCCGGATCCTCAGGACTCTGCCATGATCATGTGGCTCAGGGGGAGATTCCAAGTCCCTCCCCATTCAGCATCAGACTCATCTTTCCTGGGCCACTGGCTTTGCTCCCTCCTCTCACATCATGCTCTTTTCTTTGGCTTTCGGAGATAAATGGATAGAGTCTCTTTGGAGGCTGGGGACAGGCATGTGAAGAGACGGGCTAAAACTGTAGCCTCATCATACAGTGGAAAAATAAGAACTGGCTTAATCTAAGTCCGAGGATTTTTCTGAGCTGACCACGGAGTCTGAGCTCCGTTTACTTGCTAGGCCAAGGGTGAGCATGTGGTTTTCTGGTTCTGTAGAAGCCCGTGGAAATGATAATTGTCTCCCATCACTCACTGGAGCCCCTTCTCCTTTACATGCTCAGGAAAAAAAAAACACACACATGCTGTATGTGCTACAGTGACTCAAAGGAACGCCTTCCTGTATTTTTGCCCCTGTGCATGCTTGCTTTTTCTCGTGATACTTGTTTCTCCCTCGGCATCGATGAAGATTCTTTGCCATTAGGGTCTGCACCCTCCTTGGCCCCATCACATGAATGACAATCAGCCAAAACGTGACAACATTTGCACATTTTGTTGCTTTTCATGTCTGGAGTCCTTCTCTACGTTTCCCCAGGGAGAGATGTTGGACCAGCCCTACAAAGAAAACCCCTGCTGTCCGTTTGACCTGGTAAATGGGTTTGGAAGAGTGCAGCGACAAGCCCAGAGCCAACTGGGTCCACTCTGGGTATCTCTCCACAAGCCAGGTTTTTTGGCGTGTTCTGTCATTCTGTGTCCTGCTACTGCAGGAGTCAGAGACACCGGAAAGTGTTTGGTCAGGGGTGAGGCAGCAGTAGTGTGTGATCAAGAAAGAATTCCAAAGGGCGTGGGTCAATTAGCCAAGGTACTCAGACATGCAATTATGAGAAGAGTTGGGGCTTGGCTTCCGTGTGATCTCTCCCCCTCGCTCTTTTTTTCCTTCATGTTTTGACAGCCTTCTCCCTGGGTGGGGTACACAACAGCTTGTTTAATAAACCCCTTAGTCATGGGAACGTGACAGACAATTCTTTTTCTTCCTTCAGGACAAATTTAGTCACAGATACTTCAGTTGGGTCCACTCTCCAATTTGCCTCTGACATTAAAACAAGCCATTGGTATTTCACTACAATACAGAGAGCACTGCTGGGTCAGCTGACCTTTCCAGAGGCTTAATTCCTGTCAGTTTTGAAGAGAAGAATAAAATACCACGCAATTGGCATCCACATCCCCACAAAGGAAATAGAGATATTTTCTCCCAGACAAGGCCAAGACTGTGAGCCCTTGGGTATACTTTTGCCCTGACCACCCCACCCCAAAGACCCAAGGCAGGGAGGCGGGGGGTGTGGGGACAAGAGTGGGATAAAGGATGTTTTTTAAAAAGTCTAACATTAAGTGAACTGGAATGTATGTATATTCCTTTAAGAAAATTAAATCTGACAGAGCAGGACACACCTGGACTCGCAGTGAGGATACTGAAAGGCAGACCGTGTAGAAGAGGGAATGGGAGGGGAAGAAGCGGTGACATTCCCATCTGCGTGAAGGCAAACGCTGTGAAAGATTAAACCTTTGGAACCAGGGTCAGAAGCTAGTTTCCTTCAAGTCAGAGCAAATGTACCTGTCCAAATGTTTCATTAAAATGTACACCTATTGGGGGCGCCTGGGTGGCTCAGTCGGTTAAGCACCTGCCTTCCGCTCAGGTCATGAGCCCAGGGTCCTGAGATCGAGACCCACCTTGGGCTCCCTGCTTTGCTGGGAGCCTGCTTCTCTCTCTTTTGCTCCCCCTGCTGTGTGTTCCTCTCTCTGTCAAATAAATAAATAAAATCTTAAAAAAAAAAAAGTGTTTAAAAAATGTACATATATTGAAGACTGTTCCCGAACATCTGGGGCAGGATTTTTAGGAGTAGTGGTGTGGGGGCACCACTCACACACATGCCAAATAGGGGGGCTGACCTCCTGTCCTTTCTCTTTCCCTGCCCCACTCCCTTGCCCAAGCCCTCTGAACCTCCCACCTCCAGACTTGGGTGAGTAGTAAGTTGCTACCAGCCTGGGCATACCCATGTCCTATCTGAGACCATAAGACATGCCCAGTTAGGAATTAGGAAACCTTTCCAAATGTTAGAAATTCCTAATCCTTTGGATTTGGTTGGGAGCTAAAACTGTCAGGTCGCCTCCGATATTCCTACTGGACCTTCCTTTACACCATAAAGAGAGGCAAAATAAGGCAAAGAAAGGATGTAGTATAAAATAATACTCTTCCCTCATGTCCATTTCTGATCAAGATTGAGTAGAAGACTTTCACGAATGCTCTCGCTTGATTGAAAAGCAAATACACTTGCTTCCTAGCTTCAAGGGTCATTCTGAAGACAGCACATCTGAAGAGAAAAGTGATTTTTCTAAGCCTAGCTTTCAATGCTCCCCTGGGAGCCAAAAGGCATATTCATTCTTTCCTTCTCTTATATCATTTGCAGTAGCAAAGGCTGTACTGGAATTACACGAGTATCAATTAGACCCAACAGAAGATAAACCAACCTTAGTAAGAAATCATTTTGTAGGAGGTGATTTTCATGCCCCCACCACAAGATACACTGTATTTGAAATACAGACGGATGTTCAACATTAGACACATTACTCTCATCTATTAGGCAAGGGCCTGCTGTGTCTATAAATTCAATTTCCTTTATCATGGTGGCTTTCTGGTTTATTTGGATAAATGTTGAGCTGTCCACTGTTATTTATCTAAGTAGTTCATGAGGCAACCGAAAGTTTAATGATGTAAGATGAGGGGGTGAAACAGCACCTCCAAGCAATTCTCATGGATTGCTTTTCATCTCATTACCTTGGTTGGACTTATTGGTTCAAGAAATCATGCAGAAGATTATGTGTCATTTGATGTGCTGGGTGTACTGTTCCCCCATTTTGGTGTCTTCTAATTGTTCCATGTTTTATCCTGCTTAGTGGATGGCATCTCATAGCTGGCATTGCTCAAAAGCTTTTCTAATTACTCTGTTCACAGCTACTTATGCCTTTTCCTTTACTTTTTGTCTTAACTCCAACCCATTCTTTTTGGTATATATTCTCTCTCTTTTTTTTTTTTGGCTCTTCCCTGCTGTGTTCCTGAGAAGTATAAGCTAATCACAGGCAAGCTTCTTTGTTTGAGAGAAGCTTTACAGTTTTTAAAGTAAATTCAAGAGGAGATAATGCCTTCATTTGACAAAAACAGACTGGCTAAAAATAGACACAAATGTCCTCAATTTCTTATTGTGTAATGGTTAGACCACTTCACATTTCTAGGGGGAAGAAAGGATGGCTGACCATTTGCTCGTACTGATGAGTTAATAAAAAGGTTTTTAGTATAGAAGCTTCTGTTCCCTGATGGGCCTGGGAAAAATGAAATGCAAATGTCTTAACATCATGGCACAGGTCGTTTATGCAAAACATAACTTACCTAGGCTCTCTCAGCTTTCCTATGAAGTGTTCTATTTTATGGGGTTGCTTATGAGACTCTAGGTCTAGGAGAAAATTGTGAGTAAAAATGTCCTAGATTCTGAGGCCGGGTCAGCAAGTTCTAGCAAGTACAATGTGACCAGCCAACCACTTGCCTAAAGAAAATTTCTTGTGTAATGGAAAAATGTAAAATTAATAAATTTAATATATTTTAAATTAATAAAAAATACATTATATGACCATACAAAGCTGCACAAAGATTTCTCACATCTTTAATCTACAATTCTCTCAAGAGAAGAGAGAGCTTTCTCAAGGAAGTATACTGAACTTCTTATTTAAATACATGAACTCTAACTCAGCGAATGCCCTACCAGTGTAGGTTTGTAAAGTTTGGGGCACAAGGTAGCCTTAAAGCCACTTTCAGCAATGCTTCTAATTTCAAAGGCACACCAAACTTCTTTGCAAGATGTCATCTTGTTTTTCATGGCCTGAAGAGCAGAACGCATGTGACACGCTGCCACTTACTTTTCCCTCTGGAATAGAAGCAAGTCTAATCTAAACTTCAGTAACGTGCCTCTGAAGCGTTCATGGTGTAATATAAGTAAGCGAACTGATAGGATTGCATCATGACCGCAAAGGCAAAAGCAAGGTAATATGCCTTTCTTTCATAAAGATCAGAGCCCCCAGGGGAGTGCCAAACAGGTTTGTACAAATCTTACTACAAATGACCTAACTCCACTGAAAACCCATCCCAAGGGAAGGGCCGTCCCTAACAGCTGTGAATCAAGTCATGATGAAAGGAAGGCAAAGATTGGAGGCAAAGCAGATCCTCCCTTCTCATCCGTAGCTTTGGATTTTAGGGAAGAAAAGCCTTTGAAAGATGATGCATATTATGTATCATATAAACTTCTCTTTCCAAGAAAGGAGGACACTATTTTCTTCAGCAAAACTCTATCCTTATCATCACGTAGCTTCAGACTGCTGTGTTTTCTGAGACATTCTGATATTTACATATTTATTTAAGGCTAGAAGTTGATAATAAAAAAATGAAATTAGTGGAACATGCAATGCATTATCCTCTCTTTTATGGTAATATTAAATATGTTAATGTAGTTGATGGACCATTTGCTCTCCTAATGCAGAGGATCTTAATATGAGACATCGATTTAATAAGTGATTTATTTGATGAAGAAAGGGCTCGGGCAAAAATTCTGTGTGTCTGTTCTTAACAATCAAAATGTGAATTTTCTAGAAAGGAATTTTCAGGGAAGGGTACAAGAGGTATGACTTAAGGTGACCTTAAGAAAAATACAAATGTTCTAAAAGTTCACTTCAGGGTCAAATTTCTGTTGTATGAGGCTACACAGCTAAGTAGGGCATTTCAGAGCACAAAGGATTCTGCATGGCTTGTGTACACAGAACTAATTCACCATATAATAGTCCTTTTCTCTATTTGGTGCCTTGTAGCAATTGCTTCATTTCTTAGCACATCCTCATTTACAGGGAAGCAGCCAACAGACTTTCAGATTTATGCCATTATTTGCTTCTTCACCTTGAACTCCAACTAAATTCTGCTATACTTTTGTAATATGAGTGCCAAATGGTGGCTGTATGCCAGACACAAACACTTCCCAGTTTCACTCAGCTAGCTCTCTCGATTTCAGGGAATCACAGATTCCTGCTAGAGGACTTAAATGTGGTGCTTACACATCCCCCCTAACTGTTCCGTCGCCTAACTGCTTTCTAACTTGGAAATGCAATTTGGGAACAGAGGCAATTACAGCATCAGGGAACCAGAAATTTCCTTTTACATGAGCGAACCAGTGAAATTAGGGACCAAGGATTCTGGGTACTTGGTAATGCTGTCAACAAATGATCCAACATATCCCTAACCCTAATCGGCATTTATGAATTCAAAATACATTTATTGATGCTTACAAGGTGTTAGGCACAGTTCTGGAGATACAATGATCCAAGAATCTGGTTCAGACTTTGCCATGGACCTGGTCAAGGAGTGTGGTAGCCAATACAATCATCATAATAAGCTTCTATTGTGTGCCAGGTTCCACCACACTTCAGTGATGCTAAAACTCCGAGCTTTTCACCTTTTTTTCCTCTTTGAAATCAGAATGCATTTTATAACTGGTGATTCTGTATAATCGTGGCTGGCCAGGCAGCACACTGGTCTGCCGGTCTGACTATGGACCTATCAATTCACATGGTTGCATGTCCTTCCAAGTGGTCTGTGACTACCTCTTTCCCAAGTTACAAAATAAAAATGATAAATGCATAGTACTTGTCAGGACTTTGGGATATGCACAGTAGTGACATTTCACATACTTGAGGACATACTGCATTTGAAGAAAAGCTAGATATATATACAATTTTAGTCCACACCTGAAGCATCTTTACAAGGCAGGAGCTATTCCACTGTCCTGGGTAAGGAAACAAGCACACAGAGATTGAACAGCAAGCCCAAGTCTTTTAAGCATACACATCAGAATTTGAACACAAGTCTATCTGACACTAAAGCCCGTGCATGTGCTTTGTGTTACATCGAGCTGGTTCTTTTCTCTTCTTTCTTTCTTTTCTTCTTTCCCCTCCCTCCCTCCCTTCTGTCCTTCCTAGATGGGGGAGGGGCACACGGAGAGGGAGCGAGAAAATCTTAAGCAGGCTCCACACCCAGTGTGCGAGCCCCATGTGGGGCTCGATCTCTCAACACTGAGATCATGACCTGAGTCAGATGCTGAACTGACTGAGCCATCCAGGTGCCCCAACTGGTACTCTTCTATTTACCGCAGCAAGAACCTCTGCAGTTGTGTTATGGGTAAAAATGTAGAAGGAAATAATACTTAGAGTACATTGGACGCTATATCCAGAAATCTAAATTATGCAACAAGTAAAAATAAGCAAACACACGCATGACTTAAGAAGGAATTTAAAGGCTTCCTGTGGAAGGTAAAGGATCTGTGTGCTTGGTGACTACCCTAAGTGATCCAGTCAAGTAAACTGAGAATGTGGAGAGAGACACAATAATGTCAGAGTATCCTGTTACTGCTTCTAGAGAGAACACAGTCACAGAGAGATTTCAGGACAAAGGCTTCAATGGTGAGTTAAGAGATAGATCGGTGGTAGATACTCCATACGCATTCACCCGACACAGCCTCCATGGGCTGGCGGATTCTACTGACGCCCTAACTCCCTGTCATGGTGCTTGAGGGGTGTGCCATGCACTCTTCCCTGGTTTTGCATTAAGATGGTCTACAGACGAAGGACCAAGTGTTGTTTCCTCTTCCTCGTCCATGGAGCTTGCCAGCAAAGGCGAGAAAGTCCCGTGGTGGATGACTACCTTGATTTCCGACAGGTGCCTCGTAGTGGGAAAGCAAAGAACTTCCCTGAATGTCAGACACAGATACACATGCTGCCACATGGCTGCTAGGTGATGGTGACCTAGCTAATGACTTAATTTACTTTCCATAAATTGACAGATCCTGTGAAATTGGGTGTGCAATTATGAAATGGGAGCCCCACTGCCGAAGACTCACCAGTGTGTCAGCGCTGACAGGACTTCATTATCTGGTTAAGAGCACATTAGCATATCTAAAGTCTGTTACTAACATCGGAGCTGACAACAGGGCTGGGTCCCCTGACTTCTCTGTGGGCAGGTCTCCTCTTCCTCTGTGGGGCTCACTACAAGATTTGACCAACGGGGGGCAGAGGAGTTGGGTAGAAATGTTACTTGCAGGATTGTTCGGATTTAATCACCAGCCTTTTGCGTTTTAGAAACAGGAGGTAAACCTGTGTCGTCAAATTCGTGCAGGGGGTTTAGCGCCTCTCTGGATAGTCAAAGAACAGTGAGTCTGAATGAGAGGGCCACCATTTTTCCTGGGCTGTAGCCTCACAAAGGTGCTGGGTAAGTGTACTGTTCTCATCCTTTTTTCTGTCATTTTCTTTATGTTTTCCCCAAATCTGCTCCATTCAGCGAGATGGGAATACACAAAATAGCAGCTCTGAACGCCAGATTCATCAGTAGGAGTCTCAACATATCAATTTTCAAGTGTAGCAACTTTAAACACATTGTAGGCTTTTAGTTTCCATAGAAAATAATCTCTCATTGTTTTCAAAAGAAACTGAAAGCACCCCAAATTACCACACTTTTAACATCCTGACATGTTGATGGCCCGTGTTCTTCCCAGATCAAAGTGAGAGTGGCAGAAGACAGAGCGTTGAGCAGCTTACTTAAAACATAGTATTTCATATTTGGCAGGAATTACTGTAGTGAAAAAAGACAAGGTGACTTTCTAATATATATATGTATTTTAGTTTGGCAGAGATCTGAAGAGCTAAAAACTAATTTAGGATGACATAAATGCTCTTATCTTTTCCTCCACCCCCTTTCCTTCCCAACCACGAGAAGAGCTTTTGACAGAAACTCAGCATATGTTACGTATTGTCTTTAACTTGCGGGTGATAGTCTGAATTCTGTGTCATGGTGAACTGTTGTGTTGACTCTCATCTGAGAATTTCTAGGATTATCTGGATTTCAACAGTGAAGTCATCCATCACGAGCACCCCTCTTCCTTGACGTGGGGTAGCTGTTGAAGAACTTTGGTGTCTTTTAAGGAAGCCAGATCTTTCCAACCTTAACCTAGGACGAGGCAGAGATGTCCTTCAGTGAACCTGCACCCTTACCACCTGTTGGGAAACCCCGACAAAGAAGTTGGGAAACCCCAATAAAGAAGGCACCAGGGACTGAGGCAAATTTGAAAATAGACAGTGATTCTGCGGGGGAACCCGGGGTGACTGAAGACTGACGATGAGGGAGTACGTGGCAAAGTTTTTTGGCAATTCCATACCACCCAAGAGTTGAAGCTGTGTTTCATGCTGTCTATTAGGACAGACATTTTTACCCTTTGGAAAGTCTTCAAAGAGAAAAGTGACTTTTTCTACTTTTTCTACTTTTTGGTTTGGATCAGAAAGAGAGGTGTAATTATTCATTACAAAGTGGGATTGCCAGCCTCAGAAAATAATCACCTGCTCCATTTACAGTGGACATAGAGTTGGACCCTTAGTTAGGCTGAAAGCAGATCTTTCTTTCTTTCTTTCTTTCTTTCTTTCTTTCTTTCTTTTCTGTAAAAATGGAGATACTCTGAAAAGGTATTTTTAGGAAAAGAATAGTAATATAATCCAGGTGGGGTCGGCAAACTGTGGCCCAAGGACCGAATCCAGTCTGCCACCTGTTTGTGTGTTTTCAACAGCATTGGAGCTAAAGAATAGTTTACCTTTAAAAAAAGTTGTTTTTTTTTAAACCAAAAGAATAATATTTCCTGACACATGAAAAGTACATAAAATTTGAATTTTGGTGTCCATACTTAGAGTCTCCCAGCATACAGCCATGTCTGGCCATGGCCATGGTGGTTCTTGCCAGAGGAGGGCAGAACCGAACAACTGAGATGAGAGCACATGACTCTCAAAACCAAAAACATCTATGATCTGGTGCTGCACAGAAAATGTTGTTTTCTGACCCCTGTAACAGACGACGCTTGGGAAAACAGCCACCTAAGGACAGGCTAGGAGACTGAGGAGGAGAGATGGTTTCTCTCCACTGTGGGAATCAACAGAAGATGGTTTGGGAAGGAAAGGAACTAATTATTCTCCCTTGTTAATGAGGATAAAATCAGATTCAGGGAGTTGATGCTACAAAAGGGATCATTTAGGTCTCATGCAGTATTTGGAAATAACGGGGAGAGTAATCAGGAGACCCAGGACCTAGTCTTACCTTGCAACTAGCCAGCTACATGACTGCAAGCACTCTGGGCTTCAGCATCAACTCCGTAAAATGACCGTAATGCGCTGATTTTATTTTCTGATAGAGCGTATGGTGGGGGCTCGGGTAGGGCTCACATTTAATAATTACATAAAGGTGCTTTCCACGAAAAAGCCGACAGTTCTCAACAAATGGAAGTTGCCAATCAGTTATTGTTATGTGTGCTATGAGGATAAAGACACAGTAGAGTTGGCATAAAACAGGGGAGGAATTCTATATTGGTTACATGATTCAGAGACTGAGGGATCTAGAGGGATTTCTGGCATCGCAGGCCAGGAGAGCACTTGAGGGGCCCTAGCATGTAAGACAAGTTCCTGAGAGGGAAGCTCTCTTGCATTTCACAGCCAGTACTCCCAAGAAAACATGTGGACCAGGGGCTGAGTGATGCACAGAATGATCCCCAAGGGGTTTATGCAGCTTTTCAGAGTAATTTACTCCAGGAAGTTATGTACGCGGGAAGAATCTAGCATAGGAAGAATCTGACTGGAGAGTGCATCCTGAAAGATCTTTGTCCCCAGTTGTGTCAGCAGGAACGGGGGGATCTTTCCTGAGTTGGTGAAGGCCCACATCTTCCAATGTGCACAAGTCTGCTTTCACACTCACTCGCGTGCTGGATGTATGGAAGAACTCATCATGGCGCTGAACTTTTCCAGGTGGCTCATTTCTGGAGTCTTCTCTTCATGGGTTTGAACATGCAAGGAAGGTAATTTGACTTAATTGTCACAGCTCCCGGCAGGCCTGAACCCAGTGCCTATCCATAAATATCTCGGGGTTGATGCTTCAGTTCCAGGACTTACCCTGTTCTACCGAACACGGAGTCATGTATGAACCAGAATGAGCTCAGGTCTTAGAAACTCGGGTGTCCTTAATAGGAGGGCTTTGATTTTTATGTTGCCCTTCTGTCCTTCCCTGATGACTTGTTTTCTCGGTGGGCACAATCGCTCATTGCTCCCAACAGCATTTTTCTCTGTGTTTATAATGCACTGTTTATGCCCCTGCAGCTCTGTAATTAATAATATACTGCTTTTCATCTTCAAAGTGATTTATACACATTAATTAATCCTCACCATACTTTGGAGTTTTTGCACGTAAATAACCATCATGCTTCCGGATTTTACTTAGGAAACTTAGATGCAGAAGGAAAACAACTTTGTCAAGGCAGAGGAGAATGGGATCACTGGGTCAAGATCAGCATTCAAGGCCATGACCCCTCATGGTGACTGCAGCGTTGCGGTCCCCTCTGGAGAGCAGGTCTCTGGCTCCACACTCGCCACCATCACCGCCGGGGACACTGGCCCCCACCATCACTTGTTTTGAGTCATCAACTATGCTTTAATACTCCAGGGTTAAAGAATAATCTTACCTAAAGCATACATAATAGAAAATGATAGATGATAATCTAATAAACCATCCTAAGATGCTCAGGTCCAGCTTCCAGTAGCCTCCAGACGGAGGATAAATATGTGTCCTAATCCATCATTTACAAGTTACATACCGAATTAAAACATTAAACTCTCACTGTATGGTTTCCCATTTATGTAATCACCCTACAGAAAGCTATTATATTTTAACTATCAAGCTCAATACATCAGGCAGTAGTCATCTATCTCTCTCTGGCAAGTAGAGTAGGAGGTACACTGGGGACGGTATTGGCGGAGGTGAGTAGTGCCTCAATTTCTGTATCTGGGCTCCCCATGGTGCCCATCAGCTCAGCAGAACATTAAGCCTGAGAAGTGAGCTCATGGACTCTTTTTGAAGTTTCTGACACAAAGCCAAATCATGCAAAGACCCTGAAGGCAATTCAATTTGCTTCTACCATGCCTCCTTGAACAGTTACCTGGGGAAGTACACAAAACTACCTCTAATGACGTAAAAGATTCTACACAAGTGGCAGAGCATGCGACGGACACCCTATCCCCTCCCTCAAGTCAATCCATTACTCCATCCTTCATCAAGAGCAAGTGAGAAGCAGATATGACTTTAAATTAGGGGTACATAGATGTCAGACCTCAGTCCCCATGTGGGGCTGGGGTTTATAGCACCAAGGCTTTTGCAGAGTTCCAGATAAAGATGGTACCTTTCCCCCGAGTGTCATTCCTAGGAGATGCGACTGGCAAGAAATGTAAAATGGATTTTTCTGTATTAAGGTTCGCATAGCGATCTTATGGAAGACAGTGACAACTTCACATCAGTTTTTGGCTAGTAATGACCTTGGGCAGAGCCCCAGATTACTGGGGACGCAAGGCCGCCTGCCCTCACCAGCAGGCAAGCTTGCAGAGAATGGTCTGGGAAGTCCTGGACCAATTCCTTCTCTGGAAGATACCACACTGGCTGTCTGAGGATGAAGGAAGTGTGCAAGCCCCAGTGTTGAGGGAGAAGGGACAGAGTCCCTTGATCAGGATTGCCTTTTTCCCTCAGCACAAGTACTGAGAAGAACTTTGCAGTTGGCCTCTTTCTGCTGGTGTTTTATAGGCTTGCTTTGCAACATGGCGCAGCCCAACTAGGGAGGCATATCACAGCTGCCCTGAAACCAAGCTGGAACCATCAAGTGTTTCAAATATACTTGAACAAACATCGCTGTGGCCTCTGCCTTGGCCAGGAGAGCTCTGCTGTTGGTAAGCTCAGTTCACAGAGAAGCAACACCAGGGCTCTCTGTTGGGGCCAGGAGCTGTGATCAGGCTTTGTGGCCAGCCCAGGATGCTCATATGCATGGGGTGCCCTACCCCTGAGCTCTCGCATCCACTGCTTGCCAGAGTTACAGGGCTAGCCCCGATGGATGCAAACCAACATCCCTGGCATAGGAAGAAAGATAACCCAGCAACCTCACCAGCCTGCTACCCTAAGTTATAATCTGAGCTCGCAGAAGCACAGCTGGTATGAGACATGAACCTGATGCACAATCGTGGCGCAATTTGAGTTAAGACTAAGGGGGCAGAAGCTAAGGAGGGGATGTGGGCGAGATCCACAGTATGTGTGGGTGACCTGATTCCACACAGAGATGACTGGACTGCTCAATCCTGTTTCTGTTCCACATCTCTGGAAATAAGCTGGCTACTCAGCTAGATGTTCCCTTCGAATCAAGATGCTCCCAGAATGCTGGTCACTATTCCTC
Source organism: Mustela nigripes (assembly GCF_022355385.1). NCBI lineage: Eukaryota > Metazoa > Chordata > Mammalia > Carnivora > Mustelidae > Mustela > Mustela nigripes. The sequence continues at coordinate 57,233,830 of NC_081568.1, read as the reverse complement.
TCTTCGGTTTTTGGTGGAAGTTAATCCATGTTGCACGCGTTTTAGAGCACAGACCTGGGTTAAAATCCAGGGATGGAAGAGACTAGAAGGCTACTTTGGGAATGAGGGATGGGTTGGGAGAAACAACAATTTTTAGCTCGTCTCCAAGAAAGAATACAGTAGGGATGCTTACTTACACATCTGATAAATGTTATGTAGAATCTTGAGAAAGGAGTTCATCAGATTTAAACACATTTCAGGAAAGAAAAAGCACTCCCATCCCTCCCTCATTGGTTACATCTTTCAGCCAACAAGCAAGCTGTACAGACAAGAGAAGCCTGCTGTATTCACAAGTCCACGGCCTCTGCCCCACCCCTCATGGCCAGGGTCATGGAGCAGGCTGCCCCGACTTACCGATGAAATACGCCAGCAGGATCGCCAAGAGGAGGGCTGCGGCGATGGCGGACAGGGCGGCGCATTTCCAGCTGCAGTATTTAGAGGGCTTCTTCAGCTTGAAGGCCTTCCTAGAGAAGGTATTCCGGGGCAGCAGGCGGGGTGGTGGCGTGTAAACGGTTCCTGAGGTCAAAGGGTATCCCGGAGAAGAGCTGCTAAACAGGGGTGTGCTCCCCGAGGAGGTCTTGAAGAGAAAGTGCCTGGTGAGGAAAAGGGAAAGAGTCAGCATGGACATGGCTGGCTCCTGGGGGACATCTAGCTGCCTTTTCTTTCACTCCGATTTTCTAGTTCTAGTACGGTCCTAGGACCCAGCTCTACCTTGTCAAGGACAGAAGGGCAAAGATTTCATTTGACGTTGACATAAATTAATTCCGTAAACTCACAACATTTTCTGTGTTCCCATATAGGTCTAGATTTTACCTTCCACAACAATTCTGAAAAGTATTCAAAGCAAAAATGGAAACTGGGTTACTGTCTGTCACTTGGAGATGATGAGGATGATGACGATGACGCAAAGCAGTGTTGTGTATTACAACCGTACTGGGAGAGGCACTAGAAATAGACTCTCACAGGTACTTACAAACTAAGTATTAAAATATCCATACATTTAAGATATGGGAGATCAGGCTTAGAGAAGTCAAACAATTGTCCAAGGATGTGAACTCGGAGCTCTGTCTCATGCCGAAGTCCGAGCTCTTGAGTGTTACTCTCAACTGTCTTTCCTGAGCCTTCTTCCTGAGCTGTTTGCCCTCTGACTTGCTTCCTGTCCTGGGACCGCCTCTCTAGCTCATGTGATGATCATGGTTTTTTCTTTGGTAACCTCTTTGCTTACCAATTACACAAGGTGCTCTTGGTCTCTTGGGCTACAGCGTGGCAATAGGGTAATGGGGCCTGCTGCTGACACCTACCACAACCCTTCCTCAGGGTCAGGGGATGGTCTTTCCAAGGACACTTCAAGGACCATAAATTCTCTGAGGGATTTTTCTCTCTTATGTGTGCCATTTATAAGACTTCAAATGTGACTCACCACACCTTGTTTCGAATGATGAATTCTCTTCCAGGAAATAGACAGTGGACTTTAAAGCACGGATTAAGTAGTGTCTCGAGTTTGAGCAGCTGGAGACTGGGGACTGTGTCTTCTTTTATACCTTGTTCGTTTTTATGTTCCCAGTACACAGCTCAAAGCTCAGCATGCAAGGGAAACTTTAGTGAGTGAGTGAATGAATGAATGAATGAATGAGTGATTGAATGGAGTCCCCTCAAGTTCTGTGACCTTGAGATTCTAAGACTCCAAAATGTCATACAGGTAATTGCTTCTTCTTCAAGTCTTCAGCAGGTACAACTATACTTATGGACTACATACCATGTGTCAATTATGACGCCAAATGTTTAACTTGCATCCAAACCTCACATCAACCCTATATTTTTACCACAGTTTTACAAATGAGAAAATGGAAGCTCGAAGGTAGCAAGCAGGGTCACTGGGGCTACAACTCCCATCTGCCTGACTCCAGACCCTTTGGTTTGACCTCATGCACCATACTGCCCCTGCATACAGGACCCAGCAGGCTATCCCGGTGGGATTCTGAGGCCGGCTTGCTATTATTACAAGTATTTGGATCTTAGCTGCTTCCAGACAAAACCTTGAAAGTATTTTAATCCTTGACAAATATCAAACAAACTTGGGATGACTGACAATCAAGTCAGAAAATGAGTATCTGGTTAGAGAATGATTTGGCATAGCTAATATTAAAACAAACAACTGATACTTAAAAACGTTATTTATACTCTAAGTATGTTTGATGATCTGAATTAAGGCAAGAGGTTGGATCCCATAAATAAGCCTCTGTATTCCTTAGTACTTAGTACTCTCTTAACGCTCTGGATGAAAAGTACCTTTGGAAGAGGTGGCAGGAGGCACAGGGTTTAGAAGAAGCATTTTGGAGGAACATTCACCTGGATGGAAGTCTTAGCAGTACCATTCCTGGACAAGTAAGCTTCTGTGAGTTACACAATACTGTTCTTAAAAGCCTCCATCTCTTCATCTGTAAAATGGGGGTAATGATGGTCCTGGCACCTCCTGTCACAGCATAGGTGGTTGTATGGATTACATGAGATCACGTAGGAAAGGCACCTAACTAAAGGTGTGTCTCATAACAAATGGTCGATGCATTATGAGTAGCTTTTATTATTAATTCTCAAAATGACATAAGGAGTCTGAAATACGAGTTTTAATTTAAAGCCTGACAAATGTCAAACAAACACCTGAAGAGTTCTCCAAATCACTAAATAATAGTCCACAGCCTTATAATTAAGCTAGAACATATGCACACCAGAAAGTCAGGGTGATGAAAAGCGCTGGAATTTGATTCAGAACTAGCTTAGATGTACTTCTTGTACAATTTCCCAAGGGTGGGCTGTGAAAATAGGGTATTAAACTAAAACCAAGAAATATAAAGACATCGTAAGCCATTATTAATAAATATCTAGAAATATAGGGGCACCAAATCTCAACCCCACAGAGATCTCACTCCTTCCCGTGGCTTCAGGCATCCTATGACTCAAGTCATCAAGGGTCCATTTCCAACCAGCTTCCTCCCTGAGGTCCAGACTCCCATGCCAGGTGTCTACTGAGCATCTCTCTCTCTCTCTCTCTCCATCCCATAGCTGTATTGCACAAGTACACCCAAGCACAGACTCTTTTCCTTCCCCTCCCCATTCACACTCTTCCTGCATTCCTGTAATTCCCAAGCTGCCATTTTTCACTTCCTCCTTTCCTCTCACCTGCTCCCATATAACGGGTGAAAGAATCCTATCCATTTTATTTCTGAAAACCTCTCCCATCAACCTTCCCCTTTCAACCCTCCTGCTGCTTTTCTTTCCAAACCACAAATGTCATTGTGCGCTGCCTTATAAATCCTGGCTGATTCTCCAATGCCTGCAAGAAGAAATGCAAATCTCAATACAGGACCAGACTCTTCACAATTACCCAATTGTTTTACCCTTGTCTCTAACCTTGTGCTCCCTGATCCCTGAACTCTGCTTCAGCCACACCAGAAGATGCATCTTTCCTTAACCTGGCTGTCTGTGCTGCCATGCCTTCAGGAATGAAGTGCCATGCCTTTGGGAATGGCTGTTCCTATGCTTCCCCACCCACTGTACCCTAGCCAGCTCCTAGTCACCCTCTTGGGAACCCGGTTTCAAAAGATTTGGTATCTCTACCATCTTCGATCACTTTTTTGCATTCAAGAATCTATTATACACTTGGATATCTATCTACCTATGTACCTACCTATATCTATGTGTGTATGCATGTATCTATCTATCTATCAATCATGTGTCTGCCTCAGTGCCTGGTGACTGAACATCGGTCATATTTGTGGACAGAATCTGTAAATTGGAAACAATGTTTTGGCAATATCAGAGAAGTCACAAGATGAAGATTAAGAAGTTTAATTGCTTTAATGTCATTTTTAATGCACTCATTCATAAGAAATAATAGAAGGAAATGATTTTTTTTTTTTTTTGGTATGGGATTTTTTTAAAGATTTTTTATTTCTTCATGTAACAGAGAGAGAGATCACAAGTAGGCGGAAAGGCAGGCAGAGAGAGAGGGGGAAGCAGACTCCCTGCTGTGCAGAGAGCCCGATGTGGGGCTCTATCCCAGGACCCTGGGACCATGACCTAAGCCAAAGGCAGAGGATTAACCCACTGAGCCACCCAGGCATCCTGGTATGGGATTTTTTCCCGAGATCTTAAAATTGTCTACTGACAACTCAGTGTATTTTCCACACTTCTTCCTAAAAAGGAAGTCAGGTTATGTCACATGTCAATAATATTCTCCCATGCCCTCCCTCAATCAATCAATCAATCAATCAAGTTTTCCAATAAAATAAAGTCACAAGTCCTTCCCATGACCTACAGTGCCCTGCCGTGGTCTGCCTTCTGGCTTATAGTCTTTCCAACTATACCTTCTACCACTTTAGCCTCTCTCACTCCATCAGTTGACCTGTCTTTTTGATATTCCTCATCATATCACATCCAACCCATTTTCACCTAAGGGCCTTTGTACATGCTGTTCCCTTTGCCTGGAAATACCTCACAGCTTGTTTTTTTCACATCATTCTCCACTCTGCTCCATGTCACTTTCCCAGGGAGATCTTTCCTGCCCTTCCCCTGCTTCTTTCTCTGTCATTCTCCATTCTGTTTTAACTACTTTATTTTTTTAAACTTTTAAAAAAGATTTATTTACTTATTTGTCAGAGAGAAAGAGAGAGAGAAACACACACACACACACACAGTGCAAGCACACAAGCAGGAGAGCAGCAGACAGAGGGAGAAGCAGGCTCCCCGCTGAACAAGGAGCCCGATGCGGGACTTGATCCCAGGACCCTGGGATCGTGACCTGAGCTGAAGGCAGAGGCTTAACCAAGTGAGGCACCCAAGTGTCCCTATCTTTCTAAATAATATATGTATTTGTATATTATGTATTATCTATCTCCATCATTAGATCTGAACTTCGATGGCGTTTAAAATAAACAAGTGTTTTGTCTCATTTGTTCAACACTGTACCCTGATGTTTAGAAGAGAGCCTGGCACATAGTGGGTACTCAGCAAATCCTCGTTAAATGAATGACCTACGAACTTTCCAAGGCCAAAACTGTGAATGTTAACAGGATAGCACTGTGAACAATTTTAATTTTAAAATTAGGATTCCTTCCACCACACTGACTTCTGTTTTCCAGATTTACAAGTTTATTTATGTGCATTGAGGCAGATGTTTATATTGATGCATACAAACTCATGTCCTTTCACTAGAAAAACAAACAAACAAACAAACAAACAAATACCACATACTTTTCCAGACTGCATTAATCCTAGCAGATTATAGCTCTCAGCCCTCTCTTTGCTATGGTGGTGTCTGGAATGACCTTAGCTAAATGAAACTCATTTGGTTATCATAGCCCTTTTTTTTCCAGTTTCTGATGCTTAAAATGATTAAACCAAAGTACAAAAGATAATGTAGACTCCTGTTTCTTCACAGGAGAGCTACACCTGCCGCTGCAAATCTTTAGAAGGTTAAATTCAGCAAATAAAGAAATTTTTTAAAAAAGGTTCTAAAGAAGTGATCTTCAGAGTATGTCTTATAAATACGTGCTTTGTGATCATGGGAGTTCTCTGTTAGGAAAGTACAACTTTCTGGCCTCCATCCAGAGCCAGGGCTAGGGTCTGGGCAGTTATTGGTTAAGAAGCTCCCAATGGGATTCTAATGTATTTTGAAGTTCAAGAAACTCTACCCTAACCATTTTGTACCTCTCGAATGTATCTGATGGTTGGTAGATGTATCTTAAAATTCTATACATCTAGGGAACACCCTAGATGTTTAGTAGATGTATCTTTTTAAATGAGAGTTTTGAATGCTGATGTCTTCAGAGGCGAAGTGTCAAGAAGGCTACAACTTACTTCCGAATGATTCAGCAGAAAGATCTCTAGGTCTGTTTCTAGATAAGGCAAATGTGGTAAAACGATAGCAATTGTTGAAACCAGGTGGTTATTCTTAGTTTGTACTACTCCCCCAACTTTTCTGTATGTTTGAAAATTCTTAGGATCACAAGTTGAAAAAAATGCAAGCTTTGATTCACCCAAGGATTGCTGTCACATGCTGCAGGAAGGAAAAACAAGATCAATAAAATGAAGCAAGGCCCATAAGGTAATGGTCTAGCCAGATGGTTATTGGGAGGACCAAGGCAGCTTAGGGGACTTCTCCTGATTTTTCCCTGAACTGGCTATTAAGACAGCTTTTCCCCCTCGGGGGCCTGCTCAGTATGCTCTGATGAATCATTTGTGATGCCCCAACTGAACTTCTTCCCAGCAGTCGGTCATGGAAGTAGCTCAGCTCAGGACTCCAGGCGTCAGCAAAAATGTGTAGTTTCCAAATGCACTTGACATTTTTCAAGCACAACTCAATTGCTCTCAGAATTGGCCACTTGTGCCTCGGAAAGGAAAGGCAAATGAGGGGCCCCAAAGTGCTGTCCTTGGAGTTTGCTAACACTCAAAGGGATAGAGAAAACCAGTCCTTGATGTCTTACAAAAAATAAAAGAAGAGCTCGCATGCTTCTTTCCCTTCCTAGCCATGTGCGCTTCAGTCCTGGCACCCAGCGCCCTTCCTGGCCCGGGTTAGGGGCTCCAAATGGCCATGGAAGGGAATGGTGAGGCTAAGGAAGGACAGTGGCTCTGCATCCTCAGCTCTGGACCCTAGATCCTAGTGAGTTCTTAAGAATACAGTCATCATCACTTCACCTAAAGCTATCTTTTTGGTAAATGTCATTTTTCCTCATGTGAAAACAAAACTATCTAATAAAAACTGAGAGAGAGCGAGAGCGAGCGAGCATACCTAACAACCATTCTCCCAGACATTTTACATGACAGCAAAGACATGTATCTGAGGCAGAATTCTGGCAAACCAGGATTTCAAATTGGCTTAGAAAATTAAGGGCATACGTTTTCTCTGATTAAACAAGCATGGAAAATTTTAAAAAGACGTCTAACAAACAAGAAACTCATGCATAGCATCCGTGTAAGAGGGACCCCCATCAATTCAAAATACTGTGAATTTTTATTTTATTCTTATGATACAGAAGGAGCTTGACTAATCTAGGATGGAAGCATTGAGAAGTCATAGCTGGTTAAACTACATGAGATTCCAACAGAAGATTTCTTTTCCTTTTTCTGAGTCAATCACCAGTAAACTCGCTCATTAACCTCAAACCCTACCGAAGAAGGAAACAAACGGAAAATCCCTTAACACCAAGTGCCATCACTCAGGTTGCAACCAGTGGGATCCTAAGAGGTAGTCTCCTTATTTTCTATTGGTTTGGCTTTATTCCAGGGGGAAATCCCAGCAGGGCTTTGAAACAGAAATGTACTACACAAATAATTGCACTGCCTCAACTCCAAAGGTCAAGTTTTTGTCCCCACCCCCACTGCTCTCTGTTCTCCTCTCTCTCAATCTATTTCCCACTATTTCCTCACAGTGTACCATTCAGCTAACTGCAACAACGAATGACTAACAGTGCAGATGAGTTCTCTCCTGCTCATGAAGTCAGCTGCAGGAAACATTCTCCTTGAAATCAAGCAAAACTATTGAATGGTCTCAACATAGCTCTGTGTGCAAAACTGCAGATCTGGTTATCAGAGAAAACAGGTGTTGACTGTTGTTCTACCGAGAAAATTGACCTCCCCTATAAATAAACTCACAGGTATTCAGAGGAGTGGATGAAAATAATGATACACAGCCCATTAATCCCTAAAAGATGTTTAATATCATACATGCAGTTGCTGAAATTTGATAAAAAGCCAGAGAAAGGATAGAAGCAGAAATGTACCTGGAGTGGGGTTGGGGTGATCAGCGAGGGAGATCAGGTATGCCCTGGAAAATGGGCGATTTCATCACATTTCACTGGTCCTGGCTCTGCCCTTTGAAGCATCAGGTTTATTGTCTCTAAAGGAGTAAGTTTAATAAAGAGGCAGCCCATAAAGGGTACTGTAGCATGTAAAGTTACTGTAATTAGGTTTTCAGGAGTTATAATAAAACATTTAGCTGGAGAGAGGTTAAATAACCACAACACTTTCCAGCATCATTATTATACTCTCCAGTACAAGAAGGAATGATGGTGGTAGAGGGGAAACTCGATGGGTGGGCTCCTGAGAGAGATGCAGAGAGACCTGGGGCATGGAGAGAAAGAGAGAGAGAGAGAGAGAGAGGGAAGAGAACCTTATAGGATGGGATGGAAAAAGCAGGAGAGATAATGAGGAAGATGATGTTGGGTATTATACTGTTGAGTCACTTCTTGAAGAGCAAAACTAAGTTGCTTTTTAAGTAAGTGTTCTATCTTTTTTTCCTATTTTCAAATATAACATGTACATATTATTAAAAAATCAAGTCATAAATTAAAAAATAGAGAGCAAAACTCTATCATCTTTTTAAAAAAAAAATTAAATTAACATATAATGTATTATTAGCCCCAGGGGTACAGGTCTGTGAATCGCCAGGTTTACACACTTCACAGCACTCACCATAACACATACCCTCCCCAATGTCCATAACCCCACCACCCTTTTCCTACCCCCCTCCCCTTAGCAACCCTCAGTTTGTTTTGTGAGATTAAGAGTCTCTTACGGCTTATCTTCCTCCCGATCCCATCTTGTTTCATGTATTCTTTTCCTACCTTCCAAGCCCCCCACGTTGCATCTCCACTTCCTCATATCAGGAGATCATATGATAGTTGTCTTTCTCTGATTGACTTATTTTGCTAAGCATAATACCCTCTAAAAACTCGATCGTCTTGAGAGGAAGACTAGTAAAACATTTGAGGTTTAGAGTCAGGTTTACATAGAAACATTTTTTTTTCTTCTTATTTTTGAAAACAGTAGGATCAGATCAAGGAGGCAGGATTAAGCCTGCAGATTCTGGACTTGGGACAACCAGGATTTGGGTCCTGGCTTCTATTCTTGTCTATTCTATTCTTGTAACTAGAGAGTTTACTTATCTCTCTAGGTGGCCTCACCTGTAAAGTGAGAGAATGTTAGTACCTTCATGGGCTTGTTTAGGGAGATTGGGTGACTTTATTCACGTGAGATGCCCAACATTGAGCTTGACATCCAATGAATGGTCAATAAATGCAGCTATTAATCGCCTGAAGGCAGGAATCATTGCTAGGTCTCCCTGACCTAGGACAGTACCCATCTCATTTAAAATATTTGTTAAATGCATGAACCACTCTAATCAGCACAATGACTAGGACTTTGTAGGCATCCCAACCCCCTAAAAACAATTTTATTAGGAAGGGAAGGAATCGAAGGTTTTACTAATGTGCTTCTTCTCTTCTTCCAGTTGGGAATTTATGCTTGGGCTGAGAAGTGAACTGTTGCTTTTTAACATAAAACTTTAAAAATGTTTTTAAAAAATTGCTACTTCCCAAGTTTGAAGAAGCCAGTAACCCAATTAGTATAATTAAAAGCCCATTTCATTTCACGATTCCCTAAGCTTAGACTCAAACCAATTTTGATGCAATGAAAAATAGGCTTTCAAGGTTTCTGATCCCTGAACCTTTTAGATCATAGGGGACTATCACTACATTTGCATATGCCATGAACAACAGGAAAATCCTCTATTTTGCCCTCTTCAAAATTTGCAGTCATACCAAAAATACTCACAGCTGGAATAATTAGCAACTCAATTTATTGCCTTCCGTTTTTTAAATAGAAGCTTCGACTCTTGATATTTAAATAGTGTCACACTGTGATATAACATAGCATTTTTCATGGTAAAACTTCTTTTTTTCCCCCCCATGAAATGATATACTGCTCAGTGTGACAGGCAAGGTCTCTGGAGGTCACTAAAGAAACCTGGTGTTTTGTGAGCAAATCCATTTCAGAGTCTTTGGGATGAAATGAAGAGTCTTTTTTTTTCCCCTGGAGTTGTTAACTTGTTGACTTTTTTCAAGTTAATTGGTAAAAGTCTTGATATAGTAGAGGAAAAAAACAAAGACTTCTGACTTTGACTTCAAACTTGACCTTGAATTCACCACACACTATAATATGGGAGTGTAGAGACAGCCATTTCAAATAGACTTGCGTTTGTGTTCACCGGCAGCCAGAGGTAGATGAAGAAAGAATGCCCGCCATCAGATACAATCAACGAGCAGAATGATTTCTCCCATCGAGTTTATTGCCTGTACCATTCAGAGAGTCAAAGAATTTTTGAGCTGGAAGAAACCTTAGGGCATATCCCTTTATCATATTCTGCTTCATGCTACCACATTTGTCCTGTGTGTTTGCCTTGTCTCCCCAGTCATATTACAAGCTTCTCAAAAGCAGGTCCTATATCTTTTGCTTCCTGGTATCTTTCTCTGTTCATAGTAGGTGCTCACAAACTGTGTACTGTGTACTGAAGGAACACAGCAATTAAGAACAGTGGAAATGCACAGGCTTTGGAGTCAGGCATACCTGTACTCAAATAACAACTGCGCCAGGAACTGCATTTTGTTGGGAAAGCTGGTATAATGTCCCTGAGCCTCAGATGCCTCTTCCAAAAAATGGGTAGGTAACAGTATCTGCACTATAGAACCGTGAAAGGGGTGAAATAGATCATGAAGACAGTCTGTGAGCACAGAGGCTGCCCCACAGGAGGTGTCTAACACACAGCTGCCATGTTCCCCTTTTTCTTTGAAACAATTCAAAATCTAAAATATGAAGTCATGAGTCAACCAGTATTTATTGAGCATGGAATATGTATCACATGGTACCAGATGCTTTGGATAAAATGTTAAGTCCTCCTCCTCAAATAGAATTACTAAGTGGATAGACAGGTGGAATAAACAAAACTGAAGTCCAGGTGAACCAACAAGTACATGAGAAATTATAAATTGTGAGAAATGCAATGAAGGGAAAAGGGACTAAGAAAAAGTTGGGACTATATTAGTATGGTCACTTCTCTCTGAGGAGATGATCAAAAAGGGGAAGTCTAAGGATTAGGAGTTAATCATCCAAGGAGCGATGAAAAGAGCATCCCAGGTAGGGGAAGCAGTATGCGCAAAGGCCCTGTAGTAGGAAGGTCTTAAATTTTGAGGATACGAGAGAACGACCTGTGGTTGGAACACAGTGACCCACAGGGTAAGCAGTGGGAGAGAGGTAGGCATGATGACTACTACATTACACAAGGTTTTGAGGGCATGGGATCTGGATTTTAAAACAAAGGGTTTTAAATTATGTCTTCTCTTTGAGCAAAGGAAGGTAGATCTTTAGGAGCATTCAATTTAAAAAAGAACTAAGGTAGGATAGGATAGACCCATTGGAAATTTAGTCCAGTCTTTGGTGATAAAAAGGCTTGGTGGTCTTTTTTGTGCTCTGCCTTGAGGGTCTTGGTTTTTGTCCAGAATATTCAAGCCACCATCAGTACTGCATCTATCACCCTATCTGCATTTGAATATAGTCAGACATCTCAAATTTACCAGGACCCAGCACAACTCTTGATTTTCACTACACACTGTCCTTCTGTTCCACCCATGTTGGTTAACGGAGTCATTGCCCATCAGTTGTGCAGGTGCCATCCCCAGGAAGTAGACTCTTAGAAAGAAATAGGCATGCAGGCAGCAGCTTCTTAGAAAGTGCTCTTGGGAACAGCACCTGTGAGGGAGTGAAGAAAGCAGTCTGGGCAGAGAGAGAAGCTGACCCATGATGCTGTTGGAAGGGTTCCTTGGTCAGTCTCATGGGGAGCTCTGGAGCTGTTGGGCTTGTGTCATTGGACAGCTCTGGAGAGCTGCTCCATTTTGGTCTGAAAGGGTCGGGCCTTATCAAATCTATGGACCAGCCTCCAGCTAAAGTCCAGTTGCAGAGAGAACTTGGCAGAGATGCATGTGGATCACCAACATTTCCAACAACTAGGGAAGCATGTGTGCTCCAGTCCTGGTGTGTGGCATCTGGCTGGGTGCCATGCCATGTACCTAGCTAGACTTCACTATAGTTCCTGCCGTTCCCTGATCCCCGATTCATCATCAGTTCATTTCTCTTGGGCTCTGACACGTACCGGTCCTCTTCTTCCCACTTATACCTTGTACCTGGTCCGCTGCCTATAGCAGCCTCAAATGGGTCTCCTTGTTCCCACATTGGTCCCTTGTATCATCTCTACACAGGAACCAGTCATTGTCTACAAACACAAATCAAATCCTATTATTTTCCTGCTTAAAAACCATCTACTTCCTTTATACTCAGAAGTAACCTATCTCCTTATCCAGGTCTACAAAGCACCTCAGTATGGTCTATCTCACCCCTCTTCTCCTCCCCTGGTTATGTTCCTGAGGTCTCTGCCATACTTTTTTTGCCATCCCTCGAAGATGCCAACCTTCTCTGAACCTCAGTGTAGTCACAATGTGTTTCCATGTTCTCAGGTCCTTCAAGTCTCCCCTCAAAGCTCATTTTCTCAGAAAGCCTTCCTTGATCAGCTTTTTATTATCCTACGTTGGCCAAGGTTACGGCTCAGGAGCTGCCCACCACCAATGACTGGTTGTTGTGGGAGGTGGAGTGATGGCGCTGGTATGAAGACCCTGGTGGCTCAGTCGTTAAGTGTCTGCCTTTGGCTCATGTCATGATCCCGGGGTCCTGAGATGGAGCCCTGCATTGAGCTCCCTGCTCGGTGGGAAGCCTGCTTCTCCCTCTCCCACTCCCCCTGCTTGTGTTCTCTCTCTCACTGTGTCTCTCTCTGACAAATAAATAAAAAAATCTTAAAAAAAAAAATGCAGGCTTCTCATCTGCTCCACACTTAGCCTTTGAGTACCTCTTTCCTTGCTTACCACCTGCTTCCCTCCCGTGGCACATACTTTCCTTGAGAGCCCAGATTTAGTCTTCCTTACCATTGTATCCCCAGCCCCCTGGAAATATGCCCGGCACATGTTTGGTGCTCGATCCATTTTTAGCAAGTGAACAAAAGAACGAACCGATCTAGAATTTGAATTTCTATCTGTTCTCAGATCCAACACATCTATTTATTTATCCTGTGGTGTCCTCTTCAAGGGATGCCCTGTCACTCTGGGTTTCGAGATTTTGGTAAACAAGACCATGTTCTCATTATGCCTACACATGGTTATTTTAAATCCTTTGAGAAACCCGCATCTTTCTATTCTGAGGAGGCTTTTTGGCACATTTTAATGAGAGCCTTTCCATTTTCTCGATCTTTTAAGTTGGAATTCTCCTCCGCTTTTCTGGCATTCTTGAGACATGTCAGCTATAACCGCATGGAGTATCTCCATAAGAACTCACAACAGTCTACGAAAATAGTGATAGTGCACTTTTGGCTAATTTCTGGGGTTCTACTCAATGACGCTGTGCTTTTTGCAGCCCTCCCCTCCTCTCTTTCCTCAGTGACCCAATAGACATACATGTTCAGGCATTAGTTTACACTAATCTCAGGGCCAGTTTCTGGTTTGTAACCAGGAGCTCAGAGATAATCTTCCTACAAGACTAGAAGGATTTTTTTTTTTTTTTTTGGAAATGTACTTACTCCTTATCTGTCACTTCTCTGCCCCCCTACAGAGCAGTTTATCTTCATAGGTTTGGTATCTCTGCAAACATAAAGATTTCATGGTGCATTTTCTCTTCCAAATCACTTTTAAAAGAATATGAGAATAGTTTTCATCTCTGAAAAATCTTATGTATATGCTCCTCCACCCAGAGAAGAATCCATTTATCTTTCTTTACCCTCCCTCCCTCCCCCTCTGTGACAAAAGAGTCCTGTCTCCTACGCCTTTCTTTATTTCCTTATCTTTGGTGCTTCAACAAAAGTCTGATGGGTTGAGTTTACCATGGTGCTCAATGGTGATCATGTTGACAATTCCAGATGGTAATATCCTGCACCCTTGGATCCATTTATCAGTATTAATCAAATCACATGTACTGGTATTTTGTGTAGTTCCTTCAGAGTTAACCATTCCAAACCATGTTTTAGAAACAGACATTTTTTCTTAATTTTTTGGGGGGGGATGGGGTGGGGGAGAGATCAGAGCAAGAGATGGATTCTCTAGCCTATCTTATTGCCTCTCCCTTGAGTAGACTTTTCACACCAAGGGGGGATATACTTATCCTCTAGTTGTTTTTCTTTAATTAATTAATTTATTAATGAAATTGTTTTCCTATTGAGGTGAGATTCACATAACATAAAATTAACCATTTTAATGGCATTCAGTACATTTACAATATTGTACAACCACCTCTATTTTGTTCCAAAACATTTTCATCATTCCAAAAAATCAAAATGCCATTAAATAAAAAAAAATGCCATTAAAAAAGGCAACCATCCCAAAAGAAAACCCTGTACCCATTAAGTGGTAATTCCCATATCTCTCTTCTCCTACTCCCAGCTCGTGGTAACCACTAATCTGATTTCTGTCTCTATGGATTTTCCTATTATATATATTTAATATATATACATATATATATTCATTTATCTATATACATATATATTCATTTCTCTCACTTTGCATAATGTTTTCAAGTTCATCTCCATTGTAGTATGATCAGCACTTCACTCCTTTTTAAGGCTGAATACTATTCCAATGTGTATATATGTATGTGTGTGTGTGTCATATACAAAATATACATACACCACATTTTGTTTATCCTTTCATAAACTTTATTAAACTATTTTGATCTTTTGGTTATTGTGAATAGTGTGGCTTTGCACATTTGTGTAAAAATATTTCAGCACTTGTTTTCAATTTTACAGGAGATATACATAGGAGAATTGCTGGGTCATAGGGTAATTATATGTTAAAACTTGTAGGGGATCCTTTAGCTGCTCTCAAAATGTAGAAAATGATCAACCTTGAACTCCTCAACAAGGTCAAACTCGGGTCAGCCCTAAACATGTTACGAGTCTCCTTTCATCCTACCTGCGTTACGAGATTGTTTTTAGAAAACTTCCAGCTTACAGGACCACAAAGCATCATCAGAGGGCCTAGTAGCAGTAGTTACAGAAAGAGTAATAACACTTCCTAGCTTACAGAATGTTTTTAACATGCCAAGTCAACAGGTTCTCATTTTAGGATAGGGGTTTTAATGGAAAACTACTAGGGTTTATATCCTAGGAATGGGATCTATCCATGACATTTTTTTTTTTTTTTAAGATTTTATTTATTTATTTGACAGAGAGATCACAAGTAGGCAGAGAGAGAGGAAGGGAAGCAGGCTCCCCGCTGAGCAAAGAGCCCGATGCGGGGCTCGATCAGGTCAGGATCCTGGGATCATGACCTGAGCTGAAGGCAGAGGCTTTAATCCACTGAGCCAGCCAGGTGCCCCCTATCCATGACATTTTTATAAAAAATTTTGTATTGTGAGTACATATTCTGAGCATTGTATTATAAATAGTACTTCCTCATCAGGCCCAAATACTGCAGAACCCGATGAATGAATCTGAGCATGGATGAATTTCTAAAGTTCTGGTGCTTAGAGAAAATTATGTTTTATCTTAGAAGGCAAATTCAGAGAGTCTTTCTCTAGCAAGGGTTTGGAGAAATCCTATTTCCTACTTCCTATTTCCTCTTTGTTGTGAGATCAAAATATTAGATCTTGAAGTATCTTCTTTGGATCACTGAGTGTATTTGTATATTACTAGCTTTAGGTGGTGAAAGCATATAATGATACTTGGGAAATCCTGGAGTAAAAAGAATTTAGGGGATTACTACAGGATCTTCACAAGTCTTTAATATCTTAAATATCCCAGTACTCTACATATAACATTTATCATTCTGCTTATTTGGTCATGTTAGTTTTATACCACCTACTTTCCTAGGCTTAAAACCAGTATTCCATAGGGGTATATGTTTGAGAAAGAAAATTCTAATTCATTTCCCTATATTTTTGAATGATTACACTAAGGCCCAGAAAGAAATTAAAAGCAAACCAACCAGGGTGTCTGGGTGGCTCAGTTGCTAAGCATCTGCCTTCGGCTCAGGTCATGATCCCAGGGTCCCTGCTTGGCAGGAGGCCACATCTCTCTCTCCCACTCCCTCTGCTTGTGTTCTCTCTCTCACTGTGTCTCTCTCTGTCAAATAAATAAATACAATCTTTTTTTTTTTTTTTTTAAAGCAAACCAACCAAACCACCAATAATGGTTATTTCCTAGATTTTTGTAGGTTCTTCAGACCTACTGGGAGGATAGTGGGAAGGAAGGAGGGGGTGATCGAAGGGAGGGAGGAGGGCAGGAGGAAAAGAAGGAAGCTATATTATGGCATAAAAATGAAAAGGGACAGATAAAGTATTTTATGGGATTTCTTCAAGGCTTAGAAAGAAAAACAAAACTGATATACTGGAATTCTTGCATAGCTAAGAATAATTCTTGAGAGGGAGAGAAAATCGTAAGCAGGCTCTATGCCCAGAGAATAAGCCCAATGTGGGACTTGACGTCAAGACCCTGAGATCACGACGGGAGCTGAAATGAAGAGTCGGACACTCAACTCACTGCACTCCCCAAGCAATTCTACATGTGGGGACCGGCGGAGGAGAAGGAAAACAAAGGACAAAGAAACAACTATTCCTCATTTTTGTGTGTTAGGGATTTTCTTCCACATCGATAGGGTGTAGAGATTTCTAACATTTAAGTTTGGGGTTCTGTGGCTTTTGTTTATCCTTAACACTCAAATATAGTCATTGTTAATACAATTTCTTTTCCCATTTGAATTTATATCAGACCCTTTGAGACAGGAGCAAGTTTACAAAGACCTATCAGTGTGTTCACCCACATTTCTTTCTATGCAAAATATACACAGGTACAATGTTTTCTTCTTATTTAGCACTCTTCTTGAAATGATATAAGAGCTTTTGAGGGATATTAATTAAACTTTAGAGCAACCCCTGTGACATGTGTGCCTGCCTACATATATCTGTTAGACACTTAGGAATTAATTTTTGCAGAAATGTGCCATTTAAGGGTGCTTGCTAGGCTAGCCACAAAGTCACTGACAAGGCACCAAACAGATCCATACATTTCAGTCGTCAAAAAAAATGCCATTAAAAAAGGCAACCATCATTTAGCATCAACACGTAAATATTGCCATGGTGCTTAATATACTCTCAAGCAGGTCCTGCAGTGTCCCTGTCACAAAAACGAGTCCCAGGGAAGCAGGTTCTGAAAGCTTGGCTTCCTTGAAAGGCTCCTGGTTTCCTAAATGCTGGGTTTCCTAGGGCTCCAGGCAAGGCTTTTTAAAAATGCAAGTGTCAAGGAGAACTGTCATGCATGTTTGCCTTAAGTACCCGAAAAGCTTGTCACTGCCATCTTGGAAGTCTTGACGAAGACGCGGTTGGACATGCCAAGGCACGGTAAATTGAAAGCTGCCTGACAGGGAGGTGCCTGTTAGACTAACAGCCAGGTGCCCGCCTCCAGGCATTTTCTTTGCAAGCGGCAGAATTAAACAAAACCAAAGGAGAGTCTTTCAGGGGAGGCTGTCTTTGCAGAACATCTCAGAGGCTTGGACTTGAACTGGGGTCCTTGCCAGCTCTTAGGTTTTGCTTGATAAGAGGTTAAGGGGCTACATGAAACAGGAAGCACAGTCAGCATTTCTGTGAGGGCGGTGGGAAGCCACCGGGAAAGAGCAGTGGATGGAGAGGGCAAAGGTCAAGAAGGAAAAGGAAGGTGAAGGTCAGGGTTAGGCTGACATTGCACCTGCTTGTTCTAGGAGGCTGAACAAGGCAGTGGTGAACCAGAGAACTATTGGCAGCAAGTGAGGTTCAGAGCCCAGTAATCTGGGTGACGTTGGGAAAACAATTTGTTGAATCTCAGTTTCCTCAGGTGAAAACAATGGAAAATGTTGCATAGGGATACTATGTGCATTAAATGGACTTAGCACATTCTTGCCATATAAGGAGACCCCTTAATAAATGCTAGCGTCTACTGTTCTGGAGAGAGCTATCAATGATCTCATAAACTGCCTCTTTGGAGGACAGATCTTTCCTTCTGGTCCCGCCCCCTTTCCCTTCCTTCCTTCCCTTCTCCTTTCCTTCCTTGAACACGAGGTCCTTCGGTTAGCTCTTATGAACTTTTATTTCTTGTCTTTCTGGTGTGTCAGCTGAGGCTTTTCCTACTTCTCACTGCCAATGTGACCATAATACACCTTCACAGGCTCCCCATCCCACACAGAACAGACCATAAGGTACTTCAGTGATCCCAGAAGGTGGCTGTGGCATGGACCACAAGACCTTTCTAGCATTGTCTCCTGAGTTCCAGCCCAGCTGATCAGAATGCTTACACACTCTTGCTTTTCTGGCCTTCTTCTCTTACCTCTTCCTGGAGTGGCCTTTGGATAGGGTATACTTTTCCATCAAAATGGGAATCAGACACTATTCCTTCTGGCTAGGTTTCCCAGACTGGGTAGATGGGGTATCCCCAACACCCTGTGTTCCTGTACCACCCTTTTATAGTGTTTTATATTACTATAAATTATTGACTTAGCTGACTTCTCCCACAAGACCACAACTGTTGGGGGACAAGGGCCATATCTTTTTGACTTTACCCTCAGTATCTTGCATGGTGGTCAGCCCCTAATAGAACTACCGTAAATGTTGGCTGCATTAAGCTGGAGTCCTATGAACACAGCTGCTAATGGGATTACCAGTGGGAGGTGGGAAATTAAAAAAAAAAAAAATCCTTATTTAGCATAAAATCAGAGTTGCAGATAAAGAAACGATATAAGTTTGGCCTGAGGGCCTCTTATTGACAGAACCCTCACATACTTATTTCACAAAAGGGGCTGACTTCATTGCTGGATTTTCAAGCCCTTGATCATAAACACTCTCTTATAATAGTTAGAGCAATGATACTGCTGTACTAGGCATTTCTCCTGGGGACTCAGAAACTTGACTGAGTCGTCTTAGATATTTGTATAATATCCCCGTTAGGTGGATAGAGGCAAGGTAGACAGGGAGAAGAGGCAAATTTAAACACTGCCAAATTATAAATGAGAAAACAAAAGGCAGCAAAAGTTAGGTACATTGAATCATGTAGGCCAGGTTGTGGCACAATTTGGGAATAAAGAGAAGGGCCCTACAGCTAGAACCACAGGAAGTGAGTGAGTCAGATTTTCCCCACAGCTATGCCTCTTCCTCACACTACACCTGGCACATTAGAAGGGGAGTTGAGTTCCTCGAGTATTCTAGTATTATTTGATACATTATTCCTTGAAAAGAAAGTTCTTTCAATTCTATGTTTAAAATCCAACACCGTAAACTTCAGGGCTCTTATTTTAAGCCCATAAAAGTAAATTCAACCCATTAAAGAAGGAGGAATAAGGAGAGACGGGAGCATTTGAATTGAGATGAACATAATTTGGCATAATCCATCAAAATTTAAAAAGCACATTATACATACCCTTTGATCTAGCAATTTCTCTTCTAGGAATTTGACTCTTGAACATAATCATGTAAGTATGCAAAGGAAGGTATATACACAAGACTCTTCATTACGGTTTTGTTTGTAATAGCAGAAATGTGAAAGTGATCTAAGGGTCCATAAAGGAGAGATTGGTTAAATAAATTACGACATTTTGGAATATTACATAGACTTTAAAATAAGAATGAGGTAGGTCCCCATGAAATTACCTGACGTGATTTCCACCATATTTCATGAAGTTAAAAAAGGAAGTTGCCAAATGGTGCGTATAATACAGTCCCATTTACATTCAACTTAAAAAAAAAATATGCTCAGACATCCAAAAACATTTTGGGAAGCCTAAAATAATAAACCTTCAAAAGAGATTTCCTTGAAAATAGAAGGGGAAGGGCAGGGAATATTCCTTTCCATTTTCTAACTTCTTAGTTGTTGAATATTTTTACCAAGAGAATGCATGCATTTTGTAATATAGGAGTGGAAAGACCAAATCTATTGCAATATGGGCTCTGATCTTTGTCTAAATTCTTGACAAATCTTTTGTGGAAGGAAATGGAGAAAAGATTCTGTGCAGAGGGAAGAGGCAACAAAATCCTGTCATTGTGCTGGGAACAATGAAGCACGGAGAGGTATGCTTGAGCTACAGGCCTGCTTTATCTCACTACTTGGACATTTAGAGTGGGAGGCCTTCACTGGTCATCTGGGTCTCACTCCCCTCACATAAATAGATACTGGACTGTACTAGGTAATCTTAACATGGCCTCCAGCTTGAAAGTATTGCCTCTGTGCTGCCAAATGATTTCCAGTTCTCTTAAATGATCAAGCCAACCTCATTCATGTTTACCTTGACTCCTTCTCCTGGTCTGCCTTCTAAGGTAGTGTTCAGAATCAAGAGATCAACTTCCCAGAAGACGGCATGTTCTTATTTCTGTATTCTAGTCACCAGACCCTTTCTTCTCGGTCTCTTCCTCTCTGACTCTGACTCGCCCTCTGTGCCTGAAACAGCCTTTGGCTTTAGCTCTGTAGCAGATTCTACAATTCCTCTTTCCCAAACTGAAGGGTACCATGAACCTGAGGATGCATATTAGAGGCAGGACACGAGGAGGCTGCTCCCTACTTGCCTATTTCTAGACAAGGCCAACAATGGGGAAGATTCAGAAAATGACTCATAGTATGTGTAGACACACATGGACTGTGTCCTTGCAACTTGTCTTCCAGTCACATCATTATTATGAAGTTGTAGGTGGTTTTAAATGTATGTGTGCTACCTTTTCCCTTATGACACTGAGTTTGAGTATTTCTAGTAATGCCACATTAAATCACAGGGGTGTAAATAGTGGTGGACATAATTAATGACATTAGGATGTGTTGCATTTTAGGACAAAACTTTTTGTCTAATTAAATGTAGAACTATTCAATTGTCACCTACACCATGGTCCATTGTGGAGATGACTGACCCCTGCAAAATGTCCTACCTACGATTTTCACCATAAAGAGGATAAAATGCATTGCCTAGAACAGGAACTTGCAGCATGGAGTTAAATGGTTTCCATTCATGGTCTTATTAAAAAAGCAAAACCAAAAATTGTCCAAAGCAATTCAATTTTATAAAGGTAAAACTGCATCCCGAGCCATTTTCAGGAGAATAGGAAATGCATCGAGTTGTTTTGAGTTAACTTTCTCATCATGAGCCCTCGTAAAGAGCACTGGTTAGTAAGACAATAAATGAGCATGTTTTAATTAGAAAATGTGGAATCCAAGCAGTTTTGCAGGAAAGAAGATGATAGCTTCAAAGAGACATCAGGAGACTAATAAAAGTTAAAATGCATTAAGTGGCCATAGTGAACTCAAAGGTAAAGTTGTGGGATGTTTGAGAAGTGAACCAGAGAGGGCAATGAATCAGAAGGGGATGGAAATTAGTCAGTGGAACTTATTCTTTCTACTTCATATTAGAATCAGCTGTAAACCCCCTTCTGTGCCCAGGCAACTGAGATAACCTGATGCCCCTAAAATTTTCCTACTCCTCCATCCTGGCTAGAACTGTGTGGGCCCAGAGGAGAAAATCACTATCATTGGGCAATGTGAGTAGGTAGCTAGGGCTAGGACAAAACTATTATTGAACTTGATTTTATTTTATTTTATTTTTTGCCTGCAAAGCCTCCATTTTATGGTCTCCTAAAATCATGGTGCTCAGTTACGACCATGACATTCTTCATGCTCTACACCCATGCTCTACATTCTTCATGCTCTACACCCATGCTCTACATGGGTGCGTGATCCAGGTCTAGCCAATCAACACGGTCTGTTCTCTAGGTCTTGGGGAATGGGTCCACTGTGGGTATGTGACCATTGTTGAGTTCAATGAAAATTTAATGAAAAGAATGTTGTTGAAATATCAGAAAGAAGACTTCCTTTTTCTGTTAAATTTCTAAGGTGTGAGAACATAGCCTGAAGTTCCAACAAGGATCTTACAAATTAAGAACGATGGTGGGAAAGAGAGAAAAGTGAAGCTGAGGGACAGATTCCTAATGCCTGAGTTTCTTTTCATGAATCCAGTTCTTCCAGAATCTTGAATCTGTCTCAGGCCCTTCATCTCCCCAAGTTCCCACCTCGCAACATGCCAAATAAAGGACAATAATATCTATCAGATAACATAAAGTGTCTATTATGATACTTGGCACAAAGTAGTTATTCAAGGGATGATGATGTCTAAAAATCAAAACCGAAGAGTGTTCAGTTGTTTCCAGGAAGTGAAAAAATATCTAATCAGGCCACAATGTCTACTCACGCAGATTCTGAAGTCTAGAAGCTGAAGAAGATGATCTTTGCAGTCCCTTGTCTTTGGTAAACTACTGAAGGACACTAATGTACCAAGAGAGAACAGCTCAAAGCTGAGGAAAAGACACCCACAAAACCTGGAGATTCAAAGCACTGTCCTACTCCCAGGGGGCTCTCATGTTTATTCTCATTTTCCTGAGGCCAGGGTGGGGTAGATTTCTCCAGGTCCCATCAAATGCTTTAATAGGGTCCAATATCACCTTATGCCCTCTTATCCATGTTCTCTAGTAGAGAAAGTCTGGGTTGATAAGAGATCAAAAAGTCACTAAGATTAAGCTTTCCATTTAAAATTCTTATCCAAGAAGAGCAACATCTTCCATCTTCTTCTAAGTGCAGAATTTTAAATCCATTTGTTCAAAGAATTTTTTAAAAATGAGATTTTAATCATCGTATCATTGGTGTGTGACATCTTTACCAGAGGACTGAATGTGGAGAAATGGACTTATGAATGTTTGTACCCAACCGAAGCTTTAACAAATTACAACACAAATTCAATACAATCTCACAAATGAAAAAGAAGGGTTACCCATTCTCTTTTGAAATATAAGGCAAGGACAGTTAAAACAACGATGAAAGAAATTGGGAGCATTTTCTGATTGTTCAGTCATTCTGGCTGAGAAGCAATTCTTTAAGGGATTTAAAAATACACAATTTTGAGGGTGAGCCTTTGTGGTTAGCATTGTCATGACCTCTAAAAATGATTATTTGCAAACATGACTCATGACATAGCCTGAAATTGTTTGGTGGGTTTTGGAGGGAAGAAACCTGTCTGAGAAAAAGTTTCTTCAACCATCTCCTGTAATCTAGAGTACTCAACCCCAGGAGAGGGACCTGGCTGAGAGCCTTGTACAGGACTGCAATTCTGGGGACACAAAACTACACTTTACAAAGACAGGCAAGGTGGAGGCTAATAAATCAAAGGAAGCTGCAGAAAAGTTGCAGAGCCTACTTCCCCTGCCTGGGAGAGCTGGGAATGCCTTATCTGGCCTCTGTGAAAAGAAAAGGATCATTGGGGAGCCAGAATTAGAAAAAGACTTGTGCTTCATCAAGTCTCTCCCTGTCTAAGCCAGATAAAAGCCTCTGGGAAGGCTTCAGGAAATGCCCCAAGGGAGTGACAGCTGATTTTAGCTGAATGGGTGAGAAAGCACAGACAGAGATGGAAATACTTGGCTTTTTTCGACTGGCGAACTTAACCCACTGCATTTACAGACTTGGGGCAGAGGCTTGTGCTTACAAGGCATGACCACGAGGTGGCCTCGATCCGTAATTGGGTCCCCATCATCCAGGTTGCAAGGGACAGCCTTTTAAAAACGTTCTCTTACCTAGAACCTTAACTGTGGTTAACTTACAAGTAAAAAGTTCAAGTACCCAAAGCTTTAATAAACTTAATTAGACTCTAGTTTTATAGCGGGAACCGAATTCGAAAAGGACAGCCTCTCCTTGGATACCTGTACCTTCAAGGACGCTTCCCAATTTGCAAACCATACCAAGAGCAGGCTGGAGTGGTCCTAAATAATATGTAATGCTTGTTTCTTTCTTAATGCACCTTGTAATTTGCACACGTGTCACACCACTTTATTTATTTTCTTATTAATGGGTTTGAGTGTGTTTAACACCACAACCCATAAATTGCTGAGCAGTAGCTCGGCGTAGGTTCTCTCTATTTTCCTGCCTATTGTCAGAAAATGATGTGGGGTACGCAGGTGCCTCTTCTAACCGACTTTCTCTCTCCCTCCCCACCCCTTGCCTCGATCCAACAACGAACTCCTTGTCTCCATCTGCCAAGAAAAAATAAAAGACACAGCCTCGTTTCTCATTGGAGAGCATGCCTATTGAGCAGCTCAGTTATTGAGATTAATAAGCTGCCAGTTTCCAAGGAAGACTACGAATACTATAAAATTAAAGTGCACTGCAACGTGAAATGCTGCTGGTGGCCAGGCGGGATCACCATGTCAAAAAGGCAAGGTAAAGCTATAAAATAAGGCTGAGCTTGAAAGGCTAACCTAAAGGTCTCATTAATTTCCATGTTGCCTCTGATGAGAATTTAGAGGGGGCATAATGTTTTGCAATATGGAGAAACCAATCTGCCTATTGATTTGAAAAGTGCTTGAATGCATTGGGTGCACCCAGAATGAATTCTAGTTTTAAACTTCACTTAAACAGACACACACACACACACACACACACACACACACACAACCAAACAGGTTACCTTGGTTTAATATTCTCAAGATCAAGCTTGTCAGTGATTCTGTCAGAAAATTAATCCATAGGTAGAAAAATCAATCTGAGAACAAGTTTGGAATAGTCTTTGGGCTCAGCATGGCAAGGATGTTTCAACAATCTTGTTGCTTCTCTGTGAGAACCTTATTTACCAAAGGTCTTGTGTCTCGATTCCCAAATACGCACTACCAATAAAGCATCCAGATTAGGCTATGATGACTTCCTCACAAAGACAAAAAGTGTGTTTTCTGAAATTCTGAGACCAAAATTAGATTCTTAAAATGCTGCCCATCAAGCCCAAGGTACTCCTTTCTTTAGCAGAGCCCTTACACGACTTCCTGCTAACAGGAATAATCATGGTACTCTAAGTATGACCAAATGGTCAGCCAGGGTACCCCTAGCGGTTTGGCTTTCTCCTGTTAATGTGGCAAAGCTCTGTGTGGGAGAGAAAGATTCAACAAATCACAGAGCTGAGGAAGTAGGAGGGCTTTGATTTCTGCACTGTCAATTTGCTCTCGCATTTTCTACGATGCAAAGTATCTGTCATGAGCTCACATGGAACCTATGCCGTCCGGGGCCATGGAGTGCCGAAGCCTCAGACCCACCACACTGGTTGCCACCAGCCTCAAAGAGCTGCAAAGAGGAGTCCCTTACCTCTTGCTTGGCTGATGATTTTGCCAATGGCTAAGGCTCTATCGTGTCACAGGCTGGAATTCAACCCATAGATCTTTTTTTTTTTCCTTATGTCACTTATCACGCATTGACTTCACCATTTCCATGGCCTGGCAAATCAATCTTCTGTTTGCCATCAGAATAAGCATAGCTTTGTTTTGTTTTTCTAGTTCCAAAAGGCACTACTGTGGGGTGGTCAAGAAAATAGCACTGGTAGTCAGACCCAGTTCAAATCCCAGCTCCGCCGCTTACTCATTTACAGATCTGTACATAACTTCATTTTCCTGAGCCCTCAGTTTCCCTTCATTTAAGATGGGGATAAGTAACATATACCCACCAGAAGTGTTAAGGGGTTAAATGGGATAATGTACATAAAAACTAAGTGCCAAGCAAAAAGCATTTGATAAAGAAAAATTGTTATTTACAGGCATATATGATCATGTAGAGTAAGTGCTAAATTGAACAAAATTTCTGGAGAGTTATTTTTAAAAGAGAAAAAAAATCTATTGCTGAGAGCTTTGAACACACTAAATATGCTGTTATTTGTAAATGGATGAATTTCCATGTTACATCTATTATCTTGGAATCAAAATATTTAGAATCCAAACAGCTACACTTAAGTCTCACTGCATCATAGATTTGACGTGTCTGAAACGGCACTTCTGTTTTCTGCCACAAAACTGGTTCCTTCTTTGGGAAATGATATCACTAACCAGCCACCCTCCTAAGTCAAAAAGCTGGTAATTGCACCCTCAACTGCCTAAGCCACACAGGATTCATTCCGACCGATTCAAAATACACTTGACATCTATGAATGTTCACCTTCTTGCCAGAAATGGGTAGGAGAAAGCAAATATGAGGCTACTGCTGCCAGGACCCCAGCGGGGACCATCTTAATCATTGCAAGACTCTCTAAGCTGGATCTCTAGACTTGTTCTACCTTCCACCTTACCCCCAGTCTCTTGGCCATATGGCAGCTTCCAGAATTCACAACAACAACAAAAATATTATTTTATTGTTTTATTTTCCCATTTAAAATGCTGCAGTGACTTTTCATTATTCTTGGGCTTTGATTTCTTCACCCAGCCCAGCACTCTGCAGCACACTGCCCTTGCCTGCCCTTCTAGCTTGCTTTCATTTCTTGGCATCCTAGTGCTCCTCTCCCCAACAGATCATTGTTTTTGCCATCTAGAACATTCTTTAAGTCTAATTAACACTTACTCATCCTTAGGGCTCAGCCTAAACATCCATTTCTCACGCATCTGACTTCTCTATATCTCACATGGCACATATTCCCCCTCATCGGAGCAGAAGGGGCATGTGTATAATCATTTGTTCACATCCGTCTACACCCAGCCTGGAATCACCATAAGGGCAAGGACTTTGCTTTTCTCCTTCACTGAGGTCTCCTTGGTGCCTGGCGCATGATAGGTTCTTACAGATATTTCTTGAATAAATAATGGATGGCCGTCTTACAAAGCAACTTGCAAACTTGTTTGTAGTATGAGGGTCTTGATGTTTAAAGGGAAGGCTTCTGGAATTGAGGATCTGATGGAGATTTTTCTGTGTGTTTATTTTCTGTTTCCCTTGTGTCAAAATTTATAAAGATAGAAAAGGTATTACTGAAAAAAAAAAATCAGAGCTTCTGGTATTTCAGAGAAAAAGTAAAATCAGGGGGACATTTTGTCCTGCTTTGGGATTCTCTTTAGTGACCTGCTGCTAAGAGATTGAGAGAGAGAAGCTTGCTTCAGCAAAACACACAGATGAAGTAAAGTTAGTCATCAAACTACTTTATACTGTTTTGGACAAGAGAAGCTGACTTCAGAAACTCCCCAAGAAACTGTTGGCCAGGAAGATCCCTGAATTTGCTGCTGTCAGGAGAGGAAAAGAGTAGAGAGGTGCTATCAACCAGCGATTACCCATGGATTTACTTCTAAGACCTAAGTAGGTGGAGAAAAACATGGTGATGGAGTGATTTTGTGACACACCATATTGGAGAAAGACAAAACAGACTGCTTGCAATTAGTACCTCTGCCCTGAGTTTGTTTTTCCTTGGATTATGTTATGGTTTATACATGAATGGACTGGTTTTGGTGGTAGATATTTATATGCATTGGTCCTTTACATGATTGACAGTGCTATGGAACTTTCATTGTAGGCTTTTTTGTCTTCTGTTAAATTCCAAATTTGTACAGTCCTATTTTCGGGCTATGTCTCCTTCATCAGCACCTTTAATTCTACTTGCCACAGAAAAAAAAAAAATGGAAAAAAAGCACAGTCCAGAGAAGATGTAACATGCCTCATTAAGACTGATGGGAACATCAAAAAGCAATGCAGAGAGGCCAAGGTTTGTTCCTCCCTCATCTAAAGAAACACGCTGGACTTGGCATAGAGTCTCCGGGGGTGGTAGAATGCCTGCTCATCACCTTCCAGGGTTATGAAATTCTTCCATTACACCTAGAAGTCTGTATTAGGGAGAGTAAAGGTGGTGAGGCTGTTTGTAAATTTCCACTGCATTTTCGAAATTGCTGACTACATCACAATCAGCCTCCACAATGACCTGCCTTCAATGGTTCTCTCTCCTGGATGTAGTTAATCAATCCTTATTTGGTATAAAAATAAGAATGGGAATCCCAGCATGGCATCACGCCCCTAAAAGAACAGCTCCGGACCTACACTTTCTCTTGTGGATAAGAAAAGGATCCGATGAAACTCACCATGTTTCAGCATTTGCAGGAGTGAATTTTTTCAGTTCTACAGTTTCTAAGACTAAATTAAAAAAAAAATAGGGGATGGGAACAAATAATATACCATAATCTTTGAAGTCTTTCTACTTATCTACTAGACAAATTCTTATCCTTCTTCTAAAATCCAGCTTAAACAGACCCTCAGCTGTGAACTGTTTCCTGCTCATCCTGGGAGAGTTAATCCCTCCATCCACTGTACAGTGACCTTACACTTCCATTGCTGTACACGCTGCACTATCCTTTTGTTTCTGTACCTGTCTCTTCCTTTGGGTTGTGTGAGCTTTAAGGGCAAGATGTCTGTGTTACCCATTATCTTCCTGGCACCTGACATAGTGCTTGGTATACATGAGGGACTCAGTAAATATTTGCTAATAAGAAACTGAATGAATAATCTTTTTAAAAGAAACACAAAGCCCAACAATTCTACTAATTACTGCTGAAGTTTTCATATATGAGACTAGACGCACACCCAAGTTATACGTATTCATGAATTCCATGAATGGAGTTTCAAATATCTGCTGACTTGTGCTCCCTGGGCTTGACTTCTGGTGACCTCATGATCCCAAGGGCCTCACAGTCTCTAAACTTCGGCCCTTGAATGTGCTGATCAAAGAACATCCAGATGTTGCCCTTGTTTGATTTTCCCTTCTGACTGACTTCAACATTTTGGCAATCCCATCTACTCTTCAAGCCTTGTATTTAACTTGCCTCCTCCAAAAGCACCACTGAGAAACCCTAATCCTTGGAGAAAAGACAAATATCCAAATGGTCTGCAGAAGGACTCTACAGATCAGATACAAATTCTAGGGAAGCTTACTTCAGAAAACCAGGAAGGTGACAAGCGTGGCTCTGCTGGCCCTCTCTACCAGATTCTTGTCAAGATAACACTTGACTACAAATGGTTTTATAAAGTAAATCTCCTGGAGAGCCAATTATTTTCCTCAGAAGCTGGGAGAGGGGAGACAGTTCATGCAGTATATGCATTCTAACCACCAAGGGGAGGCTCTCTGTGAGAAGCAAACACTCTGATGGAGTTTGCCCTGTAAATGTAACAGTTAGGGCAATAAATGTAGTTTTGTAGTTACTCA
This sequence comes from Mustela nigripes, assembly GCF_022355385.1. Classification (NCBI taxonomy): domain Eukaryota; kingdom Metazoa; phylum Chordata; class Mammalia; order Carnivora; family Mustelidae; genus Mustela; species Mustela nigripes. The sequence continues at coordinate 57,204,899 of NC_081568.1, read as the reverse complement.
TCAGAAGAAATCTTGGCACCTTATTTTATGTGTGGAAACCACTATAGTTCTGTTCAAAGTGGCTCAAAACGTCCCATCTCCCTGAAGTCTTAGGCCTCTTGCAAGTTATTTTGCCCTTTGACATCCAGATCGTCCATCTTTAAAATGGTGGAAATAATGGTTCCTTCGTACCTCACTGTATCTCTTTCAGGCTCTCATGAGAAAACACAAGTAAAGAATGAATGCCAGCCATATACAAAGTGCATGGTGAAAAGTGGTGATTAATGATGATGGTGGTCCTCTTCCTTCTGCTCGTCCCCTCCTCTTTCGGAGCTACTAGACTTCTCTCTCCCTTTCTCCTCATCATTTTCCTTCTTCCCTCTAGTCTACTCCATGCAGCCTCGATGGCCAGAAACTCTTTTTCAAACAATGGTCTATTCATATAAAAAGAAGCTAATGCCCAACAAATTCGATGGCAGAGGAGGAAAAAGAGAAAAACGTATACAGCCTTAAAGATCATCATCGACTATGGGATATCCTGACGGACCAGTCACGGACCAGTCTGCTTTCAGCCTGGAAACTTTCTGGCAAAGCTGTTTATTGACAGGTTACTATATCAGTGCAGATGTTTCAATATATCTATTACATATAATATATGCATATAGTTTCTACTGACTTTACATATTTTATGCCTCAGATTAAGACTATAGGCATGTGTGGGGCGCCTGGGTGGCGCAGTGGGTTAAAGCCTCTGCCTTCAGCTCAGATCATGGTCCCAGGGTTCTGGTATTGAGCCCCACATCGGGCTCTCTGCTCGGCAGGGAGCCTGCTTCCTTTCCTCTCTCTTTCTGCCTGCCTCTCTGCCTACTTGTGATCTCTGTCTGTCAAATAAATAAATAAAATCTTTAAAAAAAAAAAAAGACTATAGGCATGTTTAACAATAACCTATAATCAGAGAACAAATTTTATTTAAGTTTAAAGTGACCACAATGACAAGAGTACACATGTTATCCAAAATCTTTTTAAAACAACAACAACAACAAAAATAAGATAAATGCTATGGCTTGCATAGTTGCTTCCAGCTGCGTGCAGAAAATTCGCTGGCCATTACCGGAAAGATGACAGATTCCTGTCATATTTCCTCAAACGTAACTTATTAAAGTTTAAAAACTTAAGTGGGAACTTTTTGGAGGGTCAAAGTGAAGCTTCTGCTTTCTCCGTTTCTCTTCGTGGCTCTTTCGGACAAAGAAACAAGAGTAACCGGAGCCCCCAAAGCCTGAAAAGGGTGTGGGTTTGGAGCACAAGGGCCGTTCCCCATCTAGCAGCCCACCCACAGCCTTCCCGGCCATTCGGCCCCAGCCGGCTGCACTGTCACCCACACCCCCTCTCTCAGGGCATCAAGGTGAGCACGGTTTTGGAGCACGAGGCGTGAAGGTAAGAAAGGGACTGAAGCAGAGGCAAAACAACACAAGGCCAGACCTGGAGATCACTTTGCAACTCTTCACTCCAACCTAAGTGCTGCCCCTTTTTTCTTGTTTGTTTTTGTACATTCTTGTCTGCCCCTCAGGCATCAAGCTGTTAGTGTGTACAGGAGGGATTAACGTGAGACGGTATGTTGGATGAAATATAAATTAAAATTATACTTCTGTCAGTCTGGAATCAGGGATTGTTTCTCAAGGTCTCCCCAAACACTTAATTTCAAATGAGTCTTCATTTATTACTTCAGGAAAGGCCAAATGCATAATTTATCAGCAGCTTTCAGTCAATATACCCTTATAAGCATGTTTCCCATGAGCCTTTGAGTAAAAATATGTTATGCTAATTCTATTAGTTGGGTACACAAGAGCTGTCTAAGAGAGTAAACAAGCATTAAAAGGAGACACATGTGAACCAAGAAATACCTATCAACCTACCATCCAGGGTTGAATTACCAAGGGAACAGCAAGGAAGTGGTAAACTCGTCCTGTTATTTAAACCAAGACTGTCTCCCCGACAGGAATCCCGAGCCATCCTGTGGTGGATCTTGTGGGTGGCTCTGAGAGGGCAATGGGTGTGACGGGCAACGGGCACTTACCGGGTCTCTAGCGGCACGTTGCTGTTTAGCACCCAGCTGTCCTGAAGCTGAACGGACTCTGGCGTGGTTGCTAGGTCATTGGGTGCGGGAGCTGGGGCGTGGATCTGGCTCCGCCGGTTGGTCAGTGAGTTCCTGTTGAGGGAGTTGGCAGACGAGTGGTGATGGGACAGAGTGTGGTTGTGAGGGGGAGGCAGAGGGGGCCTCAGAGTAGACTGGCTGTGGTGGTTTGGAGGACCTGGAAAGAGAGGAAGGAGAAACGGCCATCAGGGACTGCAGACTCTAGCCGCCAAGGCTCTGCAAACCCACGGAGTAGAGCCTAGAGCCCATGCCTCTATGTGGGTTAATTTCTGAAAGTCACAGACTAGACACATAGATAAGACTGCAAATGCCTAATTCCAGGGTTGGTTACTCATATGTAACATGGTTTGCTTTGCTTTTTTTCTGCCAGCCTCAGAAGAAGGAGAAACTAGGTTAGTAAAACCAGGCTAGAACATATTAATCTTGAAGAGGAAGTCACATGACAGGGCTGATCATTGTTGTAGAAAGTCCGTATACTCTCTCCTGGTAAACCAGTTCACTACATACAAGCTTTGCAAATATTGCCTTCCTTTCTTCTTTTTATTTAAGTCACAGGCACGTTTATTATCCTCTGGAACATTAAGGTTTTCCCCGAGTGGGAGGGCCGACCCTCAGGAGGCAGCCACACTGCCACCAGAAGCAGGACCGTGGGGAGGCAATGTCATGGGGGGCAGGAACAGTGCCTTCAGCTTCCCGGACAAGCTAGTAATCTCAGGATCCTGGGCTTCGTAAGACTTGACCAAGTGGGCAAACTTTAGGACACCTTCCCTGTCGCAGCTGAAGCCATAGGCCTTGATAACCTCCTGCTGAATCTGCGTGGCCACGGGCAGCACGAATTGCAGCATTTTGCCCAGGTCGTTGCACGCGTTGTCCCGAGCCTAGTCCATGCGCACGGCGTTCTACGGGGCCGAGAACGCCTGGATTACCTCCGCCAGGACCACCTTGGCTTGCTCGGCGCTCAGGGCCGCGGGTGGGGCCGAGGCCGACGCCATAGGGTAACAAAAGCTGCACGTGCAGCGAAACCAACGAAATGCTCAGGAGAAACGAGATGCCTCTCAGAGTGGCTCTCAAAACCGATGGAAGGGAAGCTGCATCAGCTGCAGCCGGAGAGAGAGAGAAAGAGAGAGAGAGAGAAGGTGCAGAGAAGGAGGGAGAGGGACAAGCAAACCCCACATTGACTGTAAGCCTGACATGGGGCCCCATCTCATGACCCTGAGGTCATGACACAAGGTGAAATCAAGAGTCAGATGCTCAACTGACAGAGCCACCCAGGAGCCCCAACTATCTCCTCCTTCTAAAGGTAACAAAATAGCGTACCCTCTAAGACAGTAGCATACTTAAATACCTGTGGGGGCCAGGCAAGAAAGGGAGGCGGGCCAGTTGTGGACCGAGGGGACCCGGAGAGGGCAGGAAGCAGCCCTCCCTCAGATCTGAGCCCATGTGGCCATGTGGGGATAAGGGTCCAAGGCAGCCAGATCTAGTTTTTCAAGGAGAGCTGGAGATCTGGACTTTTAGATAAAATTTCCTGGGCTTTGAAGATGGTGACAATTAATTTTAAAAAAAGTATAGGTGTTTTGTACACACACACACACACACATATATATAAAATTTGTTTTTAAATAAGACTTTAAGAAAATACCTGTGAGCCTGCTCAGACATTGGGTCTGATGTTTTCAAACCATGACCCTCACTCCAAATTGCATCTATTTTCTTCTCTTGAAATCCTCTCTCCTTGCAGGAGAAATGCACAAAGGGGAACTATACCTCTGCGTGTATCCTCTTGTAAATATGACCACAGATGACAACTCCACACAGGGTTTTCCTAGCAACCCATTCTCAATCTACAAAATGAAATATTTTAAGCATAATGAAAATGAAAGTAGTTCACTATGCAATGTAAGCCTATAATTTGGTTTTAATGGCTGCTGAAACATGACTTTTAATTTGTGTCCTTTTTTGAAGCCTCTAGTCGAGGTTGGCAGCTCACCAGGTGACTGCCAAGCCTTGTCATTTTGGCCCCTGCCAACTTTTAAAATCCTCAGCCCCTGCTGTCCTGGCTTTAAGAAGTTGGCTCACATCATTTAAACAAGCAATTTGACACAAATTTCAACTACTTGTCTCCTTATGTGGCCAGGCTACATCTCCAAAAGGTGTAATCTACATTCCGCGGCTCCTGGGAAGCCTGCAGAAATATTCCGAAAGAAAGACAACATGTCAAGAAGATACTAGGTTTGGAGAGCATCATGACTGAGGAAAACAAGAAGGAAAAATAACAGAGGAAAGTGGTTCTTCGAAGTTTGTGTTCCTGGGCTGAAATTACTTGGGGGGATTTTTTTTTTTTTTTGGGTCTTCAGAGAAAGACAACTAAAACTAAACCCCAATGGGAAATGACACTGTAGAGTTGTATAGATTTTAAATCGCGTCCTCCAAATGAACCTGCAATTCGTATTTTACATTATGCACCAGTGACATTTTAAATATATCTTTGAGAGAGTTTCATAGCTGGAGCAGGCTATTACATTTCCTGGCATTGTTGTCTGTCGAGTAATGTATTATTATATAGTTATTTAGCATTTATCTGTCTCGTATTAGTGGGAAGAGGTGAGAAACAGGGGTGAAATGATGTAATAATGGTCCTTTAGAGATGCTATCCAAGCCCCTCACACAGGGTTAATGAATTCTCATGCCTTCCTTTCCCTTCTCTCAACTTCCATCCAAGTGGTCATTATTTGCCATTAGTTAGGTAATCTTGAGACTTGCCTCAGGAAGATGAGATGAATCAGTGTACAAGTGGGAACCCAGCCTCCTCAGCCCCAAGCCCTCACTTTCCATCTCCCTCAGCAGCCCGTCCTCACCTCCAGAGCTCCAGACCACACACTCTCCCAAAGTACAAAGAGGCCCTGGGAGGTATTTAATTCACTAAATGAGATACCAGAACCCTCTTGCTTCCTGTCTATTCATCCCGAGCTGAGGTTTCTTTGCTAACTCCAACTTGGGTGGCCCTTCCCTGTCCATCTGTGTTCTGTGTGGGTGGAATTCCTGTGGTTTCCCATTTGTTGATCATATCCAGGGGTGGTGCTGGGGGGAACGGAACCATGGACCCAGGTGTTATGTGGCATAGTCCCAACAAAATGGATGGTGAGCGTTCCAGTTAGCTGGAAGAGAAGTCGAGCTGCTAAAGAGAAGGTCTAGAGCTTCATGGAGGAGAGCAAAGCAGACATAATTGTCTGCTCACCCTGCCCTCCTATAAAGCATGTTATTTCACTGCAAATAAATCACATTATTGACAGCAACAACAACCACCATCTAGCATTGTCAGTATTAAAAGATGTTTTCCTCATTACTGTTGTTCATTTCCACTGTGACACGGAGGATATTTGCTCATCTATCTATCCATCTAACGATCATATTTTGCAACTAGGTGCAAGAACTAAAAAAGACAATTAGAATAGAGTGGTAAAAGCTACCACCGGGGTGTGTACAGAGAGACAGGGGAGCATCTGGGGGGACACTTAGTCCATGGGTAAAAACCACAAATCTAAAGAGGGTTCAAGGGTTCAAGGATTGGGTCTGCCCCTTTCATGTTGTGTGAACCTGGACCTCCAACCCCATGTCTGTAATCCCGAGTACTCACCCATCACTGGTGACCACAGCACTAAGTAGCCGTGTGTCAACATGGAAGATGCAGGGAAGAGGAACGGGGAGTGCCAAGCCTGCCACTCAAGGCTGGCAAGTTCCCCAACCACGTGCACAGAACCCTGACTGCTTCCGTCAGGAATAAAAGCGTGAATAAGACATGACTATGGCTCTCAAGGAGCCCAGATTTGAGTACAGGACGTAAACCCAGATTTCAACCCTCTAGGGCAGAAGTCACAAACTGACAGCCCCCAAGATGCACATGACCAAAATTTCAGAGTCGGGATTTTGTAGAACGTTCCAGATCATTGACTTCTCTTGAGAACAAAACTAGAACAAAAATATGGAGTCTATTCTCCCACAGTAGCAACTAGATATAGCTTAATGCCTTAGGATGGTTTGTTTTCTGGTTTGCCATCAACCCTAAAATCCCTGTTATTTTAATTTGGCCGGATATATGCATTTATGTTACTGCGGGTAGGCATTTATGTCTTTGATTGCTGGTTTCCTCCGTGGTACCTTCGTATTCTGGGTAGTTCATGTATCTCTAATATAGCAACACCTCTGCTACACCTAATGATCTCAAGTATTTTTTGTGTTTATCGGTTTTCATTACAGTCATCCAAAGAGCTTGCTGGATCTGATGGTTTTCCATTTCAAAAAATGCAAACAATGGCCAGCAACATGCCTTACTGCTTTCCATGAGGCCAAATTACATGGAAAAGCCCTTCTGAAAGGCAACTCGTGTCTTCAATAGATGCTGAAACAGAAATGATTAACAGCTTAGCTTGATGAAGGAACCTTCACGTCCACTCTGAGTTCCACACAGTTATTGGGTTTAATTAATGTGCATATTAATGGCTCTTCTATTGCATAAATATGAAATCACATAGTAATGCAATTGAGCCACGAATAACTGTGTAACATAAATGCTTACACACTATCAACTTAATAAGTATGCTATTAGCAGGCAAAAGGCAACTGTCATTACAATCACAGCGCTAACCTATTATCTTGTACCTGATTTATCTGGAGTTGAGAACCTAGAATTTATTTTTAGGTACTGTGTGGCCTTTCATCTGAGGAAGGAGGAGCGGCACACTGGTCCTCTGTTAAAAGCGAGGGCAGGAGCACTCTCATAGAGGGGTCATGTGGCAAAGTACCCTTCTCCAAAACAGTCAGCCTTCATCCCTCTGAGGGGAAAAAATTGAGAGAGGGAAAAGCAAAGCCGACCCAGTTGGCCTCAACTGGACTGTTACTTCAAGTTTAATTTATAAAATGCTTGGAAAGGGGAAAAAAAAAAAAAGGCTAGGGCAGGATAGTTAAGATTCCCAGCGAGGAGAGGATAAGTGAATTTAGTGAGAAGGAGCTTCCTGTATGTTTATTTTTTTTTAAGAGATGTTATTTATTTATTTGACAGAGAGATCACAAGTAGGCAGAGAGGCAGGCAGAGAGAAAGAGGGAGAAATAGGCTCCCTGCTGAGCGGAGAGCCTGACTCGGGACTCCATCCTAGGACCCCAAGACCATGACCTGAGCTGAAGGCAGAGGCTTAACCCTCTGAGCCACCCAGGCGCCCCTGCTCCCTGTATGTTTAAAAACTAAGTGCTTGAATGAGTGCTTGATTTGTCCTATTTGCTCAAAAAAACTATGCTTAAGATTTGCTGTTGCCAGGAATTTTGGTCCTGAGAGGGATGCCATTCCCATATTCTCACCTTCCTAAATGCCAACTGGTTGACAGTGGAGTCGTAAGAAAAACAAAGTAGTTCTTCTTTGTTGGGCAACAGTATCAACCTAACAAAGTTAGACCTGGGGACTGCAAAATGCTGGAGTATCAGCTTCTGGGTTAACTTGACTAGCAAAGCTCAAACAGCATGTGGAAACAACCAACGCCCACAGTGTCAATAATGTATGTATAAAGGAAGGATTTTCTTTGGAGCTAAGGAAGGAAATTCTTAATAATTGGCTATTGTTGCACTCTTCCTAAATAAACAGGTGAGTGAGACATTTAGGCTAGGTTTACCCTTGCCAAGAGGGGGTGGGTGTGCAGGAGAGTAGGAGGGCAGGGATAGACTAAGATAGCTTTGTCTTGCTCTGTAGTACACCCTATTTTTTCCTGGTGATTACAAATGATAAAATATATGAAAGAAAAAATATATAAGTATAGGCTTGCCTAACTGCTCATAATTCACTCATTCTTGGAGATGGAATGCCAAGTGCTGGTCTTTAAAAATTTCAACCCCTTGGACCCTAAGATGATGAATTAACCACAGACTCTCTGCCCCCTTATACTGAACCATGTCTTTGGAGCAAGTTCCATCTTGACAACAATTTGAAGATGCTAGAACTGAAGATGGAGTTGGCACACATTTTGAAGTCTCTGGCTGGTGAAAGTTGGCACCTGGACACACTGTTCAGATCTGACCTCACATGAGAGGCAGAGAGAATCAGAGGTGAAGACTTTAAGATGACAGCCTCGGGGCTCCTGGGTGGCTCAGTTGGTTGAGCGACTGCCTTCAGCTCGGGTCATGATCCTGGAGTCGTCCCAGAATCGAGTCCCACATCAGGCTCCCGGCTCCATGGGGAGTCTGCTTCTCCTTCTGATCTTCTCCCCTCTCATGCTCTCTCTCATTCTCTCTATCAAATAAATAAAAGAAAATCTTAAAAAAAAAAAATGACAGCCTCTAGTTAGAAGGAGGAGTCTGTTGTTGATGGCCAGGCTCGTGGATGGCTTTGAACACTTGAGTGGCCACTTAACAGTGTGACCCCTGGAAAAGAGGGGTCTTTTCCAAGTTTGTTTCTTCATCTATGAAATGGATAGAGTCGTTTTACTTTTCTCATGTGGTTGTTAGGAGCATCAAATGAGAATACATCTCTAAAAAGCCTACCACGATTCTTGGCACATAGTTGGTATTAAATATTATTATATATTATGTGTTATAATTAATAGTACTGACAATGGTAATAACAGCAATAGCAACTTTAGATCTGGGGGAAATGAAGGATGGAGGATGGTATCAAATCAACACAGAAAGGCAAAATGACCAACCTCAGACCCCCTCCAGCCTCAGATGTGGTCTGCAGAAGGACCTGCTGACTGAGTAATATGGGACAGGCATGACTAGGGACAGTCCCAAAAGCATCTCTCTCAGAGCTTGCAGAAATAGAACATGGGACTCCGAAGTGTTCCATTTCCATAACCAAAACAATTGATGTTAAGGACTACAAAATAATACCGACAGGAGTGTGAGGAGTTAAGCTCTCCCTGTGTGTCTGGTCCTGTGCGAGCTGCTGTCTGTAAATTTTCTCAGTGTGCTGCCACTCACTGTTGTGGGACAGGTTCTCTTATCATCCCCATTTTACAGATCCAACCAGTAAGGCACAGAGAGGTTAAAGTAAAGCCCCCAAGGTCATGGGGCTTAGTAAGTGGCTAGCTGCTTGTGGATCCCAGGGTTTCTTCCCCATTCCACCACATGCCAAAGAGCGCGGGGGGCCCTCAAGGCCACTCACATAGGAAGAGAACCAAGACCCCTGCCCTGCTTTACACTCACCCTGGCAAATACAGAGGAAAACAGCCTTAACTCATTTCTGTGCACATTTGCTTAAACGGCAGAATGCCATCTTGTGAGAAATTGGAGGCAACTGCCCACCTCAAAGCTCTGCACCTCACAATGCTGCTTGAATCAGGAGAAATAGGCCAGAACAGCCGAACTGCAGGGCAATCTCTTTTCTGTGCCTTCCCAAAAGGCTCTCCTGGAACTTCCTCCTCTGTGCTGTATCCCTGGCTCCCGTAACCAGTGGCATCAGGGATAAGCAGCAATTAGGTCTGTTGCAGGCAGAAACAAGGGCACACTGGGTCCCAGCTCATCCTTCCTGCTCTGACTGAAGGTACTTTGCCAACAGCCTGGGGGTGGAGGGGGTTGGTGGAGGGGCGGGGGGAGTCCAGATCCAGCCTCCTCCCGTGTTTAGAAAGAGATGGAGAGAGATTTACTTGTGTCTAAGTACCAGACACCTAGGCATTCAGCCTGCTCCCTCCTTCCCTGTTGTAGCATCTGCTGAGTGATTCGTCCTCTGAAGAATGGACGTGTATTATTCGGTGCTGACCCCCGTGTAGTGCGCTGGTGTCGCAGGGCCGTGAGCGATGGCAGTGTTTCTTGCATATGGCCACCACTAGATTGAACTGTAGCCTTGCTGCACGTTCCAGAATTCAGGAGAAAAAAAGAAGGCAGGAATGAAGGAATGAGCCAAGTTATGACCCCCTTCTTGTCTCCCTGGGCTGGGCAGACGCTCTGACCAGTCCCTCTGGGGCTGGGAGTGTAGGGTCCTGGATTCAGGGTGGGTGGGTCAGTTGCCCCTGATGGAAAGGCTCCACTCAGCCTGAGCAGAACAGCAGGGAAGGCAAGGGCTGTGCTCAATCATAAGGAATGATTTGTAGTTCTCTTGCTTACACAAAATATATGACCTCAAAGAAAAAGCATTCAGAGTGCATTCACAATGACGCACACATCCACACTGCACAGTGGAAGCATGGGGACTGTGCTCACAAAGAGCAATCATTTGCAGGCTTGGAAACCAAAGTTTTGTCAGCTCTACCTACATCCATCAACAAAAAATAGGTTTAGGGGGACACCTCAGATCATCGAAGAGCAACTGCTCCCATTTAATAAGCACCAGCTGCGTGGTAAGAGCTCGCCTTATTGAGACTTCTACTAACCTTTGAGGGAGATGGGGTTCTCCATTACAAAGATGAAGAAAGTGAGGCACAGGACATTAAGAGAGGGGAGTTTCTCTTCTTACACGTTGCATTGAACTGTCATGCAGCTGGGCCCCTCCCAAGGGCACACTGGGCGCCTCTTTTTCATCACCCTTGGCATATGGTTTTCTATCGTTTTTGGACTCTCCTGTGTCTCCTATAGGACTGTGAGCTCCATTCGGCACAAAAGTCTGTCTGTCTTGGTGGGGGGCGCTGGGTGGCTCAGAGGGTTAAAGCCTCTGCCTTTGGCTTTAGTGGTGATCCCAGGGTCCTGGAATCGAGCCCCAAGTTGGGCTCTCTGCTCGGAGGGGAGCCTGCTTCCTCCTCTCTCTCTGCCTGCCTTGTGATCTCTGTCTGTCAAATAAATAAATAGATAGATAGATAGATAGATAGTCTGTCTGTATTGTTTTTACATCCCGGGCACAAGGCTCTGGTGCCTGGCCCGGAAGTAGTGCTGAATGAATGATGGAAGGAACACATGGTGTTTGGTGGCGGGAGGGCGGTCGTGTTGGGAGAACCTCAACTGATCTGAGAGGGGATCACAGCAGACGTCTGCCTCTGTTCTGTGAGCATTTCCCAATTGCCAGAATCTGATGGGCCTTTCCCTTAATTGCCTGAATTCTTATTACCCTCACAAGTCCTTCAACAGGGAGACAGTTGGACCCAGGGAGAAGGTGACTTTGTTTCCCTTTGTCTTTGTTTGTTTTTCCCTGGTTCTGCCTGACGACCCATTCTCTCTCTTCAATAACAGATGTACTGACGTATAATGACAGTCATCTTTTAAAAGTGTACATTTTAGCCTTTTCTTTTATTCTATTCCCCGAGTTGTGCAGCCATCACTACTGTCCGATCTTAGAACATTTTCATAAGCTCCCATAGGAAACCTCATACCAGGAGCAGTCACCGCCCCCGCCCCCCCCCCCCCCCTGCCCCCGCAGCTCCCCTACCCCCAGGCAAACAGCAATCTACTTTCTGTTTCTATGGATTTGCCTATTCTGGGTATTTCATATAAATGGTGATTCCCTCTGTTTTTTATAACCATGATGTCTGTTGCAGAGCATCGCCAGAACCAATCAAATTTAGATCTCAGATGGGGCACACTTCATACCACTTAAAAATATCTTTCCCTGGCAACCGGAAGCTGGTGTTCACAGGAGCTTTTTGGCTGGGACTCCACTGCTGTTGGTATTTTTCAGAGATTGTTAGGTATGGCCATTTGAGAGTCAATTGTAGACTTGAGGGCCCTAGGAGGACCCTGGAATTTGTTCCAGTGCTTCGGGACCGTCTGTAATCATGGCAGAGAGCCATTCCTACTCAGCTAAAACACAAACCACACATCGTTGGGACACTGGGGGGTGCGTGGGGGGAAGGGAGGGAACTCGGACTTGGGTGCCAAACCGGCAGTAGTGCTTGACTCACAACCTTAAGAGCAGTTGTAGATTGGTGACCCTCCTGCCCCAACTGGGCACGTTCTCACATACGGTGAGTCAGAAAGGGATTTTAATCATAGATGTCACAGCATTTTACCCTACCCCCATACTCACTCTTTGTGTTCTTAAATCATCTGGAAAGTATCACTTGAGATCAATGTCAACTCTATTAGCTAGTTTCCAAGTGACAAAGACAAAAAAAAAAAAAAAAAGCCACTTGAAATACTTGAGAGGAACCCTTCTAAAGAGAAGATTTTATTGCAAAGTTATGTCTGAGCAGTGCCTATCTGAGCATTTCAATAAATCTACATTACCCTAGGTATTTTGGCCTCCTCTGGGAGAGGAAAGCCTATCAGTAGAAAGTAATGATTTTGGGTTTTTCAATTGCCCTAAGGATCTTGACAATGCTATTAAGACCCATGCTCTCCCTGTCGAGAAGTTTAGGAGTGAAATTATTAATATGCCCAGACGTTATGTTGATTGTTGCGCTGTAGCAGAAAATACTCTCTCTGTTATTTGAGCTGCATTATCACTTTCCAAAGCAGAGAATTGCATCAAAAATTTAAACTCCTCATTCCAGCTCATCGCCTAGCTTTTCAAGGTCTTATTATAAAATAGTCTGGGCAAAATTTGGGTATTTCCCTACCCATGGAAGATAATAAGTTTTTCACAGCACAGACTATATTTTTGAAAAATAAAAATCATATGTTGGAGTTTTCTTCCATCAAGATGTCATTCTTTAGCTCTTTAACCAGGTTTTTGTTGGGGTGCATTTCATTGTTTATTTTTCCCCTTTGGATGGTCACAATGTTTTCCCCTGAACACAGGTAGAAGATCAGAGCAAAGATAAAATATGATTTTGATTTTAGGTTTAGTCTCTGATGAATGGAATGATGGAGACAAGCTCTGATGTACACCATTCATTAACACTGAGAATGACTGAAGCATACCAGTTAAATGGCAAGAACAGGATAAAGGCTCCTGGAGCATTTTCACTACAAAGCTCAGCAGAATTATTTACTATCTGGGTGACCTTTTCCCCAAATCTCTCATGGTACATGCCTTATAGGACAAGGGAACAAAAGTTTCTCCATACTATATAAACAGAAGTCAGCTGAATGTCAGACCTTGGACTGCATCTGGTTTCATGTCAAATGACAGCTGATGTAATGGGACGAGCAGGGCGTACTGCTGGGGATCTTTTCAGGATACTCTTTCTGCCTTCAAAATACACACACACACACACACACACACACACACGAGCGAGTAATTACACAAGAAAATTATCTGAGTGCTTCCTAAAGAAACATCCCCCACCTTGGGTTCCATGTCCAAGGGAGTGCCCTCTGGGTTTTTATTTATAACAGTAGTTTCTTTCAAAGGTGTCTTGAAGTTGCTTTAATTTCCCAATTAAAGTGGATGAGACTGTGCTCAGGGCCTTTCCATCAGGCAGCACAGATGATAAGCAGCAATACCCAGGGACAAGCAGAGATAGATGATGAGGCCCCTCCCGTCCCATCCAACAGCCCTAGGATGCAAACAACTTTCAGAAAAATCTGGGACCAGTGGGAGGCCAGCGTGCACTGTAGATCTCGGTTCTATGGAGGAAGAGGTCGCAGGTGCAGTGGAATCAGGGTCTCCCACTGGGACCCCCCGAAACAAGGGGTTTTTCCTAGCCACACGGCTCAGAATGCCATTTTCAGGTTTTTCTCCATCCTTCTAACACTGACCTCTCCAGTTGTGCCTGAAGGACTCCCAGAGTTAGACGATCAGACTTACAGAGCCCTCAGCCTATCTGTGCCTCTGTTTCCCCCCTCCAAAAAAGGTGGTGACTACCATTCCTCCTTGGTAAGGAGTTAAATGAGATAAAACATTATAAGTGAAGGTGTTTAGGAGATGCATGACTGATAGGAAGGACTTAAGAAATGTCAGGATTTATTTATCTTTGCCGGAATAGGCTAATTCTTTCTTGAGGTTGTGAAGAGAGGAGGGAAATAGAACCTGTGATTCAAAGATTATTATCGTAATGACTTGGAAAACTTCCTGTTGTCAGATATTTTTAAGGGAAATAGCACCATTAAGAATCAAGGATCCTTTTCCCTTCTTACGAGTTATATTAAGTACCTCTAAGTCCTACAGACTCCCAAATTATCAGTAGTCTTCATTTTCACCTTTTGCAACTTAAAATAAATACACTGAAATAAAACCACCTAATGTTAGATAATTTGAAGGGTCCTACATTAGCTTATGTTTCCTAAATTCTCTCATTCCTTATGAAAACCAGCATAAGGAAGGCTTAGGTTTTCTTGAGCCCTGATGTTCCTACTTAGCCTTGGGTCCCATTTCCCGTGAAAAACTCAATGTAAAGTCAAGATTTTTCTTGTTTTTTTTTTTTTTTTTTTGTTTGTTTGTTTTGTTTTGTTTCTTGTTGTTTTTTTTTTGTTTCTGTTTTTATTTTTTGCTCATGCTCATCTGTGAGCCGTGCAGTTTGCTCTATCCTTGAAACTCATCACTGAGCAACTCACGGAGGTCCTGAGTTATTCATCACATTTCGATGGTTGAAGTCATGAATTAGCAATTTGTTTCTCAGGGCTTCTTGGGTTACTGAAACTTTTTAGTATTTATCATCTCAAATGGGATCATTCTTAATCCCATAATGTAGGGAGTAAGTAATCTCTCTCATGAAATAATCAGATTTGGAGGAGAAAATAATTTCCATTTCTAACACAGCTTATCTGACACTTTAATAGTGTGGTCTGGGAAGGCTTCTCAATAAGATGATATTTGATCAGAGACCCGAAGGAAATAGGGAAAGACACGTTCCAATGTCTGCGGGAACAATGCTCTAGGTAGAGGGAAAAGCAAGAACAGAAACGTTTTGCAGTCAAATGCTCTACCACTGAGCTATATCCCCACCGTAAGAACAGAGACATTTTGGATTGTGTATAGGGGTTGGACAGAATATCAGCCTTGATTTGCCTCTTCCATTCAACTGCAAGCCTACTTCTCCAAGAAAACAGTGAAATAAGTAGGGAAGGTCTTGATCCTTACTGGCTTCTGATTCGGTACTGAGCCAGGCAGCCTTCTGTCCCAGGCCCTTTGCACTTGCCGTACACTAAGCCTGGGGAGACAGATAATTAAGTGGTGCTCTCTTTTAATGTTGGAAAATCTCAGCTTAAATCTCCCCTTTAAGACACACCTTTCCAGGGCACCTGGGTGGCTCAGGGTGTCGAGCTGCTGCCTTCGGCTCAGGTCATGATCTCAGGGTCCTGGGATCGAGTCCCGCATCGGGCACTCTGCTCAGCGGGGAGCCTGCTTCCTCCTCTCTCTCTCTCTGCCTGCCTCTCTGCCTACTTGTGATCTCTCTCTGTCAAACAAATAAATAAAATCTTAAAAAAAAAAAAAAAGACACACCTTTCCAGACAACTTCAGCAGTCTTATCCTCCTCACTATGCTGTTTCTCTGAAGCATTTTTTTTTTCCCCAGTAATTGTCCTTCTGCACTAGGAAGTAAGTACAGTTAAGGTAAGGATGTTATTTTATTTCCTGCTGAATTCCTGGCTCCTTGAACACTTAGTAGGTGCAATAAAGGATTTCTGAATTAACAGATTAATTAATCACATATTGAGAAGTATGGCAAGAGCAAGTGAGTCAAGAGGAGAGTCCAAATCCCAGGAGAGATTTTCAAAAGACTCAACAGGTCTTTCAAAGGGACTGCTGTGTGATGTCATTGGAGACAAATCTCAAAAACTTGAACTTGACTAATGTTCCAGAAAAAAAATCATCGCAGGCATCCTTGCCAAAACACAGCTCTATCTCACGCAAACTGTAGCAATTTTTTTCTCTTCCTTCAGCAACCCAAACATGACAACAAATGCCTTACAAGCAGAAATCCCCATGGAACTAATGATGGCTGAGGCCTCTGACACACCCCAAGTGGGAATAGACACATTTCACTTCTAAACTCCGACTAACAGGATCTCCTGTGGCTCTCTGTGCCACTTGGAAATGTTCGTTTTCCAGCATGGATCTATCGTATTAGAGGATCTTTCCTACAGGCCACTGCCTCACCTGAACAGGCTGAATCCTAATTCATCCAAGCAGTGGGTGGAAGGAAAAGCAACCGGATGTGGCAAGGACACAGGCTATGCTGCAAATGATTTGCAAGTCAAAAGTAGGGCATACGGAATTCTTCCTCCTTCAGGAAGCCTTACTGGATTGGATCAGGTGAAGCCCAGTGGCTTCCTAACTGTGCTGATATACATAAGATCTTTCATGGTGGCTTGTGTTCTAGGTCTAACATCAGAACTAACACTGGCATACTATATATGGAATGACTCCATTTGGCCATATTTAATCTATCAAATCTTTATAAACCTTTCTAACTTCTATGTGGTGTATCACTGGAAAGAAATTTTTTAAAGATTTTATTTATTTATTTATTTATTTATTTGAAAGTGAGTGAGCGAGAGAGAACAGAGGGAGAGTAAGAAGGAGAAGCAGACTCCCTGCTGAGAAGGGAGCCCTACATGGGGCTCCACCCCAGGACCCTTGGATCATGACCTGAGGCAAAAGCGACACTTAGCCAACTGAGCCATCCAGGTACCCCATGAGTTCTAACTCTATGGTATTTTCTTAGTGTGGAGCCTTGCAAAATTATTCCCAAGTGGGCACATGATAGAGCCTTTCTTATTTCCTGCGAGAAACCCAAAGAGACACCATTCTCTCCACATGATTCCTTTTGCTTTCTCTCTGATTCGGACACAAGAACCATGGCCTATTAGTTAAGCTCGCTTATGACAAACCATTTCCAATCATTTGCTTGCTGGTTCATTCCCTCACCCGTGTCTCCATTTGTTCGAGTGCTCATTCACTTGGTAACTCATTATTGAGCATCTATGTTGGGTCTGGTGGATTCTTGACGTTCCAGAGTCTCTGGCCTCTAGGCCAGGGGAAGGTAAAGAGTCACATCCTACTTTGACCTTTTTGTTGAGCCTCAAAGATCCTACTGTCACTCTTCCCTTTTCCTTCCAGTTGTTATCCAAATGCTTCACTTTCCCATGTATGTTTTTATTCATGTTTTAGCATACAGATAGCAATCTCATAAGGGCCATTTTGACACACTGCTCTGAAAACTTTTCATAGATGCCTATCATTAAACATGAACCCTTTACCCCTGTCCCTACGCCTGTCTTATTTCCCAAGGTGAACTCATCCTTCTGTCATGTCTACACACATGTATCTCCCAATATGCAAGATTTTGTGCTAGGATACCGAGATTTACAGGCACACAGAGAAATTCACAAGAATGTTAATTATTACCTGTGGAGAAAAACTATCACATTTTGATTCTTTTGTGTTTTCAACCAAATGTAGTATTTTCAACTTTCTTTTATTTTTAATTCTAGATATCAGAGCATGGTGAATTGGAGCTTCCACTGCGTACATGGGATATACACACTGCGTTGCTTTCCTTGCAAGATTAAGACTTGGAACTCTGGCCCTGGGCTCTCAGTTGTGTCAATAGGATTCATATGGCCTTTGGGGTTCTCTTTGCACACACAGAATGGAGGGAGACATCTAGATTCATGAAGTGGAAACAGAAATAGGATAAGGGAGAGGTTTCACCACTTGAGTTTACCCCAATTGTCCCAGCCCCATCTACCTGCACACCTATAAGTACAATGAACCTCATCACCCCGGTTTTATAAACAACAGAAAGACTATTTGCTTATCATTTATATGTTTTTCTAATTGAAACACATGTAGTCTAAACCAAAGAGGCCATACCAGCATTGAGCAGAGCAGGCAAACACACTTCATATTTTTTTCTTTCTTTCTTTCTTTTTTTTTTTAAACTTAACCGGCAGAAAATTTAAGGCCTGTCTCTTCAGGGCACTAAAAAACAAATGACCTATGGAATCAACCAGAAGCAGCACGTGACAAAACAGAGTATTACGCTAGAACATATGTTCCACAGACATGAAAGCTAATCAAACTTCCATGACAGAAACGCTCATATGTTGCTAGTAGGGATGCAAAAAATACATAGACTTTCTGGAAGTTTGCCAGTTCCCTATGATGTTACACTTACCATACCACACAATCTTAATCCTAGGTATTCGCCGTACAGAAATGAAAACATACATTTTCATTAATGTCTATTTACCTGAAAACCTACCCGTAAAAGTTTATAGTAGTTCTACTATATAGAACTTTATAGCAGTCCAGCACCCAAAACTGGAAACAATCCAGATACGCTACAAGTGAACTGATCAACAAGGTGAGGTAACCTGTATAATGGACCACTCAGCGATGAAAAGGAATCAACTACAGATAATGAACAACTTGGATACATCTCAAAGGCACCGTGCTGAACAAAAGGAGTCAGTTTCAAAAGGTTGCATACTATATAATTCCATTCATGGGACATTCTAAAAAAGACAAAGTGACAGGGTACCTGGGTGGCTCAGTGGGTTAAAGCCTCTGCCTTTGGCTCAGGTCATGATCCCAGGGTCCTGGGTCTGAGCCCCGCGTGGGGCTCTCTGCTCAGCAGGGAGACTGCTTCCCCCACCCTCTCTCTCTGCCTGCTTCTCTGCCTACTTGTGATCTCTGTCTATCAAATAAATAAATAAAATCTTAAAAAAAAAAAAAAAAAGACAAAGTGACAGCAACTGAGAACAGATCGGTGACTGCCAGGAACTACCAATGGGTAGCAGGAAGGAGGTTTTTGAGGTGACAGACCTGCTCTGTATCATGGTACCAGGGGGGGTGGTTATCCAAATCTCTACATGGGTTACAACACATAGAGCTGTACACAGTAAAGACCACTTCACTGTGCGCTATGTAAAGAGTATACAGTAAAACAATAAAAATTACACACGTAGGATGGGTGTTAAGAACAGGACAGAATATCTGGTGTGGAAGGGGACAGACTTGCATCAAAGCCTGAGCCATTCTAGGTGGAGATGTGGAGGCTGGAAAACAGGGAGCAAATCCTCTCTAAAACTTGAAGATCTGTTTCCAATACAGAGGTCATATCCTTAAACATTAAAAAAAAAGGCTCACTAGAAAAAAAAAAAAAAACAAAAATAGCATCAACATAATGGGTAAATCTTCGACTGGCGCATCACTCATTGTTTTCGTTTGAGTATGGCTTACTACACCTCAAGCAGCGACTCCAAGCTGTTGAAGAACCTATACTGTGTAAAAGGGAGAAAGAAGGGTTTTGCTGCCCAACACTGTCAGCTTCTCTCCTGACACTCAGCACAATCTCTAACCTTGTAGAAACATTAACAGCACTACATTATTCATCACAATAAGATTATTAGTTGATGGGAAACAAATTACAGAGAGCGTCGCAACCTGCTGTACTTCCTGAATGCACACAAGGCAGTTTTTCATGAATGGAAATTGCTACCCAGGAAGAGAAACTTGTGTTTGTCTTATGTCTTAGGAAATTTCCAACAGGAGAAGGGATCAATTCTGGGATCGAAAAAGTGCAATAAAATAAGAAAAAAAAAGTTTAAAAAGTATTTAGGAAGACCTCCTAAGGGTACTCAGAGCTAAGCAACATGTCTGCTAGAGATACAGACCATAAGCTCGGAGAGATGGAAAAAGCATACCTGTTTCGTTTAATGTGATGGCACAGCTCCGCATGATGCCATGGATTTACTGGAAAAACACCTTTAGAAATGTAGGAAATGCCAGCAGTGCTGGATACAGGTCTGGCAATTTATGTAGCCATCTAAAACGGCTCGGCTTGTCCTGGTCCCTGTGCGGTGAACACCAGCAACTAGCAAATGCACAGCTCATATTTTACATCTCGCATCCTCCTGCTATACCTTCCTGGCCACTCTCTCGCCCTGTGGGGGACAGGGCCTCTTCTCTCTTTCACAGCCTCTAGGTATCACACCCAGAGGCTCTTTTCCCACCTGCCATGCCTTCCCGTTGTCCCTGTCCCCTGGTGTGAGGGTCTGAGCCCCAGGTCCAGGGTGGGTGGGATGAGGGGAAGGAGGGGCAGCACTAACTGCAGGTTGGTAAACAGATGAATGAAAAGGGCTATCAAGGTTTCCAATAGCAACGGCTTAACCTGGGGAAACAGGTGTGGTGTAATTAGCATAGTGTCTGTGTAGCTCCCGCACCTGTGACCCACATCATTCCTGTCCTTCAGAGCCCGGGAGGTTCCTAACTGCTGGGGCTAGAACGAGCTGAGAGGAGGGGGAGTGCAGGAAAATGACACTGCCTGGGCTCACGACAGGGACTGTGGCTTAGGAGGGCTGGTCCCAGGAAAGGCACCAGGGCAGAGCGCGCGTGCAGGGAGAATTCTAACGAGGGGACGGTAGGCTCTGACAGATAACTCAGGATGCCCCATTGCACCAAGTGCTCTTCTTGGCTCCTGTTTCTCTCGCAGGTTACGGAGCGCTGTGTGTCTTGTTTCCTCTTCCCTTGCTGGACACACTCCTTCTCTTGCCCTGGCCTGGCCTCTTAGGTGTTCGGACTTTGCCCACAAACGCTCTTGAGTACCCATTTAAACACAGGGCTTTGATACTTCCCACCCCTTTCCTTTTCTTCCAATCTCAGGGAAAATTCATGAAAAAAAAAAAAAAAACCCAAAACAAAAAACACCCATTATTCTGCCTACCTGGACGCGTGGAGGCAGTGCCCCCTGCACAACCGTCTGGCTGAACTCGTTAGTGAGCTAAGGCTCCTCAGTCGCAGGTGCTGAGCGTGTTGCAGAGGACACCGATGTCAAACCCCGAAAAACCGCTGTTGCATGAACTGGAGTCAAGGTTCTCCCTCAGTGAACACTGGGTCCTGAGTGAGGAGAGCCTTGCGAGAGGGCAGGAGAGTGCCAGAGCTGCGGACAAGCCCCGAGTCAGAAAGGAGGGAGCTATCTTTGTCTTTCCTCTCAGGGATCTCTCTGCCAGTCTGGTTAATACCCAAAGGCTCTCTTGGCATTTCTCACTGCTCAGCCAAACTCCCTTGTCCCAATTTCTTCCTCTGAACCAGCCCTTTCTCTGTGTTACATCAGTGGCTAGACTTGTCATTAGTACTTGTTTTCTAGGAGGAAGCAGCCCTTTTCAGGTCCTTTTGCTTTTAAAGGTCACAACCAATGTGGCCTGTCTGCATCCCCACGGGGTTACACTTTGGTTATAAAATGAAGTGTGTTTTGAAGCCACAATGGTGTGAGAGAAATCTGAAACTCTCCCCTTCTCCTCGGAGGGGGTCTGGTTTTCTCAGGTGATTGATAGGCAATTGTCCCATTCCACATCCATGCCTTCTTCTGTTGTTTAAGAACATAACAATTGTAATACCCAGAGCTTGTCACATCACATCCCCTCCTTAATGCTCATCACCCAGTGTTATATGCAACTGATGAATTGTTAAACACTACATCTGAAACTAACGATGTACTATGTGTTGGCTAATTGAATTTCACGAAAAAAAAAGAACATAACGATTCATGCGAATGGATGTCAGAAATTCAAAACAGCTGAGAGTTTATAAGACGATCTGTTGAGATACTATATGGGTGGACTTTACGATGCTAAAAACAGCCTTTTTCAACCTAACCAAAGAAAGTGGTCCAGGGGTAAGATGAGATGTTGCAGAATTAACCCCAGTTAAGCCTGAGATCTAGAATTGACTTGATAATTATAGATTGAGTAGCACCTTGTCTAAGGTGAAATCTCAGATGTCTTCACTATATAATTTTAGGTAATCTCCTATAGCACCACATGTATGTCATTCATTAAAACACTCATAAACAATTCTGATGAAAATAATTATAAAACTAATAGTTAACTTTTTTGAGCACTCACTTTGTGCCAGGTTCTTAAGAACTTCACTTTTATTTAACACAAAATAATATATAATGACAAAATGGTGACTTACTTAATACACAGTAATAAGATTATCTAAGTGTGGTAATCTTACTTAGTCCTCACAAGGACCCTAAGGGAAGGTGCCCATTATACAGATCAGGAGATGGAGGTTTGAGAGATTGAGCGACTTGCATCAGGTTGCACAGCCAGAAAGGGAGAACCGGCCCAGGCTGCCAGCTCTGTAACCCTTACCCTTCATGTAGATAGTCCTGGTCACAAATGTGTCTTTTATCAAACGTCATTCATCAACGAGGAGGTCCAAATGAGTGAAATTTCCAGATAACTAAAACTCACTGTCTGCAAGTGCTAGATATTTTTATTTTACCCATGTTGTGTGGATGTAATAATCCAAAATGGGAAGCTAAATTTGGCTGCATTTTTAAAGAGAGCATAATGAGCATAATTCAACACTTAATTAATGACTGCAAACCTATTAAGAGCAAGTATAATTGTACTACGCAGCCGTATAGTTCTGTATCTCCTTTTGATTTATTCTGTCTCCTTCCTTGAGGTCAGGCTTTCAGGTGTCAATCTTGGAGTTGCCTCTGGGCCTCCTACTGTGTTCTGCACCTCCACACCTGCCTCTCCATTATCTGTGCATCCTATAAGTTCTTCTTTGTTAAAAAGTTATTAAATCGGTTAAAGACTACACGTTAAGGAAGAACAAACAAGACCCCGGATGAAGGCCAAGTGGAGAACGGAGCAAGATCTTTCTTAAAGCCCTTTGGAGAATGTAAGAGGGCATTTTAAAAAACTTATTTCTCAACTTGGGGTTCTATTCCAGAAAGCCAGAGTTGCAAAGGGCCGGTCAAGAACACTCACTGTGCTCTGAATTGTTACTTAACCAGTTTCCATACAGGATCTTTTTTTTTCCCCAGCTGGAATGTAGAATTGGGAGGTGGAGACCCCTGCGTATTTGGAAATTGAACACTTTCCAGTGCTTTGGCCAGGGCAGCAAGAGCCTCCAGAAAAAAACTGAAATAAGCTGAAACCAGAGAGGGAGAAAAACCATGAGAGACCCTTATTCTTAGGAAACAAGCTGAGGGTTGCTAGAGAGGAGGGAGGTTGGGGGATGGGATGGCTAGGGGATGGACAACGGGAGGTGTGCGCTGGGTGTTGTATAAGACTGATGAATCACAGACCTGTACCCCTGAAGCAAATAATATATTATATGTTAATTAAAAAAAAAAAAAAAAAAGAAGAAGAAGAGTCTCCACTTCAGGAATTGAGAGTTTAGCTCTTTTCAACACAAGGTGAAGGCTGCTATGAGAGATGCCTGGAGGGACATTGGGCTTGAGCAAACCATGGCCCACTCACCATATTCAGCCCCTGAGTTAACACTCTTCTGTCCATTCTAAAGGGTTATTAAAAAGAGAGAGAGAAAGAAAAAGAAAAAAAGAAATGTGATAAATACCAAATATGGCTCTGAAAGCAAAACCTAAAATTTTACTGTGTGGACCTTTACCGAAAAATTGCTGACCCCTGGTCTAGAGGATAAGAGAAGACTTCCTGGAGGAAGGGGTGTCTGAGCTGTCACGTTATAAATTCATCAGGGTCTGCTTTGGTCTTATACGTGTATTATGTTTGTTTGCATGAATGATGAAACGGACAGGTGTAATTGGTAGGTTCAATTAGTCTTGATCGCGGGCTATGGTTCTGGCTCAATCCACTGAGCAGACACCTTAAGCAAACAGTCTCTTTCTAAATCAGACACATTTTCATCAGCTCATGGAGGAAACAACTGAAACAAAACATAAAACAAAGAAACAATTGAGTTTCCTTTCTCAGGTTCCAGATTACAGCCAATCGATCTGTACAGGATGGAGACATTCAAATATGGAATTACCACAAGGGGTTGTGCTGCTAAGCATCCGATAAATTACACCTCTCCAAAGTTACCATTCCCTCCTTCCCCTCCCCACCTGCAATCAGCCTCCCTGCTTACAACAGTTCACCTAGGAGGCTCCGTCCGCAGGATGGTAAAATCAGCAAACGTATCTTTTGCTTCTCTCGTGTTTTGTATCTCGCCGACTATTTGAGCTTCCTTGAAACAGAAATGTCACACTGCTATCTTTAGAACACTCAGAGAGTTTGAACTAAAAAACACTGTAGCTGATGCCCTAGACAAAAAGTGAGGGGATGCAGATTTCATGTCTGAACAGCAAAAGTAGACACAGTTTTAAAACAGCTATTAATCCGCGAGAGGGGAAACGGGAAACGGTACAAAGGTGCGAGATCTTCCTTCTAACCAGTCAAAACCCAAGTTAAATAATCCAGCCATTTCTAAAGCAATTAGCAGTATGTATTATTTCCGGGCACTCATGAACAGAATCATTTTGAAAACCAGTGCTCTTGACACGTTTCACTATAAAATCAATTACTTTTAAAAGCAAGAAGCTCATTCTCCACCCTGGGAACATATGATACACCACCTGCCTGTTCCAAGAGACGCTTCATTTTTTTTTTTTTTTTTTGGGATTATGGGGATAGGGTGCTCTCCCTTCTGATATTATCTGCACATTTCTGCAGTAAGGATGTTCAAACTCATCCCTATACGGCCATGACCAATTCACAAGCATTCTGAGTCTGCACTATCAGGACACTTTCATATCCTTTTAGGAATTTAAGCTTTTCAAACTTGATATGATCTTAATTATCAGAAGTGCATTCTTGCCCAGGTTCAATCTCTGATATCATAATAAAGTACAGTAGCTCCATTTCAGATGAGAAAAAGCTGATTCAGGGAGATATTGTATATATCTGTTTGCAAGGAAGGAATCAGGCCTGAATTTATTTTCTTAGAGATGTTTCATGGATAACATTTTTATTTTCATCAAAGGCAAGCAATTTAAAAGTTTCTCTTGCCGTTGACAGTTTTAGAGCTCTAGCTGGGGACCTGGGCTGATTACAAACGGCAATGTTTTTCAGAGGGCAAAAGGTACTATTTTATTTCCAGAGAATATAGTGCAAGGCATGGTCAGAATGCTGTGGCACTACTGTGGGATCTTTTGCTTGTAGAAATCAAAGGAAAGTAACTACCCCCCACCCCGCCCCCCACTGCTGCTAAGGCTGGCATGGATAAAACTGTGTTACACAGTTATATGGTATGGTGAATGGTGAACACATCTGTCAGTAAGCGTTTGAAACTGGTCATTTTCTATCAGAGCAAAAATAGTAGCTTTTCCTGGCCATTTAAAAGGTTCTTTAATGAATTTCCAGTTTGGTTCAATTAATGGCATCTTGAAAAGAGATGTTTCTTTAAAAAAAAAAATCTTTTTCTGCTTTAGGAATGATCTACTCACTGTCAGAAACTGCCTAAGTATCGTTTAAAAGACAATAAAAAAAAGAAAACCTCAGGTAATTTAAATGAAATCTTAAGTCATTTGTCAACAGACATCAAAATTAGGATTTTTGGAGCAAGCCTGAAGTCTGTGCCATAAAAGCAAAAATATCTGTCCCCCTTTTTTGACTCATTAAATCATCCTACAACATCACAAACTTAGTTGTTCCTACAGCAAATGAAAAATTTTGTGTCTAGACACCCATCAGAACCTTCATAAAAATTAATTGTTAAGATATCTGTATTTGTGGGGATGTGTCTCAGGTCAGCTCAGATCTGTCACGTAGTAAGTTACCTCTGAAAAAGCCTCCTCTCTCTGAGATAGGCCAAACCCAATTGATCTTTTTATGTCTTTGGTCTTCTCTGGAAGAAAGTAAAAACTGCTATTTCCCCAGAGCACAGTAAAGAGATCTGAGCATGCCTCTTCTTTAAGCAATAACCATTAATATGGGTTCCGCTTGTACCAGACATCTGTAATGCTCTGGGCTGTATTTTCTGGCGCGATAACAGTGTTGTCTTGAGAACTGGTGCATGAAGAGGACAGAAGGCAGAGAGGCGGAGCTGAACTGCTCACTTGTGCTCCTATCGAAGGGACAACACTCTTATCTTGTGGGAAAACATAGCCCTGAGCCATAAAGGCAAGTTCCATAAATCTTTCCCACCAGTTTGTCAGTCTCTATTCTTGCCTGTGGCCCATGCGTGACCTTGTTTAGAATCCAGTCTCGCCTGTGAGGATTCAAAGGGATCTGAAATAAGATCCCTGAAGAACATCTCTCAGATTCCTTCAGGTCCAGACCCCAGCTTCCTCGTCAACCCATTCTGTGGACAATCTCTCCTGAGCAGCCACCAGCAATCGTGCTTGGTAAGTTCCATGGACATTTACTGAGCATCTACTTTGCACCCTGGGCCTGAGCTGAATGCTAGTGATGAGGGAGCAGGAGGCTGGCTGAAGACAGAACAAGGGCTGGCACCTTGTACCCCCTCTCTATCCGCTCCATCTCAGTCATTTGTGTAGCATTCCTCAGTCACCCCTGACCTTATCAATAGCACAAATTTCCAGAGGCAAATAACTGAGTTCCTCAAACCCTAATGTCACCTTCCCCACCATAAACAAAACTGAAGGAGGCTGAGGTAGAAGGGAATATAATAAATATAGTTAAATCTCTTCTAAACCTAAATCTCACTAACAAAGACGATTGATAGCAGGATTGTGACTTCCCACCAAAAATCTCGCAACTATCTTGATGTTAATGGCTCCCTAAAGACAACATTGGTCAAGCCACAAGAGCAAGGCCTCAGATATCTTGGCACCTTGTAGGCCCTCTTTAACATATGAAAACTTCATTGAAACCTCCCTTCCCCTCACCTTCCGGGGCTCAAGGGTATAGAATCTGCCATCTCTCACAACCCGGGGCAGCCGCTCTTCCTGCCCACGGGTCCTGTCCCCGTGCTTTAATAAACCACCATTTTGCACCAAAGAGGTCTCAACAATTCTTTCTTGGTCATCGGCTCCGGACCTCAGCTCACCGAACCTCACCTAGGTTCTAGAACTTCATCACTAGGAACAGTGCAGTATCTACGATCTAGTCCCCCTCCGTGATGTGTTTAGGTGGTCTGGGAAGAGGGACAGACACCTTCAGTAGGGCCTTTAAGTGCTAATAAGAAAGGGTGTTCTGGAAGTGTCTCCTGAAAACTCAAGAACTTCTGTATGGAGTCACAATTTTCTCTCTAGACTAGAGCAATTTCATGGTTAAGCTCTCACATCCTGTTAGAAGTAATTTTTCAAATGCTCCCAGGAAAGGTTAGGAATGACCCTGCCCTTTCTCACAGATTCTCCCAACACACACTTGGGTGTCTGCTCGTGCCTGGGGGTGATACCGGGATGTCACTCTGCGTACCGTTACTACGGAATCAGTACACAGGCTCCTCTTCACGTTGGATGTAATTTGGGGAACATGAAAGCTCTATCTGCCTAGAAATCTTTCTCCCACAGTTTAACTGTGGTGCCTGGCATTACATTAGGAATATCCTTGATGGGCCTAAGGAAACGTGCCTTCGCGACACTTGAGAGCTTCGTGTTATCTGATTAATCTAATTACGGCTCACTGTCTTATCAAGACTCGGGGGCTTGAGGGGCTAGAAACTAGAATTGGTAAGTTTTGATGTTGGAGTGAAAATGAGATGGGAACCACGGGGTGTTGTGGGGGAGCCGTTCTTCGAAAGGGTAAAGAGATGTTAATAGAAGAAATGAGAAAAGACAAAGATCATTTCCATACACACTTGCTTTAGATTCTTACTATGCCCCCTCTCGAGGAGGAGGAGGAGGCAGAGCAAGGAGAAGAAAAGGAAGATGAATCAAAGGAGAAGAAGAGGAAGAAGGAGGAGGAGAGAGAGGGAAGATACGAAGATTTGGCTGTGATTGATAGTCCTCTCTTTGAAATGGAATAAGCCATACCAACCCACTCTGTGGTCGCCAGTGGTCATAATGGGATAATGTTGGTGAGATCCCTGCCCCCCAAAAAGGCAGTTATCCTCTCTAAAATACACCTTTGTAATCCCTGGCATTTGTAATTCAGAATATCAGCCTTACTATAGCAGACATTTGGCTGAGGTGGAATCCACAAGGCAAGGTGCCTCTCAGAAAGCTGTGGGCAGGCACCAGGAGACAGGCCAGCCATGGCGACTGGCAGATGCCATTCTGCAGCCCGAGGCAAGCCCAGGCAGCTCCCTGTTTTTGTCCTGACTGACATCAACCTCCTTCCAGCTGACGAATCCCTTCTTTCTCAGCTCCGTTCAAGCCAGAGCTGCCGTCCCAGGCGAATTAAAGAAATAAAAACACCCCCCAAACTAAATTCTGATATTGCGCACTTCACTTTGTATTTCTTCAAATACAAGCCATTTGCTCAAGGAGGCATCCTTCCCTCCCTCCCCATGTGCAGCACACATGAGGAAGCCTTCTGTATGGATTGGAAAAAAAAAAATAAGGATTGATTTATGCACTTAAGGCCCCCAGGGGAGTGACATAAACCCAGTTGGTGTCCCTGCAACCAGGAGACTACATTAGCACTACTGCGTTACCCGGGAGATGTGCAAAATCACATGTGGCTGACATCTCCCCCCACTCAGCAGCGAAGATGCCTCACAGGCACTCTTTGCTCCACCATGGGACTGGAATAATGGAATGTTCAAGAAAGGGGGTCCTTGTACTGCCGCACAGCAACCTTGGGTTTATAAGACACTGGGAAGATGTGTCGAGTGATAGAGAGATTTTTGACCTTGGACTGATGAAGTCAGCCCCACTGAAGGTGTGAAAGTTTAATCATGAGCACACAAAGATAAAAACAAAAACGGAGAAATCAAGGCCAAAAAATAAATGTAAAAATACTGAAAAATACTTTCCCATAAAATGTGCGCATGCGCACACACGTATATTCAAACACCTTGGGTCACTTAACAAGAAAACTCAGATCCCAAGCTCACATACCTAATGTCGGTTGCTTTGTTTTGTTTTTTAACTAAACCTTTCCGATTTGAGAGAACTGTAGATACACATTCCATTGTACAAATCCAGACATCTTCTGAGTATTCCTGATCCAGTGATTAGATAAATGTCTTGAGAAACAATGGCACAATATCACAACTAAGACACTGACACTGGCACAGTGAAGATAAACATTTCCAACCCCAGAAGGATTCTTCAGATTGCTCTTCTGCAGTCATCCCCACTTCTGTCCCGCTCTCCTTTCTAAAACTTAAAACTTACCCACCCAAACCGAAGCATACAATTTGAGAAGTTTTGATACATATATACAGCCAACATAACTATCAAAAGGTAGGCTATTTCCATCACCCCAGAAATTTCACTTGTGCCCTTGTCCTGGTAATCTCCAACCCCTTACACCATGCCATGGATTCTACCACCATCAATTAGTTTTACATGTTTTAAATTTAGGTAAAGAAGATGGTAAGTACACATTTTGTAAATGACTTCTTTTGCTCAGCATGTTTTTGAGATTCATCCCTGCTGTGTCTGACCCCTCTGTATTGCTGAATAATATTCCACTGTGTGATAATGTCAGAGTTCGCTTCTCCACCCATCTGTGGACGGACACTTGAGTTTGTTTCCAGGTTGTGGTCACTGAGAACCAAAGTTGCTACTAACATGCATGTATCAGTCTACTTACTCTTGAACACTTTTTTTTTTTTAACTTAAAAAAAAAGATTATTTATTTATTTATTTGACAGGCAGAGATCACAAGTAGGCAGAGAGGCAGGCAGAGAGAGAGAGAGGGAAGCAGGCTCCCTGCTGAGCAGAAAGCCCAATGCGAGACTCGATCCCAGGATCCTGAGATCATGACCTGAGCCGAAGGCAGCGGCTTAACCCACTGAGCCACCCAGTTGCCCTTGAATGCTTAGTTTTATTTCTTTATGACAGTACTTGGGAGGGGGATCACTGGGCATAGGTTTAATTGTGTAAGAAAATGCAACCCATTTTCCAAAGTGACCGTACCAGGTTCCAATCTCACCAGCACTGCATGTGGGCGACTCCCAATCCTGGCCAGTACTGGTGCTGTCAGTGTTCTGAATTTCAGCATTTGGGTGGGTGTGAATTGACACCTGTTTTAGTTTCTTCTACCCAAAGACATGGCAAAACGCTGGCCTTGAGACACATTTTGCAACCCAATCTGACTTGGAGTCAGATCTCTGTCAAAGCCCCGGCTCCAGCGTGCAGCTGGCAATGTTAGACCATCTCAGGCTCTCCCGGTGCTTCTAATGCAGGTGGGCTTCCAACCTCACTGTGAAAAACAGTGCTAGGGAATAAGTTCCATGTATTTCTGATGTTATCCGTTCCAGTGGAGCCCCTTTTAGGTTTAATGAATACTTTCTCCATGCTTCGGTTGCCTTGGGTCAAAAGAAGGGTTAACCTATGTTGTGAACTCCAAATATTTTACCATTTTTATGCTGTTGCCAGGAGAGATAAAACTTGGCTGACAGGTCAGAGCAGCCAGTCGGACACTTTCGCCTACTCCGCATGATCCTGTCGAGAAAGACAACGTTTGGCCCATCAATGGGCATCCTGTTGACTCGCCTGCATGGTTCTTGGCAAGCACCCATGGACAGAAATGGATCGGAGCTGGTTCTCCCTACCCTGGCACAGGAGTCAGCAAGAGCACCTTGCCTGTCATCTGGGTTCTGCTAACTAAGCCCAACTGCCAACTGCATGCCTGATCCTATTCACCTGTAAAGAACAGGTATCAAGACAAATATGTTACTCAAGTTTTGATGTGGAGAGATGCTATCATCAGACCCCTGAGCTAGCATGAAGCACCCTTTCCTCTACAGGGTGCATTTAGGAGATGAGGAAACAGAAATATGGAGACCCAGGACCGGGATACCCTACCATCATACACAGTTGCTCACGCGTATAAACACAGGGGCGTGGTTACGTAACAGGCATGATTGTAAAACATTACGGTAGATTTTCTGAGTGTTTTATTCTGACATCTTTCTGCTTCACAGTCACGCCTTGCGTCTCTGTATGGATACACATAGACTCTGATAAGATCTGGTAGCAAGATGATGGCTAGTAAGGGGAAAGAGGAGAGGCGGCAGAGTGGGAAACCCTGGGCTTGCCACCATAGTGAGGATACACTTATATATGAATATACATATACGTTGTCTTTCTCGACAGGATCACATACATATGGATACACATATACTCTGAGAAGATCCCGTAGCAAGACGATGGCCAGGACGCAGAGTGAGGAGGGTGAGGCAGATGGCATAGTGGGAAACACTGGGCTTGCTACCTGGAAGTTAACTCCTAACATCCACACGTATAAGCCATATGAGGGAGCTCTACGGACAAAGTATTTAACATATTCAGGATCCCACTTTTCAAATCTGTAAAATGGAAGTTGTAACACGTATTTTTTAGGGCTTCTACAAGAAATAAAGGAGCTGATACCTGTGGAAGTCATCTAACTCACAGCTCCTCACATTACTAGGATTCGAATGTGGACTGAAGCTGACAGCATACTCCATGGGGACATATTTACTATTTGAAGTCACCCAAATTGTCTTTCTACCTCACCGGCAGAGGTTCTGAGATTATACAGGTAATTTAAATTATTTATGCATCAACTAATCCTATTTCTATTCAGATGCAAACAAGGCTGTTGGAAAAGAGCTGGCTGATAGGCCAGCTGGTCATCTCACATTGTGAACGAAAGCCTGCAAATATCGCACACTCTCTTCACATAGCTCTGGTGGGAGTGGAAGAGACAGGTACTGAGTGAGGGTCGGGGAGGGCATCTAGAATGTCTTCAACCCAGTAGCACGTTTTGAAGTCGAGTTTTTGGGACCTGTGAGCCATTCTATCATTTCTTCGTTCTTTCACTGTTCCAGGAACATGGTGGGAATACACATTTCTGATCCGGAAGGGGCAGTAAACAATTCAGCAAAATGCCAACCGATTTAAAAGTGGTATGTATAAGCAAACGGAGCAAGTACTTCTGTTTGGGTAAGGGGAACTAAGAGACTTCACAGCTGAACTGGCTGTTGAAAGATGGGTTGGAATTCACCTGATAGTTGAGGGAAAAGGGGCACCCTCGGTACCGCAAAGAGTGTGAATGATGATAAGTTGAAGGTGGCTGGGATGTTGTATTTGAACATGGGAAACGGAAAAGAGATCAGACAGGTAGACCAAGAAGAGTGTGAGGGCTTTCCATGGACTAGTCACTTCCTTGGTGGCAGAATACATGTTTCACTTGCCCTTGTGTTTCCGCACCTGGCACAGATCCAGACAGAGTTATAATACAGCTGGATTGGGTTTTTAGGAAGACGGTGCTGACTAACAGCAAATATGATGGATGGGCTGGAAAAAGGAGAGGCTGGAGTCCAGAAGGCTAGTTTCTCTAGACTCAGCTACAGATAATGAGGTCTAGCCTAAGACAGCAGAGTAGACTTGAAGAACTGGGGAACAGTTCAGGCAGATCAAGGAAAGGAAATGACAGGAGTGGGAGGTGAACTGGTTATGGGCCATAAGGGAAAGGGAAGAAGTGAGGAAGACTACAGGTTTTTAGCCAGGGACCTCAAAGGGAGCATATTATAATAGAAGCTAATGACCATTTGTTGGTCTTACTTTTCTCTTTTACCATGAAGTCAGTTCCCATTTCATGACTTATTTCACTTTCAATATCACAGTCTTTCCCTCCATAGCTGCCCCTTGTCCACTGGGACTTTACAGTCAGACAGATATGAGTGTCTCTCGTGACCTGGTACGTAAAAGCTTTGAGGCCAGGGGAAAGTTCTTTGATGCCTTCCATCTTTACTCCCTCATTTGTAAAGTGGGGATACTACGACTACTTTTCTCACAGGATTGTATGTGACAGACTGTGTATAGTGTCTTGCTCATAATGTCTTCGATAAAGGTTCACCATTGTTTCTATTATTTTGCTATTTGGGTTTGTGGTGGTTATTATTATTATAATCATGTGTCATGGTCATTTACCACTTTTTCTGAGATACATGAAAAGCTTTCTTTTTCCTTTCAGACTTCCTGTCTAGGACAGTGTGATTTGCCTCTCAGCCTGCACTTGTGGAACTGTAAGACACAGGAATCATCTAGGTCATCTTGTCTAATTCAGGATACAGAATCTAATTTGGGAAGTCTGGGGTGGGGTCTGAGAGGCTGTATCTTTCCCAGGCTCCAGGGACTGCTAACGTGCAGGTCTGTGGGCCCACTTTAGGGAAAAAGGATCTATACTCTCTAGATAATTGTAGACAGGAAAACAAAATGCAGACTGTAACCAGTTTTGATTTCTTTCTGTCTATCATTCCCACTGACCAGGAAACACGTCCTTTTAGAACAAATAACTTCATTGTAACATCACCCTTTGCTTCCCCATCAAAGCATTGACCTCTGTGAATGGGACCAACTTAAGTTTATCTTGTCTTTGGTGACTTGAACATACTTGGAACTGAAATGGGCACAAAAAAACAAAAAACAAAACAAAACAAAAAAACCAGTCCTGTTTATTTCGTACGCAGCAAATGAAATCCTTGCACATCCAAATGTAATAAATATATTTTTCAATGTCTGTTCCATAATTTATCACACAATTTCTCCTTCTGCTTACTGTGGCTTATCATCAGGACAACACCAACTGGATAAGATGAAGACACTGCCAGTAATTTTTAATATTATGGTGAAATCATATATTTTACTAGATGGCTGATTTGATACAAGGCCTAAGCCCTAGTCCATAAATCTTTAGGTGCTTGAGATTTGTAGTAATTTCGTATTTAATCTATACCCTATCGATAGATCATCAGGACCTGAGAAATGATTAAGAAGAGCTTGGAAGATAAGCATGGGTGGTTGTGGATAATAACCTAATTCTAAATACGTTTATAGACAGAGGACCCTGGCATGGGCAAAATAAGTCGGGTATTTTTTTCCCCTTCTATCATTGGTAATTTTTATTTAACTCCTAACTTGCACTTTTGGTTCCTTGGGGTGTTTTCTTGGGCACTATGGATGCTGGCATCCATTGTGAACAGCACCAAATGCAAACCCCAAACCAAAACCAGAACAAAAAACAAACCACCACTGTTCCTTTTCTGGAAATTTTATCTAATTAAAGCCTTATATTTGAGTTTCAAGATCTCCATCAATTACGTGTCTTCTTCAAGGGTAAAATTTGCCTAGAGCTGGATGTGAGGCTCTATCTGGCCCAAAGCCTGTGACTTTGCTTGATGCACTGCTATATCCCCAGCATCTAGAATACCCGACACTTAGCAAATATTTTTTGAGTGATTGAATGTTGGGATGTTTAATTCTCATTCATGTATCAGAAGCCACCAAAAGAGTCACTGTGAAAACAGCATTTTTACTTGTTTAGCCTGGTGTCAAACTGCACTGCTAAGCTCCTCCCCCCAGATCTTTCCCATTAGATGGACCCACCCCAGAACAATCCCCAGACACTCGGAAATGCAGACCCCCTTGGTACTATTCCCCTGACTTCCTCCTCTACATCCCAGCAGTAAGCTGAGATCAGCGTACTCAGTCAGTAGAGCGCTACTTCATATTGGCCTTGAATCATCTGCAAAAAAAAGATCATCTTGATTTGTGCCACTCTGAGTCACCAAGATTGTGCAGGAATTTAGGAAACACAAATAAACTTGAAGTAGAAATGTTTGTGATCCCTTCTCCCTCCAAGAACCCTTGCTGGATCTATCACCCAGCACTCTGATACGCACTCAAACATTTTCGGTTTACTGCTCATAAATTCTTCACCACCTTCTCTGCTCTGTACCTTCAGTAGGGGGATTTCAGGAAGTAGACAAAGGCAGCTTCTTTCCAAACAAAACGGGTCCCCCTGCAGCCTCCGACCAAGGCTCTCGTCTCAGGCCAAGGGATCACCTCCCACCTCCCACTCTGGGAATCCAGGGAGAGCCGAGTTCTCTTCTCTCACTTAGAATAAAAGCCGCAGAATAATGTGTCCTTAAACTGTAATTTGCTTGCATCCGGCAGCTTTCTATCCAGCCCCACAATAGTCCTCTATGTAAATCAGATTTATTTATTCATAGGTGCTAGCTTTCCATTACTTTCATCAAAACCAGTCAAGCTGCATTCAGCGGTTTCTGCATTCTTAGGAACTAACTGGAAAAGCAATTAACATTCGCCAGCACTTTAGGTAGTGGGGAGAGGGCGAGGGACCCCATGACACTCTGGGTTACACAACCTCTGTAGGCAGATGGCCGTGCGAAATGACTGCTCCTCCGTGTCAAGGGAGATAAGAGAAGTGACACAGATTAAAACAAATTGTTGATCCATACCAGGGAGAAGCTAGGGAAACAATAGAAGTAAAAGCATAAATGTCAATTTGGGATGATAAAGGATACAATCTAAATGTAATATGAGAGGCCCCCAGACAAAAGCAAGAAATCGAGATTGCACATTAGTGAAGTATCAAAGTACTAGAGCATTCTAACACACGCGGGTGCGCACGCCGAGTCATATGCTCCCAGCATATGAAAATACAAGTAACACATTGTTGATTGCTCAGCAAACCCAATTATGAATTAACCGGCTATTGCAGAAATTCTCCAAAATTATGCTCATTTCAAGCTGCTCGGAAGAACATTTTGTCCCTGTGGTAAG
Source organism: Mustela nigripes (assembly GCF_022355385.1). Classification (NCBI taxonomy): domain Eukaryota; kingdom Metazoa; phylum Chordata; class Mammalia; order Carnivora; family Mustelidae; genus Mustela; species Mustela nigripes. The sequence continues at coordinate 57,169,557 of NC_081568.1, read as the reverse complement.
TTTGCTTCCCATATTGGCTTCGTTCTCCTGCTTCTTTTCTTCTAAGTGCCTACAGGCTACACACACAGACACACACACACACACACACACACACACACACACACACACACGGGACTGCTGTGGTTGTCAGCCTGAAGGGAGAGTTCAGCCAAAGGCTCACTGGTCTCTCTGATAGAAAGATTAAGAGGGAGGTCAACTTGCAAGGTCATGATCTCAGCTTCCAAAATACTGCCACACGGCTCCTGCCTCCCTGCCTGGCAGTATGCTGGATAAGTCAAGATCTGAGAATTCATTCCTAATGACGCTAGCATCATTTCTCGTCCTGTCTTTATGGTGACAAAAATCAAACCATGGGCTCAGCTGTGGCTCCATCGAACAGAAGCCAGGCAGCGGGCAGAGCTTCTGGGGATGTGTGCGTGTGGTCACGCATCCCGCCATCCTCACAGACGGGGACAGCAGCTCATTCCTGATGGCTTCAAGTGTCAGGGTAGTTATTAATTACCAGAGCGGTCAGCATGATGTGGGAGAGTCCGGGGAACTAACTGGCCACATTCTAGAAATGTTTTGCATTCGCACAACACACATCTCAACGCCTATTTTTAAGGACTGACCGTAACTGCTGTTACTCACTCAATTTAATTGTTTTGTGTTTTAATAAGAAAGAGAAATATAAACAAACCACCAATGCAATGCCAAAAATGTATACAGAAAGCAATGTTTTGCAAGGCAGGCTCTGCGTTGTTTCATTACTATCTTTCATCGAGTGCTAACTTCGTGCTTAGTACTATACTAAACGTCATATACCAGTAAATAGCAGCTGTCACCGCTGCCTTCTATAGCCAGTAATAATCACAACACTAACCACAGCAATGATAATAGTACAGTACTGGGCTGGTTCCAAAAAATTCTTCACAGAATAATTTGTCACAAGATTTCCTTATACAGACTTTCCTCAGTATACTGAAAATTTTATTTATCACTAAAGTCAACTCAATCTCGTCCACGTATGCTGAGTGTCCATGAAATGCAAAGCAACGTGGTAGGCACAGGGAGACAGGAGTGGGAAGCTTTGCAGGTACCTGCCGGTTACCCTACCGGGCCATCAGCTCTGTGGGGTGCAAACTGTGTCCGGCGCTGCTCGAAGGGCTCTACAACAGATACTTATCATTTATTCTCACGACAAATCCCCCGTTTTACAGGGCAGGAACCCAAGATTCAGACAGGTGAGGGGGGTATTTCAAGGTCACCAGCAAGCAGTGGCAGGGCTTTATGCCCTCCCTGCCCCCACCTGTTATGACATATCCTTCTTCTGGCTTCCTTGTCTGACGTGGAAATAAAGTCCTTCAGCTTAGTAACTCTTATTTAAAAACTCCCCGCGAGGGACCCCCTGAGAGTCCCACCTCACTAATGAAGATAATACGACATATCTACTAGGTTTACAGCCCTTGACCCTCCGAGGCCCCAGAGACTCTAAAACCTCACCAGTGGATGAAGTATGTTCCTCCAGCTTCCCTCTCCTTTTACTTGGCTTCTTAGGGAATGTTCTCTGGGGCTAGAACAGGGATTTGCCAATCACCCTTGATTCTACAGGCAACTTCCTAGGTGAGCAAGACTCCTCCTATAGCTCAGTTTCCACACTGTCCTTCAGGAATGAGGGAAAAGTGGGAAGAGGGGAAAAAAAAACTCTTTCGAGAATTCCTCCTTTCAAAGAAGAATTGTCAGATGCTTCTGATCCCCGGTGGCATCAAAGACGGCCCTTCCTCAGTGTGAAAAGCACTGGCGCAGTACCTCCCCTTTGGGAATAGCTTTCCCTTTCCTACCCCCTCCTAACTTCTTCCCTACACACCTCTGCACCTGGGCCCTGAGTGAGAAGCCCCTCAGCTCCTTCTCGGAAGAACCACCTCCACGAGGCTAACAGTGTGGAAATCACAGCCGCTGCTGCTGCTAGTCTGTGGACGGGAGAAGGAGAGGCTGGCGGTGCGCTCACCCCGAGAAGGAACTGAGCTGCCCAGTCAAGGGCAGTGGACCACTGAGGAGGATAAGTGAGGCCTCCCACGGATTTTCTTTTTCTCTTTTCCCTCTCTCTCTCTCTTTTTTCCCCCTGTTCCGGTGGTTCCCTCCCTCCCAGGAAGAGCCTAGCTCCGCACACTGGCGTCTCAACCTTTCAAGGTGAACCCCTACTCCTGGAGCTGTGCTTCCCGGCAAAGGCTGGGGGAGAAGGGAGGGAGGGGGTCCAGATCAAAGTCGGCTTTGAAGTGAGTATAATTTTTGGAATGTTGCTAAGAGTGTAACACACAGTTCAGCAGGAAATTGGCTCTGGAAACAGCTTTGTAGTTGCTCCCCGGGACTGATGATTTCCCTGACCTGGTGGCAAAGGTAGGGAGCCGAACAGTGGGGGAGATGAAGATTGCTGACTCTCACCGATCTGATTTACATTTTTCACCAACCAGGTCCTTTGGCTCTGACTCACCGAACAAAAATGTAGTACAATAAAGTCTGAAACAAACCCCCAGAGAAACTGGGGCTCTTTCAACGGATTCTGAGCAGGTTCCAGGCTTACCGGACATAAAGGACAGTAAGGAAATCTGACTTTCCGTGGCACACTGGATGAAGGCACGTAGTAACAAAAATAGTGCCCATTCACTGTTTAGTCCATGTCAGACCCTCTGCTAAGTGGCACAGAGCATCACGGGACAACCCACGGAAAGTGCTCACGGGGTCCCTGGCACACAGCACGTGCCCCACAGAAGCTATTACCTTCTTTATCCTCTTCACAAACCTGTCAGTTAGGTACCTTTTTATTCTCATTTTACAGATAAAGAAGTAGACTAAGTTAGCTCCCCAAGGTGGGTCAGATTAAACGGCCACACAAATAACTGAAAGCACACCTAACCGAACGTGCACCCGCATTTCACACTTATAGAGCATCTGCCTTGCATCTGGGGCAAGAATAGTTAACAGTCAAGTCCATTTTAGAACCATTTATGCCCTCCAAATTAAGGAAATACTGGCGTTTCATAAAATAAAATCCTGAGTATGTTTTCCTCTAGAAAAAGAAATATAGGACAGATAGTCTTTCTTGTTAGTATACAGGTTTTCCTCTCTCAGGGACTCTACGAGGGCTGCTCTTTTGGTTTATGCTTTTAATTTCTGTTGTTGTTATTGTAGTAAGGGGAGGGACTGGCGAGTGGGGATTAGTGGATAATTGGTGAATCGATGCAGGGAACAAAAGATTTTGCTAGGAAAGTGAGATCGAGCCACACACTTTGAATATCAGTGGAGTAAGAGAGGCCAACGCCAGCTGAAGGGAGCTGGTGGTTGGTGGGGGTGGAGAGGAGAAAAGAAATTCAATATGGAGCAAACTTCACCCAACAGGAGGGGAAAAGACACTTCCAAGAACGGATTCAGACACCTTCAATGAAAGCCCGGTTGGGATGAGATGTGACCATATGTTGTCAGGGATTTAATTTCTTCCTTTTCATCCTATCTCTCCAACTCCCTTCTCTGTCGCTGTGGACTAAAATCACTTTTGACAACACTGTGTCTAGTTGTCCTTCATGTGTAATTTGGGGTCTACCTCTTCTGGCATTAATGGATCTTGAGAAGTTAGCGTCTCAGAGCCGGGAGTAAACAGAAACTTAGAGAAGCTTCTTGCTGTTTTTTGTCTCATCCAAATCAGGAATGAGAGGGACCTGAAGGGGGATTGGAAGGTGGAACAATAACCCCTTAATGATGCCCATGTCCCCATCCCCAGAACCCATGGCCATGATTGGTTACGTGTTATTACAAGTTGAATTGTGTCTTCTCCCCCACTCTCCCCAAACATGAAGTTCTAAAACCTAATACCTCAGATGTGACTCTATTTGATAAAAGAGTCATTGAAGCTATAACTAGTTAAGAGGAGATCATACTCGAGGAGAGTGAGCTCCTAATCCAACAATACTGGTGTCCTTTTAAGGAAAAGACCACGCAAAGATGCAGAGACACACAGGGAGAACGCCAAGTGACGATGAAGTCAGGGTTTGGAGTTAGGCAGCCGCAATCCCAGAAGCACAGAAGATTTCTGGCAAAGCACCAGGAGCAAGGGAGTGGCAAAGAAAGTCTATTCTCCAGGTTTCAGAGAGAACATGGTCCTACCAACATCTTGGTATTTGGACTTAAAGGCCTAGCGTTGGGAGCCAATGAATTTCTCTTATTCTAACCTACCTAGTTTGTGGCACTTTGCTATGGCAGATCTAGGAAAGCGATGCAGACGGCAATGGGGAATGAACGTTGCAGATGGAATTAAGATTGCTCATCAGCTATCTTTGAGATGGAAAGTTATCCTCACTTATCTGCAGTGGGGGGCGGCTAGTGTGATCAAAAGGGTCTTTATAATCGGAAGAGGGAAGCAGAAGAGAAAGAACTGGACAGATGGCAGTATGAAAAAGACTCAGCCCAACACTGCTGGTCTTGAAGATGGAAGAAGGAGCCAAGAGCCAATGAATCTTCAAGAAACTAGAAAAGACAAGAAAACAGATTCTTCCCTTGAGCCCTCAAAAGGAATGCAACCCTACTGACACCTTGATATTAGCCTCATCAACTTGGCTCCGACTTCTGACTTCCAGGTTGCAGGTTAATACATTTGTGTTGTGTTGAGCCACTGAATTGTGGTAATTTGTTACAGTCGACATAGGGAACTAAAACAGGGGGTGATGTGGAATCCATGCAAGGAAAACTCAGTCAGGGACACTCCAGGCCAAGTACAATACAGGAGAAAAGGGAAAACTCAATCTTGGTGGAGCTCCCCCTTCTCCCGGTTCTGCCTCCCGGCCCTTCAGTGGGAGGTTGGCCTCTTCTTACACATGTACCAAGAGTTGCAATCGTGAGAACAGCTACTTACCAGAGGCAGGCACGGTTCTTAGCATTTCACCTACATGATCTCCTCTAATCCCTGCCACAATCTTTTTTTTTTTTTTTTTTTGTAAAGATTTTTGATTTATTTATTTGACAGAGAGAGATTACAAAGTAGGCAGAGAGGCAGGCAGAGAGAGAGGAGGAGGAAGCAAGCTCCCTGCTGAGCAGAGAGCCAGATGCGGGACTCGATCCCAGGACCCTGAGATCATGACCTGAGCCGAAGGTAGCGGCTTAACCCACTGAGCCACCCAGGCGCCCCCCTGCCACAATCTTAGTACGAGGTTCTGCCCTTATTTCCACGTACCAGATGAGGAAGCAAAAGCAAAAGAGATTAAGAAAACCAAGACAAACTTGACCATTGCCAGTGATGGAGTCTTGACTGCAAGGGACAGAAATGGTAACTGGGTGGGAATCAGAATTCCTTGGAGCGCATCGGCCTCCTGAGGAGGGGATGGCCAGACTGAGCTGGAGAAGAGCATGGAACTTCTCTCTCCTTTCTGCCTGTGAGGACACTGGAGAGGACAAGCCCTTTGCAAGGTGCCCTCTCTTTCGGTATAAGACTTCAATTGTTTTCATTTCTCCACCACAAACTAGCAATAGAGTGACATTGAAGACTTTCAAAATCTTGATGTTGGTCTCAATTCAAAGTTGGCAGTAAGGGGATTGAGAAATGGGAACATGTTGCTCCCCTCCCCCCCCCCCCCCCATTTCAACTGCGGTGCCAATACCCTGTCGAGAAAAGGATAAAAAGAGCGTCTATATAAATTAATATGCTTTGTAACGTCACTTAAACTTACTCTTCCTGCTTGATATTAAAATATGGTGGGTGATAGTATGTGGCACTCGCTGCTTCCACTGCTTTATCAAAGTTTATAAAATCCACTGATCTTTGGCATGGAGTTAACACACTCAAATCCCAGGCAAAGGGGATGCATTCAGCCATCTGAACATCGTCAAGGCTCCAGGCTGTGCAAGAAGAAGAGGCAGGGGGAAGAAGAGATCAAGTATTCCAGAGCAGGCTGGTCAGGCAGCACAGGAGGGTGCTCCCGTGGTCCTCAGCATCATAGTCCTGCTGCTCCATCTCACTGACGGTGTTGCAGAGTTTCGCTGGAATGCAAAGATGCTAAGGACTGAGCGCCTCCAGGCCTTTGAAGAGATACCCCCTCATCCATCACTTCATGCTTGCCTGAACCTCCCTTGCTGTTTGGCCAGTCCTGTTCCACTTGGAAATGCCTTCTCCTTTCTCTGCCTTTGCCCAGGGTAAACCAGTGGCTGGCACAAGGAATAATGATCCAAACATGCACACTGAGTAAAGCATATCTACTTCCCACCTGCTCTTGAGGGAAGGAAAAGGTACCTGGTAATTCTATTTTCAAAAACCACACCAAACTCAAATTACCTTATGCTCCTGTCCTTCCCCTTGTTTCTTAACACCTAACTTACCTCCGATTCATTCTTTGCATAAATCTGAAATCATTCTGCGACCTTTTTTGCATGGCTCGGAGGTTCTGAGATCTCAGAACGCAGAGATAGCAGACTTGTGCCCTGCCCTTAGGGAGCTCATTGTGAAAGGAATGTGCAAAATCACACAAACACACTCAGGGGCTCTTCCCACTGCCTTTGTATAATCCATTTCAACAGCATGTGTTTACTCAGTGCCTACTACGTGCTAGCACTTTGCTACTTGCCAGGGACCCAAGAGTGAACTAGAGAGGGCATGGTTACTGCCCCCAAAGAACTTCATTCAAGAGACACTTGAAATGAATCATTCATGGGTTCTAAGCCGCCATTCCTGGTTGTACATATTTCCATAGTCTGACAGTGCCCCTGGAAAGCAAGAGCGCTGTCTGGCACAAAGAAAACATCAATAAGCATTCGTGGCATGAGTGACTGTTGGAGACTGACTGCTCACTGCTTCTTGCACCCTGCCATGGGCACTCCCTTTGGTGCTTCCAGAACTAACCAAGGGTCCCTCAGTTGCAGTTTTGGTGCCTACCACAGAGGAGGTGCTCAACAGTTATTTGCTCATCTGATTTGTATTTCTTACCTCACTCCCCACTCTACAGCAGGAATTGCCATTCCTGTGAAGCAGCTCCATTCTACAGTAATAATTAAAACCACAGGCAGTTATATTTATATCAAGTAAAACATGATATGATCGTCCCTTATCACAAAAGGAAATAAAAAATCACTCTTAATTCTAGAGATTGTTGCAGTTGGAAAAAAAAATCAAATCTTCTAATAAGAAGTTTATATTTTGAGCTCTTAATAACAGGTTTTTGATGCATAAACATGCTTTTTTCCTAGGGTTTGTTTAACCAAAAAAATATGTATTCATAAATTGCATAGTCCTCAATTTAGCAGAGATCTAAAGAGAATCTGAGAGTAATGATAGGTTTTTGCTCTTATGAATTTAACTGTGCTGCCATGGATTTACTTATTTTAATGTAACTTAGGATAAGTTATTCCTCTATAAATATAACTCTTTCAAGATTCAGAATATTTCATTCTGTGCAAGGACACGATTTAGTATCAGTATTCAAGACAAAGGAAGCTAAGTATTCAGAGCTATGGGCCCCTAGAAGAGTGATGTAATAATAGTAAAATTATACTATAAAGGCTGCTTTTTTCCTTTTTTGGAGGAAATGAATATGAACTGAACTCTAAGTTAGTGGATTTCAGTGAGTGCTCCTTTTGTGCAAGAGCAGTTCGGATCTTGGATCCACAAAGAAATGCAAGGATATTAGAAGTTTTTCTCCCAGACAGAACCTACTTTGCACATCTTTATTCTTTTTATTTATAATGGAGGAAAAGACACTATTAAATACACATTTTGAAGAGGCAATTATAATAGGTTTTGGCATCCTGGCTACCCCAGGGAATCACATCTGTGAGATTGCCATTTTACGTGATTATTGCCCTGAAAGGCAAATGCATTTCATCTTGCATGCCAATTTGATTGATTAGTAGTGGCTGCTTAGAGAACTGTTGAGAAGTATTGGCAGACTGCATCTGCTCCCAGCAGGAAAGAGGGCTCTGATCGATTAGTGATGTCTGCTCTGGGTGCAAGAATAAGAAGTGGTAACACATGTGCTTAGTATCTGCCAAAATGAGTATAATTCCAAAACCAGGAGAGACAATTTTTCACTGTGCTGGTATGGCAGATAAATAAATTAAGCTACACATCTGAATGGGCCAGGTATTTACAGAAGTCAAAATGGAGTCCTATGGGAATCTGGGGTGATAAATCATTGGTCAGTAATTGTAGGAGCCTGGTTTGCCCTCAAATTAAAAGACAAAAATGTATTGACACAAAGTCTAATATTCTGTATAAATGTAGGTCTTGTTGGGAAAAAGCCTTACAATTGCAAATCCAGTCATGAACATCAGAAGGCTTCATTTTCCCTAACCACCTGACTTCGATAGTCTCTTATTCCTTCCGCAATAGAAGTGTTCTCCTCAAGTTATTTTTCTGCACCAAATAAACCTATTTATACAAAATCCTATTTCTAGTTTGCATGATAAAGCCCGATCATTTGGGTGATAGAACAACACCCTAATCCTTGTGTTCAAATCCCAAGGAGGTGTACTTTTTACTTAATAATTAAATCTCTAACCTTTGCAAATGTTGATTTGATGACTGATGGCTAAGTGAAGGCTGGTCCTTAAGGCTCAAAGAGAACTTGTAACCTAAAGAGTACTGCCAAGTAAGAATTAATGGCCACACAATTATAAATGCAGTCCAAGAGCAGAGTACTGACAAAGTACATCTCTTTATGAGTAATTTTATAGTGATACTGCAATAATACTTTTGATAATTCTTGCTCTAAGGAAGGGAAATTAAGCACAATGATTTCATTATGCAGCAGGACAAAGGGAATGTGGTTACAATTTTGAAAGTAAGACAACAATTAGACCTTTAGTCCACTGACCCTTTCAAGTTCAATGTCCAACTTTAAACTCTGACACACGGTCCAGTAAACAAACAAACCCCCAAAACAAAACAAAACAACAAACAGTAACAACACTTCCGTGTGACATCCAAGATTTAAAGATTGAAGCTGTGAGTTTCTAGTTCGTTTCTCTCTTCTCCTTAGAAAAGGAAACTCTCTCCCTTGGAAAAGAATGAAACTAGTTCCATTTTTGCTTTTAAAAAAAGAGAAAAGAAAATGAAAATATAAAATTCAGCAGAAATGTCACACTAAGGAATCATAATAAGCATTAAGCATTATTTAAGTCATGCATAACCACTAAAATATATGACCCCTTTCCATAAATTGAAAGGCACTGTATTCAGCAGATTATAGGCCTCCAATGCTGAACTAAGGGAAGCTCCTAAGACACCCATGCCTTATAGACCTAAAGATTACCTCTGATCCGTGGTAGCTTTCTCTCCGAGCAAGTAATACGCTCAGCCTGGAGAAATGCCCGGGTTGGGCTTTTCTCTTCCATCAGGGGATATTTGCTGAGAACCTATATGCTACGGGCTGTGTCGGGGAGCGGGAGGGAGGGAGGGAGGCAGGGGAAGAGGAGATTAGAGGTGTGGATACAGACTTTCTCCTCCAAAGTTTTATAGGCTGCTGAGATCCTGCCAGTCATCACCAGACAACACTTTTAAGACTCATCTGTTGCTAACAGAACGTGTGGTTCTAAGGACAGAAAGCCTAGAACAGGGTGATTCTGAGAACAAAGAATTGGCCAGAAGTATGAAACCTGGGATCAAAGAAAATGTTCCATTCAAAACTAATTTTAATTTCGAGACAGAAAATTTGAGCTCTTGAAAGGACCCTAGCAAATCATGAAGTTCAACACCCTCATTTTACAAATGAGGAAACTGAGGTACAGCAAAAGGTGACTTGCTCTCTTTTGGTCATTTTGCTAGAGCACAAGGGGTCTTTATGCAACAGAGAACTTCATGTTTTCCTGAGAGCATCCATGGTTCAGCCCTATCAGATTTAATTAAGTTAGGGCAGCATTGTATTTAAAAATTGGTTGTACAGCTATTAATGCTAAGTTGATGATGCATTAATTTCCATGGTGGACAACAGGAGAGAAGAAGGAAGAACACCCCTTCCTGAATTTTTAGCTCCATGAATATGCCGTAAGCATTTACAAAAGTGTGTATTTTCATTTTCAGGATGACGAAAGCAAATTAAAGCCTGCAGGACCATCTTCACCAGAAATAATTTTTTTTTTTTTTTGCCTACTTTCATTTATACCTCTTTTTATTACTGAGTTGGCGTCACCAGTGACGTCTAAAGTGACAATGTTCAACTTCTAATGCAGGATTTTGCAAACTAGGGTCTGTGAATTCTAAAATGGCGATGTGAGGATATGGAGTTTAACATTTCAGTTTTATGTTCTCTGAAGTTTATCTTTTTTGATTTGCGATGTCATCGGCTGTACCTCTAGCACAGAGCATCTATTGAATGGGGTTCCACGTCCTCTCTCAAAAATACCTACTTCCCAAGCTCTCTCCCCCTCCTTTCCCTAGCTTTTCTCTTCTCTCTCTCTTAATCAAGGGAATGTAATGTAGCCAGTCAGCAGAGAGCCTCAAAAGAGAAATCAGAAGCAACACGGGGCATCATTCACATTGGACACCCCCAACGCACAACTTTACATAGAGAACAATGAGAATGGCTCCCCCTGGAGTTGTGCGCCCTGCCGCGCGGCGCATACTTCTAGCTGAATCAGATGGTCCGTGTGGAGTCAAGATCTTGACTCTTAAGCCTCATTACAGACAGACTGAGGCCAGAGTGGGTAGGAGGTGCAGATGATTGCTTCAAAACGCTGACCTTGAGTAGTTTTGTCAAAGGAGAAATTGAGGGGTTTGATCGTGGCCACTGAGTTCGGGGTTGGTGGGTAGTGGTGCCTTTCTCAGAAAATCAGGGGTTGTACTCGGGCAAACAGGTGCACAAGCTAATTGTCTGCTCCCTGGCAGAGTTTGCTAGCCACTGGAGAGCGGGCCCGCGCCTTAGGAGCTCTTTGAAATGTTCACTGATTTGATTGTTTAGCACCACCCACAAGAGGCTCTTAATTGCATTCCTAGAGCATTGGCTTTCTACGGAAATTACTTAAAACACAGCTTAAGTGTTAAATCTGAACTGTGTAATGTGCAATTGAGGGTTTTTATTTTATTTTATTTTATTTTTTTAAAATAACCTCACTCCTGGCTGCCTCCTTGTAGGAAGCACTGACAGGTTCAGTGGGAAATCTTGGGGCTGGTACACATTATAAGTTATCTCCTGCAGGGTTGGCAGGTGTGAGCTATGTCAAATAAATTTATTACAGTCTGTGCTAATAATGAAAATTATAGAAAAGCAAGATGAAAGTGCTCTACAGCCAGCTAATTTGAAGCTACCTTACTAGACAATAACAAGCTCCTAACAGTTTTTCCTTTTTTTAAAAAACACTAATTATGCTTAATGTTCCCTGTCGCATTAGCTTTCATGGTAATTATATTTCAAAACTTTTGCAATTAGGGTGCAGTTAATATTGTGGAATATTGCAATTATTTTTCATTGTGACACCTCTATTGAAAACTGGTGGCATAATGATCACATTGTTCAACTAAATCAGAACTGTAGAAATATGGCAAATGAACCAATTACACATTATTATTTCTAATTACAGATAATGTCATTTTCTCCGCTTTTGTCCAAAAGAATTTCTCAAACACAGATATCCCGAATTCTCCTATTCGTCAAGACTCTCGTTCTCTCATCCACACACTGGTATATTCTTATATTAGTGCCTTGAGTGCTAAATTTAAAAAAGGTCTCCTAGGGATTACTTGCATTTTCTTCCACCACCTCTACGCCCCTCCTGTGGAAATTTTAAGCCAGATATTCTCAATGAAAAATCTCAGCCTCAGCCCAGCTACAGACAGCATGCCCCTGCCACGAGCCGGTGTGAATCCAGCTTCTCAGACTCGTCATTCATGACGGCTCATTTTTATTCATTCAACAGGTCGAACCTCTCCTCTCATTAGCAGTAACTCACTATATCCCAAATACCTCCTAAATAACACCCATTTCCCTCTTTCCATCACAAAATGATGAGGCTGTAAAGCTGACTTTTTTTTAACCTATATTACTACCTATGTATTTCTGACTGTCTGAAAACTGACTGAAGACCAATGAGGGTTTCCAGGCAATAGTTATGTTTGCATTTGGGGGATTTATTTTTTTCCTTGTACCTCAAGTATTTTCATATGTAGTCACCCTAATAATAATGATTGGGACTGTGAAGTGGTTGGGACGCAACATTCCCTGTGATATATGGTCGGAAATGCTGGGCAATTTCATCCTTCGATCGTGTCTGGAGAATTGCAGGCTAGATGTGAATATCCAGTTTTATAGATAAACTGAAGCTTGAAGAGGGGCTCATGGCCTTAGAGCTAGTCTGTGGCCATCAGACTGAGAGCGCTCTTGACTTCCATCATGCCTGTAGTCAGGACTGAGGGGTTCCTGGGGTGCCACCCTTCCAGGGTTAACACCAGGCCAGTCCCTGGAGGACTGAAATGGTTGTTCACCCTATCTACCGTTGAAGTCAACTTCTCTCTCAATAGAGAAACCCACAGCTGAGAAGTTTTCTACATTGGGTTCCTCTTGAGTTCTGAGATGCCAGAATAGGAGACAGAGATACGAGTCGGCAATGGGGAAAAAAATAAATAAAAATGCCCTTCGAAGCTGGATTTAATCACCCTCTTTACCTCTTTTCCAACTGAGTTTGCGCTCTCTGTGTGCAGGAGGTGGTGGGAATATTTTCCCACATAGGCTTCAGCACAAGTATCCAGCCTGTCGTAGGTGTTCAATGACATGTTCGTGAAATAATAGTACTGATATTAATAGCTCATGTTTATAGAGCCCTTATTAAATACTTTCTTAAGTGACTGAAATGCATTTTTTCAATTAATACACATACCATCTTACTAAGGGAAGTGTTAAGCTACTGTTATCCCTTCTATACCAATGAGGAAACCAGGACCTAGACTGTCTATGTAGCAGGGTCACTGTTGCCCAGGTAGGGGTCTGGGGAGGCGGATGGGGATACAGATCTGGTGTTCAACAGCCCATGTCCTCAACTATATGGTGACACTTTGGGAAGGACAGTCATGGCTTATGTACCCCCATGGAGGTGTTGACTCTCTGGGAGTCTGAAGACAAAGCATCTCATTTAGGAAAACATATTTTCTGCTTTGCTGCCTGGGAGACATAAATGGGCATAATCTTTTCTGTTTGCTCATACTCTTGGGACAGCAGAGTGGTTTCCCAGGTACACAGCGATGCTTGGAATTTCTCTGCAATCTAGTCTTGATTAAACTCACCTCTGACATGAGCTACTTACAATGGCCTAACTAGTTCTCCAGCTTTCGTTCTGGTTATTCTCCAATCCTTCCCCATCAGCCACAGCAGTCTTTAAAGATGTAGCTAGAGCATGTCACGCAATGCTTCAAGTCGACCAGTAACTTCCTACAGCCGTGCAGACAAAACCTGACCCTCATCCCATCGCCTGAGGCAGTGATTTGGAGATTTCAACGTGCAGGCCCTCGAACCACTGGAAGATTCTGTCTAATGCAACGTCCGTGCTAATTCAGACGGTCTGGGCTGGGGCCTGGGTTAGCTCCCAGATGGTGTGGATGATGTGGGGCCAGCTTCTACCTACTCTACTGTCTCACCTCAGCCTCTCCCTGCTGGGCGGGCTACACTCCAGACTTACACACCTTTTCTTTGGGTTCGCAACAGAACCAAGAGCCTTCCCTGCCTTTCCATTCTAGGAAAACAAAAGCCCTCCCATCACCCACTCCGGCCCCTCGAATCTTGTTCCATCGTGACCTCAATTGTACTTTTCAGATTTTGGCTAAAGTTATCTCTTCAAAATTCTCGCTCTCCCTTCTAAGTGTGTGTGTCCGTGTGTGTGTGTGTGTCCATTTTATCTTAGCATCTGGTATGTTTTTGTCACAGTATTCACATTGGTAATCACACTTATTAGTCCGAGATTTTTAAATTCCACTTTAGAGCAGAAGATTCACGATGCCAGGGGCACCTGGGTGGCTCAATGGGTTGAGCCTCTGCCTTCAGCTCAGGTCATGGTCTCAGGGTCCTGGGATCGAGTCCCACATCGGGCTTTCAGCTCAGCGGTGAGCCTGTTCCTCCTCCCCGCCACCTGCTTGTGATCTCTCTCTCTCTCTGTGTCAAATAATTACATAAAAACTTTAAAAAAAAAATTCACGACGCCAGGGGCCACGTCCTTCTTAGGTACTGTCAGGCCCCATGGTGCTGAGGAAAGTGCCGGCTCGCGGTGGGTGCGCAGTGATTATAAGCTGAATGAACGCACTATCCCGTCAAATGGTGGATTTACTTTACACCAAAACATTCATGGGAATTGCTACAGTTTGAACTGCATTTCCCTTAGGCTGCCAAAGCTATTTTTCCCAGGAGTACAGAATAATATGTAAAAATGCCAGATTTGTTTTCCTGTTCGGAACAAATACAGCCAACCTAAGTGCCTCGCTCCTTTCATATAAACCGGGGGAGTACAAAAGCAAACTGTCACACACAATCACTTTCCAGGCAGAGTTGAAGCATTGCAATATGAAAACAGGTTCCCCTTCATAAGATACAGAGAGCTCCAAAACATTTAAGTGACATTGGGTCTCATTCTCGATGAGTCGGCTGCCATAACACTTTATTTATACTACTCATTCCATTCCTGCGAGGAGTTTTACAACCATCTTACCAGTTTTCCTCTTGAGGAGGTAACTCCATAGAAGGGATTAATCCTCTTAGACTGGGGCAGCCGAAGGAAGTGAGTTATATTATTTGTGTCACAGAGACAGAAGCGGGAGGCCAAGGAGGCTGGAATGGCTTTGCATGGGCTCTACTGAAAAGGGCAAGGTCATGAAAACGACAAGGCAACCAAGTGCACCAATGATGGCTGCAGAATTCTTCCCTTCATCCTTGAGATTCCAGCCCTGGTCTGCACCTTGAGTATAGCACTTTCTATACTTTGCTTTGAGCACTTAGATTTATTGACGGTGCCAGTCTGGCTCTTCTCTGATCCTTCTGCAGCTTCTCAGGACAGAAGGTCCACCCTCTGTGCCCCTATTCCTCCCCTACCCCCATGCATCAAACACCCAGATCCTACTCCTAAACACCTGTTGCTTGTTGGCAGAGCAACTCTTTGGCCCAACTCAAGATGGCCTCTTCAGGAAGGGAATTTTTTCTTCAAAAAGAACCTGTGCAGGGGCACCTGAGTGGCTCAGTGGGTTAAAGCCTCTGCCTTCGGCTCAGGTCATGATCCCAGGGTCCTGGGATCGAGCCCTGCATTGGGCTCTCTGCTCAGCGGGGAGCCTGCTTCCCCCTCTCTCTGTTTGCCTCTGTGCCTACTTGTGGTCTCTGTCAAATAAATAAATAAAATCTTAAAAAAAAGAAGAAGAAGAAGAAATCTGCTGTCAGTATAATTAAAAAAAAAAAAAGAACCTGTGTAAATGGTGCAAAAGAAACAGCCTGGCTCACTTTTTTTTGGTTTCTGGGCTGCTGTGACATTTCGTTGGCAATATATAAAGTTATAAAAAGATTCATTGCCTATTACCTTCTATTTATCCTTCTATGATTTTATCATAAGGGAAGAATCATAGGTATACAAAGCAATTTTTGGATAAGGATGATCTTGGCAGTGATATTTTTTAATAACAAAAAAATGGAAAGAGCAAACCAGGCCTGACATAACACATCAGCATGAGGGACTAACATCAATATGATGCTCGAAACACTATTTAATCACATACAATAATCCTAATTACCAGTATTTACGAGCGACTTTGAACTTCCTCATCGCAGTGCTAGGCACACGGTATGGACTCGTTCATTTTCTCCCACGAGGTTGCTACGCTGTAGGTATTTTTATGGCTCCCACTTTACAGATTAAGAAATTGAGATCTCAAGAAATTAGGAAACGACTTATGGTCACCCTGCTCATAAATGTTGGAATGTAGATTCCAATGTAACCCGCTTGGCTCCAGAGCCCAAATCCTGAACCATACTGTTCCCATGTGCTGGTTCGTGCTGCTGTATATTGCCATGAAAAAGAGAGCATGTGTAGAGTCCTATCGCATGTTGGGATTTAAAAATGGTATGACTATAAAGGTACTTATAATTATGTGTATAATATATGATTATATATAATAAATCTTATGCATTTTTCTTTCCACCCTTACATCAACAAATATTTCTTGAGCACCTGCTATGTGCTCAGGAACAGTTCTAGGCACTAGCAATTTAGTTATAAACAATAAAGAGATAGTCCCTGCTCCTGGATCTAAGATTTTACTGTTTCTTATGCATATGGAGTGGTGGGGCAGGGAGAGAGAGGGAAGCTACATATCAAAAGGTTACTAATATCTCTGGGACTGTGATTTTGGATCATTTTAAACTGTCTTCCTGAATCTTGTCTATATATGCCAATTGTTCTATGTTCATAGGATATAGAGAAAAAGAGAGCATCGTTAATTCATGTCATTAACGAAAAAAATTCAAAAGTTAAAAAGCACACTTCAAAAAAGACACATCAGGCTGTTTTTACTCTCTTGTCCCCCTGGGGGCTCCCCATGTGTCCTGAACTGCCAGTCTCCACCAGAAAAAGCCCCCTGGGGCTGTCACTGTCATCCTCCCCTCCTGGGCAACCCTGGCCAAGGTGCCAGGGATCCCAGCTGGCCGCCCCTCCCCCCACTCCTGCCTTTGTGCTTCCCCCCAGCCTTCCATCAAGACAGGACACTCCAGGCTGACTGAAGGCATGACCTATTTCAGACATTCTCTCTCTGCCACCGTCATAACCAGGTAGTTATTAACCAACCCCATCATTAACAAGAAAATTAACAGTCTGAAAACAAGGCCAATCCTCCAATCCGTTCTCTTCAAAAAACTAATCTGTGTCAGCCTCCTCTATGTAGCTCATTTGCAATTATTTCTCACAGCCAAATTTCACTTCCAAACATGGGAAATGATATTTAAAAACCTTGCGTTTATAAATCATTACCCCAATTCCCAAATTTTACTTTGGATCATCAGAGCAGCCCTAATTAGAAAACAAATACAAATATAGAAGTTCTCCTGCAGGCCTGGGAAAGTTTTTTTTTTCTTCCCTGCTGGGAATGTCATTTAACCTCTCAGGACCACAATTCCCATCTTCATGATACACAGGTAACCATTCCTCCCCCACATAAGTGTTGGTGCTTTCCTGTAAGTAAAGCACACACACACACACACACACACACACACACACACACATATATATATATATATATATATATATATATATTCATTAATAAGTTTAATTAAATTTAATTTTTTTTTACATTGTAAGGACTGTGCCATTGCTGTTTCAAATCTCCCTGCCCCCCCACCCCGCCCACACCTAAGGCTTTCCTAATGCACCCCAGTGAAAGGTTTGCCTCCGTATGATGTTTCCAGGGGAAGATATCCTTCCCTTTTTCCCCCTTCTTTTTTTAGTGGGGTGAGGGCACAAATGGAAAAACACTGGAAGAAACGGCATGACGTCTAACCATTTCAGGTGTGAAATGAACTTTCCCCGGCATCATCCAGAATGCGCTCTGAGCTGCCGCGCTCACTAAACTCGGGCAGGTGAGCCAAGGGTAGAATAAAAGCCTTAATTGAGAACGACTTTGCGTGAGTGGATTTAAACAAGACCTTTCAAATTAATTTAATGTACTCTCTTTTATTTAATTCTCTTTGTTCAAATGTCAACTTTTTGTCAGAACCGAGCGTGCTGCTTTCCCCCCATTCTGATGGGCTCCTGTTTGCCCAGTGACCTTCTCTGGGTCAGGAGAACCCGCCTCCTGTGTGCCACTCTGGCTGGAGCAAGCTGGGAGGGGTTTCATTTACCTGGACAGCACGCCCGCCAAAGCTGGGTTTTGCACTCACAGGAAAGATTGCTCGCTAAATGGGTCACGCTGGTTCCCACAGAGAGGTCCGGTGTCCAGAGTCTGTCCATCTCGAGTTCTTGTCCAGGCTTGACCACTTGCTCTCTGTGTAATCTCGTGCAAGTTACCTGTCTCTCTGTGCCTCAGTCTCCTTATCTGTGAGATGGGAATCCCTAGTACTTCATGGGTCATTGGTGACTTCATGGGAAGCTCTTGGCCAAGCGCCTGGCTCACATTAAATGGGTAGGAACCACAAGCTGTGATCATTACTACTAATGTTATGACTTTGCCAGCTTTTTTCTTACCTGAAATAGCTAACGCTCCCCGCCAGTCTTTAGCATCTGATACCATTGGCGATACTACTTTCTGCATCCGTCCTCCACCTACTCATAATTTAGCTTCCATGATGCAGCATCCACGTGATTCTTCTCCACTCTTGCCCTACTTGTTATCTTCCCCTCTATTTAATTTTTTCTGAACGTGCTGGGGGCTAGTGTCCTCAGACCTCTTGCCACCTACTGGCAACCCCCCTCTCAGAAATGGCATTCTGCCCACTGGCTTCAAACTTCACCTCTGCCATGATGCTGCAAAGTCCCAGCATCACCTAGTGGTTCTCATGGTCTGTGTTTCCCTTCATAGCACTTCTCTCCTTGTCCATTCATCTCTTCCCTCCCGTCTCTACTCTTGGAACTCTAAACCCGAATTTCAGCTTCCTGTGGGAGCACTGCCATCAGAGCAGTCCACAGCTTATCAGGGTCACAAGTATTGTCTGCCTCTCAACAAAGATCTCCTTCCTTCCCCAAACCCAATCTTTCTTTTCCTAAGAAGGGCTTCATGGTTCTCCTAGCCATGCTCATGAACTCAGAGCTCCCTTTGATTTTTCCTTCTCTTTCATTCCTCCACATTCCCACAACATGCAGTATCTCTGGCCTCTCCCCTGTCATAGTCCTGGCATCTCCAGCCCCTGGTGAGACAAAGCCCAGCATATGTTGAGCTCATAGTTGAGGGCCTGGACTATATCTTGCATTGACCAGTGAATGCTCTGCACGTCTCCAGCCCCTCTCCCCAGTTAGTCTTACACCTGTTTCCATATGAAACCATCCTCCAGAGCATCTGGGGAGCTTTTTTTTTTTTTTTTTTTTTTGTTTTTTAAAGATTTTATTTATTTATTTGACAGAGAGAAATCACAAGTAGTTGGAGAGGCAGGCAGAGAGAGAGAGAGGAGGAAGCAGGCTCCCTGCTGAGCAGAGAGCCCCATGCGGGACTCGATCCCAGGACCCTGAGATCATGACCTGAGCCGAAGGCAGCGGTTTAACCCACTGAGCCACTCTGGGGAGCTTTTAAACACCCTGGTGCTCAGGCCTTTTCCCAGTCTGTTACACCAGAATCTCCAGGCTGGTACCCAGGCATCCACACTGCGTCCAATTTCCGAGGTGATTCCAGTGTGTAACCTCGCCTGCCAACTACAGCTGAAAGAGAGAGCTAAGCAAGCCTCATATTCAAGGTCAGGTCTTCTCCAACTTCAACAGATGGTAGGATCACCTGGAGAGCTTGGTAAAGCATAGATTGCTGGGTCTAGCCCTAGAGTTTCCAATTCTGCAGGTCTGGAGAAAGAGGGGAAGGGGGTGCTGAAATTTGCATTTCTAGCAGGTTTCTAGGAGCTACTGATGCTGCTGGTCTGGGGGACCAAGCTTTTGAGGACCATGCACTGAACTATTCTATTGGAGGCATCTAAAAGTGAGTTCACTGAGAGTGAAGTCACACTTCATTAGGTCTGAGTAGACTAAGGAGTCCTAAGTAATGCTACAGCAAATGGTTCGGAGATGACCCCAATTAGCAGGAGGAAGAGGTAGTCACGTCTTTGGTTCACAAATCCCCTATCTCTCAATCCCTTTGTCCACTGTGAAAAGATTAATGCTCGGACTCTACTTCCAATACTTAGGGTGATACCAGGTGCCCAACAGATGCAAAACAAAGAAGAAAAAACCCATGGATTCCGTGGCTTGTTTGTGTGTGATTTTCTAACTCATATTTCTAAGGGATTTCCCAGGCTCACGAGCTTCGCTCTCCTTGGTTCTCTCTCTACTTATCATCCTACCTGTATCTATATGCCTACCAACCATTACCTATCTGCCTGCCTATCTATCCATCTACCTACCTTGCTTCTAAAAATATGGGCCTTTGGACTAGCCCAAGGCAGCTCTCACAAAGGTGCAAAGGATACTGACGCCAACAAGACTATTACAGAAATATCCCATTACTGGGAAGCATGTGGTTTCTCCTTTTTCATTTCATTTAGATTTTAAAGGTAATTCTGATCTGGCACGCAGATAAATCTGTATTCAGCACCCCCTGACAGAGATCATTGTAAATAGCATTCCTACCCGAATTCTTGAGACTTTAAAGTAAGAAAGAAAGATGATGAATAAAATCTGGAATGGAGTTTATAAATCTTTTCAAGACCTGATTTTCCTCCTACTTTTCTGAGCATCTGTATTACAACCAGCTCTTTAGCTAATATTGTTCTTGTGCCGAAAAGCAAAGTTTACCAGAGCTGTCTTGACTGTGAGCACTTTATAAGAGAAGGATGAGTCTCTGAATTCAGAGCAGGGGGGCGGGGGAAGGTACCACGAGCTGTACCAGTTGAGCTAATGGCACAAATGAGACTTAAGAACCAAATGAAAGAGTAGAAATAGCGCGGGTCCTCATTGCTTGCTAAATTGGGGGAAAAAATCCTACAAAGCTAAACTAAACCAGCTCATCAGTCAGTCCTTAGTCATATTCTAAAAGTGTGGATTAATCAGGAAGCAAGGGAAGAATGGAGCAGGGCCCCTGCCTCCCATTCTTTGAAGCATGATAGAATGATGAGCCCAACATTAGAAGCCTTTCTGCCATCACAGGCCGACCGAGTTAAGCTCATTCCGGGTGGCTATAAAGATTCATGCAGCAATTATTTAGAGGGTTCACACCCACCCTTTAATCAGGCTTGGGAAACGCACATGCCAGCTATTTTCTGAATATTTAGCAAGGAGGAAAAAGCAGGCATGATTCTAGAAGCAATTTCTCTCTAACTGCCTTGGAGTTTACACTTCCCAGCTTCCATCCCGAGACTCTTTGTGGTGAGGCAGGGAGCCATCTTTAAAAGTACCCAAAGGGGCGCCTGGGTGGCTCTGTGGGTTAAAGCCTCTGTCTTCGGCTCAGGTCATGATCTCAGGGTCCTGGGATCGAGCCCCGCAGAGAGCCCAGGCTCTCTGCTCAGCGGGAAGCCTGATTCCCTCTCTCTGTCTGCCTCTCTGCCTACTGCCTACTTGTGATCTCTGTCAAATAAATACATAAAATCTAAAAAAAAAGAAAGAAAGAAAGAAAGAAAAGTACCCAGAAAGGTTGTGAGAAGTTGATAATGGGGACCCGCATGGCCTCCCGGCTCTGACTCCCTCAGGAGGCCCCTCAGACCCAGCTCCGGCGATGCTCCCGGCGGGCAAGCTCTCCTCCCGCATCACTGCAGAACCTGCATCCTGCGTCCCAGTGCCTGTTCATAAGGGCACGTTTTCCACCTCCTTGTTGGACTTCAGATTGTCAATGTTTCCTTCTCTTTCTAAGGGACAGGCTCAGAATTCAAGCCTCCTTCAAAATGCTCCCATCATCCAACACCAGCTCAAAAATGTTTACTGAATGAATCCATGGAGGAAGAAATGGCAGCTATCACAGAGTTGGGTTAGAAGGCACAGACTCGGGACGCCTGGGTGGCTCAGTTGGTTAAGCGGCTGCCTTCGGCTCAGGTCATGATCCCAGCGTCCTGGGATGGAGTCCCACATCGGGCTCCTTGCTTGGCAGGGAGCCTGCTTCTCCCTCTGCCTCTGCCTGCCACTCTGTCTGCCTGTGCTTGCTCTCGTTTCTCTCTCCATGACAAATAAATAATTCTTTAAAAAAAAAGGGGGGGGGCGCCTGGGTGGCTCAGTGGGTTAAGCCGCTGCCTTCGGCTCAGGTCATGATCTCAGGGTCCTGGGATCGAGTCCTGCATCGGGCTCTCTGCTCAGCAGCGAGCCTGCTTCCTCCCCTCTCTCTCTCTGCCTGCCTCTCTGCCTACTTGTGATCTCTCTCTGTCAAATAAATAAATAAAATCTTTAAAAAAAAAAAAAAAAAAAAAAGAAGGCACAGACTCCACTGTGAGCTTCCTAAATGCTCGGCCTCCCAATCACGAGCCACGGTTTGCAGCTGAGGCCCCTGCCCACCGGATTCCACCCTCATGCCCAGTCATTCCCCCTCCTCACCTCAATCCAGACACACCTGCGTGCTGGTCCTCGCATCAGCATTTCGAGCTTTCCCCAAATGCACCATGTTCTTTCATATCTCCATGACTTCACCCTTGCTGTTGGCTTTTCCTGAAAACCCACCTGCTCACCCCAGCGGATGACTAGTCATGGTTTAGGATGCCAGGCAGGTGCCCACTCTGTGGGCGAGTTTCTCCAATCCCGGATCCAGCCCCGATGGAGCACAGGCTTTGCTGTGCCCTTACTCTCCTCACCCCATGCTGCCACGAGCTAGAGTAGGGCCTCCCGGAGACCACGTACCCGGTCTTAGTAATGGCTCACTCTCTGTGTACTGTATAGCATGTGTCTGGAAGGGTAGGTTCTCTGTAAATATTTGCAGAATCAAAATAGAGAAGTTATATCACTTGAAGGCAGTAAAAACTACCTGAAAGAGGCTTCTTAACGCCTCCAAAAAGATTATTACAGAAAACATGAAAGATCAATTGTCACCGTTTAAGCCACGGTTTCTCCAAATGGCCCAGACCAGCTGTATCAGACATTACCTTGAGACTCATCGGATATTCAAAATTTCAGGTCTCCCACCCCAGAACTACTGAATCAAAAATTCTGATACAGGACCTAGACATCTGTATCTTACCAGCTCTCGAGGGGATACTAGTGCTTGCTAGCAAGAACATCTGCTTTAATGAATTAGAAGGAATATTTGGGGAAGAAGCATGCAGCAGTGGGGACCGTAAGACCACTGGAATCACACAGGAGTGGTTCAAATCCTCGCTGCTATGCTTGCTTTGATGGTTAGGTGGATTTTCTCTGTGAGGCTCACTTTCCTCAATAAAAGGCAAAGGGACCAAAGCGAGTGGCCAACTTAAAATGCCTAGTACAGCGCCTGGGACTAAATGTTCAGCAGATGCTGGTTCTTCAGTTACTGTTTCCTGAAAAGTCTGCCATTGAAGACTTATCACAATTAGGGCATCGTTGAATACTACATCAAAAACTAATGATGCACTATGTGTTGGCTAACTGAACATAATAATAAAAAATAACCCAACATATCCAAAAAAAAAAGATTCATCCCAGAAATATTCAGGAGGAGGAGGAAGAACAACAATGTTGTCTGGGTCAAATATCTGAGAAGGAAGGCATCTGTTCATCTCTACAGATTCTCAGTTCACCTAAGCATGTTAAAGACTGAGAAGTCTTTCAACTTCTTTCAACACTTTGATCCCACCTTTTTCAAGGTTTTGGTTTGTCTGGTTGTTTAGTTGGGTTTTTTGTCCTTTCTCTCTCCTCTCCTTCCTTTCCTTTGTATTGGGCTAAGTGGGGGTGGGGACGGAGGATGGAGGGGACTAGGAGGCAAACATTTTGTTTCCGGTTATGTAGGAGGACAAAGCAAACAGAACATTTCTACCTCAGATTTGCACGTTATATTGTTTGCTTTCTTACTGGAATTTTGGAAGAAGAATGACCTCAAGAGTTTTTTTAGTGACATATTGAATGTTTGGAAAAGAGGAATTATGGTTTGGCAATCAGCCAACAAACATTTATTGAATACATACTACATGTCAGGCATCCTCTAGGGCATTGAGCAGCCAGAAAGAGGGGAAAGGACAATTTGGATCAGGAAGGCCTGTCTGAGAAGAAGGAATTTGAGCCCAGTGGATGAAAAAGTCAGCAACAGGGAGAGAGAGGGAAAGATCTAAGCATCTGCAACACAGCAGCAAGGCTGTCAAAGGAAAAAGTTTGGTGCTTTGGAAGAATGTAAAGAAGTCTGGTGTTACCACAGAGTGGGGAGAATAGAGAACAGAAAAAGAAGAAGTTTTGAGTGTTATGTTGGCCAGACCACATCATAGTAACCCCAGTACCTGGTTTGATTTTATTCTAAGTGCAGTGAAACCTCTTTTACTAAATATGCTGCTTTGGCCTAATTTTGCTTTGCCCTATATTCTGTCTTCACTGGTAAAACACGGAAACTTCAAACGCCAAGAAAGCCAAGTATTTTCACTCCATGGACCCAACCCCTCAACTATCCCCACCCCTCCGCCCTCCCACTCTCTCCAAGTGTCACCTCTGGCTTCTGGAATGCCAGGCACTGTGCTTAACAAATAACAAACATAGAAAGGTAAAGCTTCCTCTCTCCAGGAACTGATCATCTAATAAAATACTTACAACGTGAAAGAGGCCTGGTAGAAGTATAAATGATTATGCTCATCGCATCAAATGACCTCGCCATATTTCTCATGGGGAGTCAAAATGCCTATTGGGGCTTTGGGTAGAATGCCTTTGGGTAGAATGAAACACCACACAATTCTGATCACTTACTACATACAATGTGTTCTTTTCCCATATTCAAAGGCATGTGAAACATAATTGTTTGGATCCTAAATTTGTGTGGAGCACAGAAACTAGGGTAATAAGAATTCAAAGCTGACACATCAAACTTAGTTCCTCTGTCACCCAAAAGACCTAATCTTGCTTAGGGGTTGATCCCATACTTGAATGATTGTCCTACTACATGGTTTTAAAAGCCTTTGGAAATTATTTCCTTCTTTATTTCATTAACCAACCTCTTTTCCCCTCCAACACTTTTTTAAAATGCCTCTTACAAAGACCTCTTTCTGTTTCCTGTGGCAAAGGAAAGGAAGAAAAATAGTAGCAACGAAGCATATGCTAAAGTAATTTAAGAGTTGTGATAAGCCAAAAGGAAAGACAAACAGCCTCCAGAAACCCACAAAGTTAAAGAGGTTGTTCCTTTATAAAGAAGTCTAATTGGACACGGCAGGGGTCTCGAGCAGTGTGCTTACTTGTTTTATGGGCAGAATTTTCTACAACAATGTAGGAAGTTAAAGCATGCGCTCAACTTCTCTCCAATTGCTTTTCTCACATCTCTCAATCAACGTTGAACTGGAATGACCAGTTTTGGAGGGAGGTATATGCAGTTTTTAGAATCTGCCAACTCTTTGGCCTAAGCAGCTACTCAGTCATTGCTGCATTCTAAATTTCTCTTGTGATCCTTCTAGTGGGTGAGTTCTGAGTTGCCCAACCCCAGTTGTTTATAGGAGGTCCTACTGAACCATAAAAAGGCAGCAAGAGAAGAAGAAACCCAGGAAGAGGTAACGCTCTTCCTCTGTATGGTCTCCAGACGAAGCTCAGAGTCAATGTTAGAGTTAACAAAGGAGTCCGGACAAAGTTTCTAAGTTCTCTGGGGGAGAGTACTGGATTCTCCTGTCCAGGTAGGGTGTCATTACTATTAATAAACCATAATGATAACTTGGCATGCCTGTTCCTCACTGTGCAAAGGGGACTATTTTATCCACACATTGTCTTGAAGTATAATGATCCCTGTGTTATAAATGGCGAAACTAAAACACAGAGAAGTTAATTAAAGAACTTGCCCAAGGTAACAATAGTCCAAATGGAAAAGGGAATAAGGCGTAGACTCTAGAGCTCTTAAGACAGGGTTTTTCAAGAGCTGTGACGGAGGCAAAATAAGGCCACGGACTCCCACTTTTCCTTGCCGAGGAAATATTTTTTAAACTCTTTTCCTGCCCTTGCCCCTGAAACATAATAGGTTTTGAAAATAGAAGCACTGCCACCCCCGTGTAGCCGCGCAATGGATTCTGGATGGCACATGCCTTCCCGGGTAAGCTCTTTCCATATGATCTCGCCTTTGGTTCTGTATCCTGACAACAGGGCGTGCTGCGCTGTTGGTTCTGCACCTCAAGAAGAAAACCACTCCTGCAATAGACGCCCTCGCAGATCCTGGCTGCACCACAACATGGGAACATGTCATAGATCAACCTAACTGGATCCGGGTTGTTCAAAACACACAACTCGGTGTGGATATGAGCTGGGCATACACCTTCCATACGTGTATAAGGAACTTGTACTTATATTAATAGACGTACCATACTTGCTCCATCCCAGGGAAGTTTTGTACATCTAATGTTCTGAAATTAGGACTTGGTAATTATTGCTCACTTTTAAAGCAGTATTGATTTGCTTCCCCAAGAAATGCTGTAATCCAGTCCATAGTGTGCTTACTACCAATGCCACCTTATAATCAAGAACATATCGTATTTTTTTTTTCTATCATAAGCCCCTTTCACCAAAGGACTTGAGGCATCTTAGAACAAAATACAATGAAATATAAACAGAATTTACGCAGCACAAGAAGTCTCACTTTGTACAAGTATGAATCTTTTCCAAAGCAGGGTACAGTAAAATCAAACCATAGAAGCCTCCGGGTTATTTTGAGAAAGGAAACTCATTCTGATCTTGTGCTGCTCTGAGAACACGGGCAAGTTAGGACCAGCCGAACCTCAGAGTTGCAGAACTCATCAGTGTCAAACAGATTGCCAGAAGGAAGTCAGGAGAGCTGGCTCTGGCGTGACGATGGCCCTTCCAACCCAGGCAATGCCCAGCACCTGTGACACGATGGACATACTGTGGATATTTAATCAAGATGTGCTGATGGTCCATGGCTAACATCAGAACCAGAGGTTAGGCAATCTTCCACACTACATACTCCCATGTCAAAAATAACAACAACGACAACAAAAATACTTGAATTCTTCTCCTTCTAGCTCCTCAGCAGTGACCTTACCAGACCAGCATAAAACTCAGCTGTGTTATAAAGATATTTGGTCCAGGCTCCCTAAAACTCACCTAACCTTTTCATGACTCATGTAAGGCTTCCTTATTATGTACTTGTTGTTAAGTCCACCTAGGGAAGTATAGAAAACCAGAAAAACTGTGCAAAGGAGCCAAAGAATTTGTCCATCAGAAGGTGATGGTTTTACTTGGTAAATGAATTAAACTCATTACTGAAAGTAGAGGTAAGATAGTAACTTAAGGTAGGTGATAAAGCTACTGGTAGCTTAGGGGAAACAAGAGAAATCAGTTATGAAAGTAAAGGCATATTTAGGGGGGTACTATTAGTTCAGCATATAAGAATTTCATTAGTTCAAGTATGTGAAACCAAATCAGTGTTTGAAACACACATAGAAATGTGTAACGCAAAATGAGAAAACATACTATGACTTAATATATGTGAATAAATAGACAAAATCCTACAAATCATTGAGTACATGGGGGAAAATAATAAAAGGAGATCTTGGTGGTAGGAAGTTTGAGACCATTGGAGATTAGACACTGCTCACTGACAAGTCACTTGAGTCTTCTGACCCTCAAATATCTTATCTGTTAAGTAGGGATATTAGTACCCTTTATATGCGCCTCACTACAGGGTAGTAATAGAGCTTTTAAGCCGATAATGCACATGACAGTGTTTTCTAAAGGCAAAAGAGTAAGCCAACAGGGATTATTATTAATGAAAATGGTGATGGTCTTATCACCACCATGGAGGTCAATCAGCTGGATAGTTGGGACTATAAGTTCAAATACCTACAGAAGCCAGGGAAATCACAGAAGGGAGCAAAAAGAAAATGCCTGCCCCATGTAAAATGGGCATCCTCTGCTTGGCTTCAGTTATTTGTGGCTGTGATATAATGCACGAGGATAACGTTAGATTTGTTATTTAAAAAAAAAAAAAAGGAATTACAAATGTTTGTATAAAATATTCTAACTTTTCAATGTTGTCACCTAAATAAAAACATTAAAAAAAATCAGCAAAAACAAATCCAAATAACTTAGTAAGCTCATTTGTCTATTACCTTTGAGATATATACATGAGCTTATTCCTTGAGATAGAAAAAGTTAATTAACATAAGTGATTATTATTTAATATCATCGTATCACCATCATCATCAGTCCAAAGGGACAACAGTTTGTTTGTTTATTTTTAGAGAGGGAGCAGGGGTAGCATAGGGAGAGGGGGAGGGAGAGAAAGAATCTTAAGCAGGCTCCACACCCAGCACAGAGCCTGATGAGAGGCTTGGTCTCACAACCCGGAGATCATGACCTGAGCTGAAATCAAGAGCTGGACACTCAATGGACCAAGCCACCGTGGGGTCCCCAGAGAGGCAACAGTTTTAGTTTCCTGTCTTTGGGAAAAGTTGTTTTTGTGCTTTTAAAGAGAGCTGACACACTTGGCAACTCAAGACATCTATGAAAATAGAGTAAATATGTTATGCTCAGTTCTTGCTCTTTTCCTAGAGTTATGACATTTGAAAGTTGGAAGAGATGTCTCAACACATCTGGCTCCAGGTCTCTCTACACTACAAAGATATACCATAATCATGAACTAGAAGACTGTTGTTAAAATGTCCACACTATCTACAGTAATGTACAGATTCAATGCAATCCTCATCAAAATACCAATGGGATTTTTCTCAGAATTAAGACAAAGAGCCCTAAAATATGTATAGAGCCACAAAAGACCCTGGATAGGCAAAGAAATCTTGAGAAAGAAGAACAAAGCTGGAGGTATCATGTTCCTGATTTCAAACTATACTGTAAAGCTCTAGTAATCAAAACAGTATGGTACTGGCACAAAAACGGACACAAGGATCAACAGGAAAGAGCAGAGAGCCCAGCAATAAACTCATATGTGTATGGTCAATTAATTTATGACAAAGAGGGAGGAATATACAATGGGGGAAAGACAGTTTCTTCAATAAACTGTTTTGGGGAAACTAGCCAGCTACATGCAGAAGAATGAAGGGGACCACTATCTTACACTATATACAAAAATAAGTTCAAAGTATATGAAAGACTTGAATGTAAGGTCCAAACACATAAAATTAGAAAAGAAAACACAGGCAATAAACTCTTTGACCTCAGCTCAGCAATATTTTTTGGATTGGTCTTCTCAGGTGAGGGTAACAAATGCTAAAATAAATGGGGTTAAATCAAATTAGAAAGCTTCTGCATAGTGGGGGGAAAACAAACAAACAAAAAAAAAAAAACCAAAATGAGAAAGCAACCTAGTGAGTGGGAGAAGATGTTGCAAATCATCTGGTAAGAACATGAGTTAATATTAATATAAAACAAAACACAAAACAACCTGATTAAAAAATAAGCAGAATACTTGAATAGAATAGATATTTTTCCAAAGAAGACATCCAGAAGGCCAAAAGGCACAGGAAAAGATGCTCACCACCACCAGCCGTCAGAGAACACACATCAAAACCGCGAGGAGATAATTACTTCATATATGTTGGATTGACTATTAGCAAAAAGACAGGAAATACCAAGTGTTGGTGAGGATGTGGAGAAAAGGAACCCCTGTGCACTACTGGTGGGAATGTAAGTGAGGCAGCCACTGTGCAAAATACTATGAAGTTTCCTCAAAATGTTAAAAATAGAACTACCACATTAGCCAGCCACTCCACTTCTGGGTATTTCTTCAAAGAAAAGGAAAACAACCATCTGAAGAGCTGTATGTTGTTGCAGCATTATTTACAGGAGCCAAGATACGGAAACAGCCCAGTTGTCCACTGGGAGACAAAAGCATAAAGAAGGTGGGGACAATGGATTAGGACTCCGCCATAAAAGAGAACGAGATCTTACCATTTGCAACAACGTGGATGGACCTGGCAGGTATCAAGCTAAGTGAAACAAGTCAGAGAAAGACAACGACTGTATGGTTTCACTCGTATGCAGAGTCTAAAAAAATGAAACAAATGCACAAACAAAAGAAAACAGGAACAGACTCCCATATAAGACACAAACTGTTGGGGAGGCGAACAGAACAGGTAAAGGGGATGAGGAGGCACAAGCCTCCAGCTGTAAACAAGCCATGGGTTGGAATGTACAGAACAGGGAATATAATTATTAACATCGTAATAACTTTGTCTGATGACAGATGGTAACTACACTGATCATGGGGATCATTTTGTAATAGATAAATCACTATGATGGACACCTACAACTAATAGGATATTACATATGGATTACATGTCAATAAAAAGAAATTCTCCCAACACTACAGAAGAAAAAACAAAGGGTCCAAGAGGACAGGTGACTGCTGTAGTAACACAGTGAGTTCTCGGGAGAATTAGGACTCAGGTCTGGTTTCTCTGGCTCCCACTGTCTCCAGGGGTCTTCTCTTTTTTTACAATGACTTTCCTTCTTTGTTTTACAGATTCTTTTTATCTTCTGAACACTTTCAGTGACTTCAGATCAATAAAGAGAGTCAGAAAAGGCCAAGCCTGCCCAGGGTAATACGGCTTTTTTTCCTCCCTGTGAATTATTTTCACAACCAATCTCAGGTTCTTATATTCTAACCAGTTTCCAGTCTTCAAGAGAAGGTGCACAGGTTAGCAAAAGAAATCACAATGCCAGCATCCTAATATTTAAATAAGTGGTGTTTCATCCTATCTCTTCCCATTTTTTTAAAGCAAATTGCTTGACCTGAGTGACAAGACCATGGGAAGAGCCCACGTAGAAACAGGTGCAGGGTCTTAAGCTGGTAAAGACCACCGCTCCTCTACTGCAACAATACAGTCTCTGATAGGAATGCATCAAAGGCACCAGCTACTGCAGAAAGAGTAATGTATAAACCAGCATCTTTTGCAGGCAGACTGGAAGGGGTGACTGGGTAATGGTGAGGTGCCCCAGGGAGATGGGAAAGGTCATTCAGATGAAAATAAGCTTGGGAACTTGGAAAGAGTGCTCCATTACCACAGATGGGAAGAAAACACAGTAACCAATCATATGGAACAGATTGAAATGTGATTCCAGTCAAGTGTGAATGCCACCGAAGGCACTGTAGCACTATTTGGGGAGCGGGCACGAAGGCATCCGAGTCCTGTCCCCACTCCTCAGTCCACGGTTGGACATCACACAATTCGAAAGCAGGGATTTGTAAGGTCATCACTTGCGTGAATGAATCTTGGTAAAGCCCAAGTGATGATGAGGAATGGGGGAATGTGATGAAGACACATCAGGGGTATTTCTGCACAGAGGCACTGGCTGTTCTGCTGAGTTGTTAAAAAGATGCGACATCACTGGCTTCATTTATTTATTTTTTAAAATTTAAGCAAAGGGATGCAGAGTCTGCCTTTGGAGCAGAAGACAGGGCGGTGGGTGGGGAGGGGAGGAAGGGAACGATTGATCACTGCCTTTATTGTTAGCTTCCCATGGTTGAGTGTTCACTGATAGAATTGGTTCAACTCCAAGATGCTGTCTTAGAAACAATTATTGTTTTCCACTAAAATACAACTCCAGCAGAAAACATTAATTTAAGTGATAACTGCCTAAATGCTTCCGTATCAAGAAGGCGTGCGTCCTCTCATCTTGGGATTTACTAGCCAAGAAATCAGGACAATAAGCAACAGAAATTGCAAAACAAAAGATTTGATAGGAATCCCATTCTGGGTTAATCTCCCTTCCCATGTCTCTCTGTTATTGAACTGTCTGTGCCATATGACTGCCTTGGGGAGTGGGCCCGTGGGGAATCTGGGAAAGGCCGGTCCTGGCATTCAAAAGTGCCACATGACTATAGTCCTCCTGTGTCTGACAGTTTCTTCCGATTGTAGAGTTTAGCTATTAACTCTATTTGCTTTCTTTATTGGCTTTTTGCCTTTCTTTGCCAACCAGGCTGCCCTATGTCATCCGCCAGAAACACCTTTTTCATACTTTACCTTCTACTTTACTATTCTACGCCAGAATGAGGCCAACAGCTTGCGAGCCAGGGTCAGCCCCTGCTCCTTTGCTGGGGACCATTCTTTAGAAACTGAAAATATCGTCTGAGCACCTTCCCTCCATCCTTTGATTTTACTCACTATTTGTTGTTCATTCACCTGACATTTCTTGAGAGTCCGCTATGTGCTAGGCTCTATGCTGGCTGGACGTGTAGAGTAAAACAGAACACAGGGAGATTTGATTCTTGTCTTCAAAGAGCTTAAATCCGATGCTGAAGGCAGTCATATGGCACAGACAGTTCAATAACAGAGAGACATGGGAAGGGAGATTAACCCAGAATGGGACGATCAGAAAGGTCTCTCGGGGAGAAGAGCACCACGCACGGAGACTCTAAGGCACAGCTGCGGCATATTCAAACTGTGTGTGGGGGGGCGAAGGGGTGTTGAGAGATGGGGATGCGGAAGGGGCACAGGAGTCTTTTATGAGAGGCTTAGAGGTATAGACTATACCCAGGGAACAAGGGGGAATTTTGTGGGTTTTTTTTTTTTTTTTTTTTAGTTTTTAATTTTTTAAAGAGATTTTATGTGTGTGTGTGTGTGTGTGAGAGAGAGAGAGAGAGAGAGAGAGAGTGAGCGAGGGCAGGAGGGGCAGGCAGAGGGAGAAGCAGGCTCCCTGCTGAGCAAGGAGCCCATGCCCATGCGGGGCTGGGTTCATGACAGGAGCCAAAGGCGGATGCCTAAGCAACTGAGCCACCCAGCTGCCCCCCACTGAAGAGCTTTAAGCAGCAGAGACATTCTGTCAGGACACTCTGCGGCTTGAATTGTGAACGGGCTTAGCAGACAGACAGACTAAAAGAAAGATGAATCAGTCAGAACCACTCAGCTCTCTGGGCCGAAGAGAATACTAACTTGAGCTAGGGCAGTAGCAGTAGAGATCGAAAAATATCTGAGTCAAAGTTGATAAGGTTTGGCAATTTATTCTAGGTAGAATTGGTGGGTGGGAAAGATGCCTTCTAGGTTTTGGACGGGAGCTCATGATTGGACGATGGGCCACGCCCTGAGATGCAGGAGACTCGTGAAGAATCAAGATGTGTTT
Source organism: Mustela nigripes (assembly GCF_022355385.1). Lineage (NCBI taxonomy): Eukaryota > Metazoa > Chordata > Mammalia > Carnivora > Mustelidae > Mustela > Mustela nigripes. The sequence continues at coordinate 57,136,806 of NC_081568.1, read as the reverse complement.
GGGTTTCAAGCTGTTAAGTTTCACTTCAAAATGGTTGCATTTGAACTGTCTATCAGGCATCCTAGTGGAAATATCCAGGGGGCATTTAAATAGATTAGGTAAAAGATTTGACCTAGAGACACGGACAGCAGGGTCATAAAGTCATAAACAATAATTTTAGTTTTGAGTGTGAATGGTCTTCCTGTGGGAGCATGTGTAAAAAGTACAGGGAGAAGGGCCTGGGTTGTAACTTACAGATACCTTGGCATTTAAGGGATAAACAGAGAAAAGATCTTCATAGGAAGACAGAATTGGTCAGAAACAAAGGAATGAGGAAGAGAAGAATGGAGAACCACAGATACCAAAGGAAAGGGCATTTGAAGAGGAAGGAACAGTCAGGAAGGGAGGTGTGAGACGTGAGGGCAAATGTTTACTAGATAGAGCAAATAGGAGGCCATTGGGAAGGTCATCAAAGTAGTGAACAACTAAGTAAATATAAGAGGTTGCAGAGTATGTGGGAAGTGAGAGAGCAGAGAGGACAGAGAACACCTCCAAGAAATTTTTCAAGGAGAGGAATAATTCTCTACATGTTTAAGTCCCGTTGGCAAAGATCCTCCAGAGAGGGTATGCTTAATACAGGAAGAAGGTGAGATCAGATGGGACTTAGAACACAAGTGCAGGGAAAGAAGAGGGACAATGCTTTCCCCATTGTGGCAGAAGTAAGAAATGAGGCTTTGAGCTCTATTCCCACATACAACATCCAGTAGCTTTGTCCTACTTCCTATTCAGCTGGATGCAGCTGTGTGTTCAATTGTGTCCCTGAAAAAAATATGTTGAAGTCCTAACCCTTGGTATCAGTGAATGTGATCTTATTTGGAAATAGGGTCTTAGCAATTGTAATTAAGATGAGGTTGTACTGGATTAGAGTGAGCCCTAAATCCAATCACTGGTATCCTTATAAGGAGAAAGAGATTTGGAGACTCCGAGACACACACAGAGAGAAGGCAGCCACGGGAGGGTGGAGGCAGAGATAGTCCTTTGCTACAACCAAGGAGGCCAACGATTGCTGGCAACCATCTGCAGCCAGGAGAGTGAAGAAAGGATTTTCCCTGAGAGCCTTTGGACAGGGTGTGAACCAACCAACACCACGATTTTGGACTTTTAGCTTCTAGAACTGCTAGAATTGTTAAGGAAAAAATTTCTGCTGTTCAAACCATCCCATTTGGGGCGCCTTATAACAGGAGCCATAGGAAACGAACACAGATTGCCAAGACCATGCATTTACTAGGCCAGTACCTAGAGATTATGGTTGTGCCACCAAAAACTAAGCATTAGAGGCAACTAACACAAAGGAACTAACACAAAAGACAGCAGCTACTAAAAAGAACAAAAAAAGAAATATTCCTTAGATCCAAGGAAGACAATAGATTGGGCAAACATGCTTCTTTTCTCATCGCACCATATGGCACCCTCTTCTGTTCTCTCTAACCGTGATCAAGCTCACACCCACAATCACAGATGATCTTAGGTCTAAAAACATTACAATGACCTGCAGTCAACAAGCCCAAGTAGGAAGGCCCTACCAAGGATGCATCTGCATTTTAATGCTCCTGTCTACCACAATCCGTCTAAAGTTGGATCAATAAAGATGTCTTGGAATGCATCTCGACCTGCACCAAATGTTAAATGATACAGAGAGACCAGAGAAATGACCCTTGTCTTTAAGTGGTGACAATTTAATGTTGACACAGTGACTTATATGCATGAAATACCAAGAGAATATTACAAATCAGAATGTAATGAGGTGCTAAATTGAATAAGGCAGACTATAAGATTGTTATGCACTTCTGACTCTGGCTCTAGTTGGGCAGAGTTGGTTAGGAAAGCTTTGGGTAAGAGATGGGGCCTGTACTGGGATGGGTACTTCATGAGGAAGCATGGTAGTTCCGTTATCCTCTCTGGTTCATGCCATCCTCAGCCTGGGATTTTTTAGTAAGGCTGGGGGCTAGGTTGGGATAAAGAGTTAAGTCCTAACAACTCCACAGGGCTCCCTAGTCAACAGAAGGAGAAATAGATTTATAGGTTTGATGAAGATGCTCCAGCCCCTAACCATTCAAGTTCACAACACCTCGTACTGTCTCAAACACACAGCCCCTAATCAATACCTATCTGTTGAATGACAATAGGTCCGAGAATACCGAACAGCAACCCATTGGAGATTCTGATATTGTACAAAGGGTTCTGCATGCTTCATCTTTTGTCCTTTCTTCAGAATGTTTTCTTTTCATCAAAATTTTTAAAATGAATTGAGTTTAAATAATCAAATATGTATATAATGTTTGGTTCAAAAATAGCAATCATTTTCCATCACCAAGTTTTTCTTTCCCAGAGGCAACCACATTTACCTTTCTTTCTTTTTTTTTTTTTTTTTTTAGCTGATTATTCTGGTATTTATCTCTAGGTCTATAAATATCATGTTTTGCTGCTATTTCTTGCATTTTCAATCTAGGCTTTTTGCTCTACCTGCCCAATCCACATATGTACCTTTTCTATCTCCCCATCTTTCTTTGATGATGCTTGGATTGTTATTCAACATTAACTTTATTATCCATGTAAATGCTATTCGGAGCTGAACGTGTAGTCAATGAGGAGTATTTTTTAATTTCTTGAGTATTTTTTTCTGGAGTCATCTTTTTCCAATTTAGTTTCATTTCTATGCACTCATCACTGTGGAGACCGATTCCTTTGGGTCACGTTCCCATTGTACTATTTAATTGCTATGTATCCTTGGGCAAGTTACCTAACGTCTCTGTGCCATAGTTTTCCCTTCTGTAGAACATGGATAATAGTGATACACAGTGCAATGGTGTCAGTGTCCTCCAGACAAAACACCACAAAGCACGGTGTGGTCAAACAAAGTTGGGTTCATTCACTCACTGCAAGGAGGCTAAAGACACACAATGGGGAACCCTGGGGGCTTTAGTAGGAGGGTATTAACAAAGGGCTGTTGTTACATGACTTTAGAGAAGACTCAAGGAAACAGGTTCACTCTGCATTTGGTGCTGTCAGAGAGGGAATGATTCTGTGATCTGCCTTCTCAATGTATTGTATCTAGAGGAAGGGCTAACAAGAAGAGGCTAATGCTGTAATAGGTAAAGAAAGAACAGTCATTCATTTTAGCATGGAAAGGAGAACATTTTGAATTTTTGTGTTTGGGATAGTAACTCTGTTTCTGTCCATGTTTAGGCAGTAGTATTAAGTGGTGTTATTTCATCCTAGTCACAGAGTGGCCTTCTTGAGTGCTGGTGTTCTCCAAGATTGTTTTTGCTCAAGGAGAGAACACCATGACCCAGCCAGGAATGCCAGACTAGCTCCTAACAGCACCTATGCCTAGATGTTAGTGTCAGACTTGTTCCCAGCACCTAGAGCTACTTTTCTATGTCTCAGTTGTAGGGATTAAAGAAGCTATCATTTATATAAAATATATATTAACAAAATGGTTGCCTTAAAATGTTTGTTATAAGACACTCAAATCACAGGCAAAAAAAAAAAAAAAAAAAAAAGGTAGGAAGGTGGACAGCAAAATTTAAAAAAAAACTTTGATTACCAAAGGACACTCAACAGAGTGAAAAGGCAACCTGCAGAATGGGAGCAAATATTTGCAAATCGTATTTCTACTATGTGATTGATATCCAGAGTATATAACGAACTCCAATTCAACAACAAAGAGCAAGCCACCTTTTAAAAAGTAGGCAAAAGATTGGAGTAGATATTTCTCCAAAGATGACAAGCAAATGGCCAATAAGTACATGAAAAGATGCTCAAGATTACTAATCATTAGAAAAATGCAATCAATGGTATATCCCCTTATGCTCATTAGAATAGCTATTCTAATAAAAAAGGAAAACAGAAAATGAGCATTAGCAAGGATGTAGAGAAATTGTAACCCATGTGTATTGCTGGAGAAATGTAAAACGGCACCATGGGAAGCAGTATGGCAAGTCCTCAAAAAATTAAACATAGAATTACCGTATGATTCAGTGATTCTACTTCTGGGTATATACCCAAGAGAAATCAAAGCAGGTCCTGGAACAGTTATCGGTATGCCCATGTTCATAGCAGGATTATTCACAACAGCCAAAAGGTAGAAACAACCCAAGTGTCCATTGACCGATGAATGAATAAACAAAACGTGGTATAGACATACAAAGGAATACTGTTCAGCTTAAAAAGGTAGGAGATTCTGACATATGTTACAGCATGGATGAATCGTAAAGACACTGTACTAAGTGAAATAAGTCACAAGAGGACACATATTGTATGGTCCCTCTTCCAGGAGGTACCTAGAGTAGTCGGATTCATTCACTGTATTATTCAAAATAATACAGTGGTGGTAGGGGGATTGCCAGGTAAGGGGAGGGACAGAGTTAGTGTTTAATGAGCACAGAGTTTCTGGTGGGGAAGATTAAGATGTTTGGGATGGATGGTGGAGATGGTTACCCAACAATGTGAATGCACTTAATGCCACAGAACCGTATGCTTAATAATAGTAAAAATGGGAAATTTCCTGTTATATATGTCATTGCAATAAGCTAATGCTAAGTTAAAAAGTAAATAATATCAAACTTCACCTTTGTTCCAACTAAGTTTCCTTTCAAGTTACTTAATGCAAAAGAATGCTATTTAATATTCTTAAAAAGTCAACGTTTTATTACTTGTATTATCTGTTTTAGAGGTTTAAAAAAATGGAAGACCTATTACATTATTCAAGATCATAATGTTAGAAATTGGTTGAGGCTGAGCTATAATTTGAATCCAAGTTGTAGGGACATTAGAGTCCAACTCTTAAGAATATGGTTATTCTTTATTATTTTGGGGAGAGATCAAGAGATTTACAGAGGCTAGGACTGTAACTTCTGTTGAAACTGCCTATTGGTAAAAGAAATCTTTTCATTCAACAGAGAATCGAGAGATCTCTAATAAGGGATTGGGGTCGCATTTTAAAGTGGCTATTCAACAGTCTGAAGGAAGCTGTTTAGGATTAAATGCACTCTTTAAGGGAATTCAGGAGAAGCTGACGTTCTGGGTAAAAATTGTTAGGGCAGGAAACTGTTAAGATGTGGCATATAGCTCCTATTCTCTGGGCTTGGCCCAGGACATCTTTTTGTATGTACCAAGGAGCAGGGACAGAGATGGAGAGGTAGAATGTACACAATGCTTATCGACCTTGGGAATTTTGTCAATAGCAAGATTATTTGCTGAAGAGGAGCAGTTCTCTGCCATATGTCACTTCTCTGCTGCGCATCTCCAAAGGAATTACCTGTCCATCTTGCCTGTGTGCTCATTTGCACCATGGTGCAGATGAGCAGTCCCAGCCCTAGTGGTTGGAAATTGCTGGACTTTCAATCAAAAAGTGTGTCTGTGTTGCAAGAAGGCACACATGGGCGGGGGTGGGGGGAGGTCTGATCTCTGTGTGCTATGCTCCTGGGTCAGTTACCAGTGTCAGGAGAGTCCTGAGAACCATCAATTCCCAATCCTCAGGGTGGGAGACAGAGTTTCAGAGGCCAGGGTGAGCCTCGAGGAGCCTGGGTCCATGCTGGAGGCACTATGCTTTTTCCACTTGCCGCTGGGAGTGCTTTCAACATTTTCAGCCAAGTGTTACAGGACCCTAGATCATGTTTCTCAATTTCTGCAGGAAAACTGCAAGGAGCTGTTCTGCATGACCCTATAGGTCTGTTTTGTCACTGGTCTAGAGGGTGGAGTGAAATCCGCACTGTCCGGGAAGGGGGATTTGGGGGGCCTGTAGCTGGAACATCCAGGACAAGCATGACACAAGGAATGTACAAACAGAATGGTAGAGCAAGAATGGACCTTTGGGACCAAAGGCCAACCTTGAAAGGGAGAGAAGCAGAAGCACAGGACAACTGAATGATTTGCCAAAGATCAAGTTGTGAGTTAGGGACCGAACAGAGAAGACCCAAGCTCCCCAACTTCCACTTTGGAGCCTCACTGTCACGTTCATGCTCCCTGAACTTGAGACTAGAGGAATCTCTTGAAGGGAGCCATAAAAGCATAGTTCCTGAACCCTCTGGAATTAATAAGCCAAAGTCTAGGAGAATAGTGTGGGGATATGGGTGCTTTTCAAGCAGAGAAGAGTATTTTGTGATGCTGTACGTTTTTTCAACTTTTAAAAAACTATAACCCCTGCCCCTTAAGATAATGTTTTCAGTGCATTCTGTGTATCTCAGTAAGCTACACAAAAATTTTAGAGGGTAACATTTAAGAGAGTCCCGAGGGGAAAAGTCTCTGAAATTAGGAAGTTTGGATTTGAAACACAGGTCCTTCACTTCCCAGCTTTGTGATTTGGGCAAGTTACTTAATTTCTCTGTGCTACAGTTGTTTCATCCATAAAATGGGTACATTAGGAAGACCTTACTGCATATTGGGATGTGGTAGGGAACAAATACAAGCAAATGAAGGAAGGAATAAAGTGCTTAGCATACGAGCTAACATGAAAGGAAGAAAAGGATCTCAGGCAGAGAGCCAAACCCTGTGTGGCTGCACATTTGGAGCAGGGGCAGGGGCTGTCTCTGTGACCTCCACAGCCTTGAGATGGCTTTCTGGACTTGTCCACACTGCCCAGGAGGCTGGGAACTCCTCTGGAGGAGAAGCAGCCAGGGCCAACCTCTGCCTGGGCACCAGGAAGGGTTTATAGGGAGCCCTGAACATCTGGTTCAGATATCCAGGTTGACCCCCGGGAAGATTTTTGAACCAAGTGGCTCATGCGCAAAACAAACTCAATGTGATAAAGGGAAGGATGCTGGGAGTTGATGTCCTAACCACAAAATCATGAGTGAAGAAGGAAGCCTCTCCCAGACAGGGGCAGCCTCTCCAGTCAGGAGTCCCACCCCGGACTCCTCCAGGTTCTTTGTGCTGGCCTTGCTACTACTTCTAGTGATATACCGAAGCAGGGTTTTTCGAAAACTTCTCATATACAGAGGAACTGTAAAGTTCTAAAGTACCTAAAAACAGATAGAACATGACACAAAATAGCTATATGGAATATATTTTGTAAAATGTATTTCCCCATGCTGGGACATTCTGATCTGCTGTGCCTCCTTAAATTATCCATTCCCCCCACCCCATCATACACGATGAAAAGCAGTAAATTGATAAAACGAAGGAGTCACTAAAGATATCGGCTAACTAATTTATTTAATGAATATTGAGCATCTACTATGAACGGGAGATCAGAAACCCTGCAGTGAAGGTTTCTGAGCAATGGAATGAAGCCAAGAAGAGAGAGCAAAGCCTGTAGAGAACAGAGGACAAAGTTTACATGCAGTTACATCAGGCGAGGTAGCACCTCGCCAAGTACAGACTTTTAAAAAATGAGTCCATATTATCAGCACAGTACGATCATCAGTGTGCATAGTAACTGCTGTGAGCTTTTCAGAAAACCCAGAACTAAATTAAATTACAGTGAGCCTAGCTGCTTAAGAAGGAAAGAGAATTTATAATGTGTTAGAGGAAAAAAAACTTGCCCAAACCCAAAATATATAAGAAGTTTCATTGACTTAAAAAAATTCTGGGGGCCCTGTACTTGCTCATCCCAAATCCAGCCCCACGGATGGTGGGTTGGGGCCCAGATGTGTGAAGGCTGTCCTAGAATGGTGGGCTTTAGTATTCATCAGAGGATCAAAGTTTTTCCATTTCTATAGCTGTCAAGTCAAATTTGTAACCTAGAACATATGTTTTTAGAGTTCTGACTACAACCTCAAAGTCAGTTAACTCCCATAAAAATTCAGTTCTGAGCAATGATATTTAAGTCCCATTGCCAATGGGAATGCAGTGTATGTGGCCCTTTAGTAAAACTAAGGTTGATCCATGGATCAAGTCAAGTTTTATCCCTAGTTGGGCAATGTTTGGGTATTTGTAGAATTGCCTTTTAACTCAAAGTGTTTTCTATTTCTTATGTGGAGGGCGTTTACAAGAAATTTTGACAGGAAATTCTTTAGCGTGTACATTATGGCAGGTTACTGAGATTTCAGGCATTGGGGATGACACATTATCTCTTTTAAGACAAATTTCTTTCTGGACTCCTTATGAGGATTCATAGAGTTTTCCTGAAAGCAGTTGATATGTGTTTTGTTTTGTTTTCTCATGGATGTTATGCATCTTATCTTATCTGTGTTTCCCTTTTCACTTTGGTTCCTAGGAAGCTCAGAATCAAGTTTTCTGTCTATCTTAAATAATGGAACAGTATTTTACATATGAGGCTACATGTCTGTTTCCAGCCCTGCTGTGTTTTTTCCCTTCACCCTTACTGTGACATCTAGTTATAGTTTTCCATTTAGAGTCACACATTATGGGGGAGACGTAAGGAAAGGAATGAACAATGAACGGATGGCTGCTTGAAGAAACGAATGCAAAAAGGAAGCTTCTGCTTTATGACACTAAATAAATAAGACAATCATTAAGTTAGGTAAGCAACTGAATTCTTGGACCACTCAAGGAAACCTGAAGCTTGCTTATTTTGATGTACTATTTTCATTAGTAATTAAGACATTGCCTAAAAAAGGTGAGGGGGGGCACTCAGGCACCTTTAATGCACTCAGTGACAGAGACTTTCCAACTGGGACAACTCCTTTGGCACATAGGACCCTCTGAAAGGGTCCTGGCAGAAGCACCTCGATTACATCTCTTCTCTGTAGTCTGATGTTACTAATGAGAGTTCCAAACCCTTTCCTTAGACTTCAAAAACAAAAAACTCAACCATTTATGAGAGGGGAGGTGAGCCAATGTTTTAAGATTCTAATGTGGTGCACGTGTATTTTCTGCCTTGTAGGCTGACAGCAAACTGCAAACCCTATCCTGATTTGGAAGGGTGTCATTCCTCCATCTGCCGGAGCCTCCATTATGCCGCTGCTGGGATCCAGATTTTTTAATTTTTTTCCAGATGAGTTATTTCATAGGATTTGAAATTGTGCTTCCCTATACAAGCAGCCCTCCCTGGCAGAAGGTCAGAACACGGAGAGCTCAGCTATCTGGAAGAAAATGCTTGAAGGGAAAGGAAAGCGCCCCTCTTCAAAGCAACTCGCTGGCTCTTCCTGGATACCTGCTCAATTGGCATAGATTGGATGTTAGAGCAATTTGGCTCCAGAGGCATCCAGGTTTTTGTATCGTCCACTAAAGAATGTGCTACAGTCAAGGAAAATAATGACAGTCAAGTCATAAAGGTGAAGTTTTGTTGTTGCTTTGAGGATGTTTTCATGTTGTCAGAAACATTTTAGTTGTGTAGTTTATGTCGGGTTTGTCTCTTTAGAATAGAGGCACTTTGGGCAGGAAATGTGCGCAGTGGCTCTCCTTAGTGATGGGCCTCACTGATGTCAAGTATTAACAGCAACAACAAGAGGACAGCTGCAAATAAATTTTTTACTGTCATGTATGAGCTGGACATGCTGGAAGAGATTTTATTTCACCTAAGAAAGAGACAAAGGTCAAACTGCTACCAGATCTTCAGAACACAAGGTCCCTGACAAGAGACCAGCTTAAAAAAATTCTGTGCGATTAACCAGCTAAACAGAACACAGCCACGCACATGGTCGTCTCGTTTGTGCCAAGGCACCTACGGGAAAATCCAGCCCCTTTCATCACATTCAATTCAGAACACCCAGCACCACTCTGTACTTTGCATCTTCTGTGTCAAACTCTATTTTCAATCCTTTATGTCAAATTTAAATTCATGGCAACTGCATTTTGATCTTGTTAGAATCTCCAATTCATCCTGGACCCCAAATCCATTCCACAAATCCATTCCACAAGACAAAGACATACACACACACACACACACACACACCCCTAAGAGCACACATTTTTGCACTCGATTTGCACTTACTTAGCTAACAGTCAAGAGTTTTGAATGACTGCCTGGTGGCCAGAGCTTCAACAAGTTTTCAGATAAGCACCTGCTGAAAACAAGAGTATTGCGCAATTGGGTCATCACCCCTCAGGTGAAGAAATCATACCCACACAGCTCTTGTTTGGGATGAAAATGGACCCTCAAATATTCTGCAGCATTTCCCCCTGTTACTGAAGCTTGCATTGCTATCAATCTTAAATGAGCTGAACAAATTGATGTGAGTGATGAAAAACGGCCAAGTTTGACTCTGAATGCACAGATCTGTTCTTCCCCCAAAATAAGGTCTTGATTAGGCAGAAAGCCAACAAAAGCACCCTATCAATAACTTATAATCTGATATGATATCAAAAAGAAAAGAAATCTCTCAGTGCTATCACTGAAAAAACATTCCGGGTGGCCCTAAGATACAAACTGACCTCTCTTCTGGAAATCATCTTTGCCTGGCTATCCATATATGCATAAAAGGATATAGTTTTTAAAAGCTCATTTTCTCCCTAATAATTGTCTGTTCTTAAAAAGCTATCAGCAGGTGCACCTCATTTCAAAAGCCTCTTGTCCTTCATAATACAATATTCATCACGATTACATAGTATGAAATAAAAAGCAGCAAAACATAAGCGAGGATAGTTCAATTAAATGCAACATAATCTCTGCAGCAAAAAAAAAAAAAAAAAAAGAAAAAGGAAAGAAAGAAAGAAAAAAAAATGGCTCTGTAGCTAAAATCAGGTTCCAATGAAAGAAAAAAGGGAATGTATTTCCACATATTTTTAATTATATAGAATTTCCTCAAACATGATTTTTCATAATATATTCCATTAAGTTAACATCACATTTGAAGAAAGAGCATTTTCCGATTTCATTTTAAGCCTGATTTTGAGCAATTACAGTGTCATTGTTCCGCGGTAGAAAGGTTGAATTCATTTACTGTGTGGTTATGCTAGTTATGATTGATGTCTCTTCTCCAAATGATAAACCAATCACCCCAATGATGTAATGTCATTTTAAGAGTGCCATAATCACATTTCTCTCAAACTAGAAGCTCTGATGAGTTCTAATAAAGATTTATGGTAGATTAAAGGCCTTCATAATATCAACAATGGATTGCTCATTTGATGAGAGATTTGATTAGGTAATTTTTTTGAAAAAGAATACGAGTTTACTAAATATATCAGGCCTGGCTTTGAAGAAGGGCATGGGCCATGATAAGTAGCAGTCCATCATTCCATCTTCAGAACGCATCATCTTCAGTGTGCTTGGGAGGTCCTCTCTAATTGTAGGGGTTGAGGCCAGTGGTAGCATATTCTCATGGGTGAAGCCAAAACCCAAACTTATCAAGGTACACTCTTGGCGTGGGAAGCTCTATTCTGCCTTTGATGGGATATATTAATGATCACCACGACTGGCCAGTTCAGAAGATAACTCCAAAGCCATTGGTTCAAGAGCAATTAATTTCGGCAATTGTCTCTCCTTGGGACACGGGTCATTAACCCTTGGTGTGGCCCGCTCCTGTGTTCATGTATTTTGTGAACCTTTCACCAATAAGGCAAATCAAAATAAGGCATGATTATTGCTGAGCTTGGGGTAATTCTACCCAAGATCTAGAGACTGGGAGCTGAGGCAGGAGCCACAAAATCCTCAAAGGTGAGCAGAACCTTGTGACCAGTCCCTTTGCTCAGGGCGAGGGAAAACCACAATGAGAACTCGGGTTTCAGAGGTAGGATTTATTGTGGTACCATGCGATCAGGCTGTTAAATTCAAGTGGAGTGGCACATGCAGAGGGTTAGAGGAGAGGTCACCATCCCCCCCACCCCCCGGAACACTTCAGACTTGGCAAGGCATTCAGTATTCATGTCAAGCGAATGCATTTTAATCACAAAATCATCTAAACAAGCAAGTTAAAAAAAAGTCAGAAGCCAACCATCAAAAACCAAGAGATCTGAAATGCACACAAATTGGGCACGTGAGGGTGTCCAGGGTCATTCGGCTATGACCAGAATTGTAGTAATACAAAATTCAATATTCCATTGTCTCTCTGCACTTCACCTTTGAGACCTGCAAGCTCTCGTGTGCAGCAGTGGGCAAATTCCTCCCACGGAAGGAGGCCCAAGCCCTCGTACGATAAGCAAAACCTCGCCAGTAACTGTGACCTTCAATAAATGTATCCTGGAGCCGTAATGCCACAAAGCGACAGGCGCGTTTCACCTGATGCTCCCCACACCACCTTCTCCCCAGCCCTCCATTCAGGGCTGTCATTTCGCCAGAGACTCGAGAATGTCACACAGACAACAGCGCGCATTCAGACGCCACAGTTTCCTTACCACTGCTGGAGGCTTGCTGGGGCCCTGAGCATGCTCTGAGCAGGTATGAATTGGGGGAGAACTCCTCATCAGGGTTGGTGTCCATGATTTGATGGGAAGTGTTGCTGTCTAGCAATGGCATCTGGCAGCTAACTGGTGGAGGATTATGAGAGCTAGGCAGCTGAGCAGATGGGAGGAGGCTAGACGAGGATGGAGGTGGAATGGGACGACCTGGGAAAGAGGACAGAGGGGTCAAAGGTCAGCAATGAGTGTCATGAGAGCATCCAGAGAAAGTTACATTGAAACCACCTCACCATATAAATATCCAAACAAAGAAAAAAAAGAAAGAAAGAAATGCTCCAGATGAATGTTTTTTCAAGCGGTTGGATGTTTCTCCAAATGTCCAAATTCATCCTGCAGGTAGCTGTGTGTCTCACAAAAGGGGCATGCATGGAAATATCCATCTAGACAGCTGCAGTGCAACCTGTCAGGAAAACATCCATTTCCTTCTGTCTTCCCTACCACAGTCCTACTAGGATCCCACATTGTCTCTCACTGGACCATCTCGCTGATCTCTCTGCTTCCCGTCATGCCAGACACCCACCTACTCCCCATCCCTTCTCCACAGCAGCCAGAATAATATTTTCAAGACAGAAGTCAGGTCTCATCGCTCTCCTGCTTGGCACCCTCCCACGGTTTCCCGCTACATGTGGAAGGAAACTGAAACGTCTTATGATGACTCCTTATGACCATGTCCTGAGTCCTCTGACACCAACTGCCTCCCCTTTCTTCCCCAACAGTGGCCTTACCACTCTCCACTCAGCCCCGTGTTCCCCAGCCAATGTGGCTGTCTTTCCCTCTCTTGCTTCAGCATGAAACACCCTTCTGTCTTCTGAGTCTTTCTGCTTCCCATTTCCTCTGTGGAATATTCTCCGCACCCACTGCCTCGCTGATACTCACAAGCCTGCCCCTTCTCTTGAAACTTTTCCTGTTTGCCTTTTTCCAAGTTTCTCGCCCATGCATTCCACCCTTTTAGTCTTTTTATAGTCCTTACTACAATCTGAAGGTGGACACCTGTCTACATGACTCCCTGCCCCCCGTGCCCCCAATTTTCCTGAGGAATAGCACCTGTTGAATGAATGAGCAAATGAACAAGATAGACTCTAACCAAATTAATTCATTTAGGGTAGAAGTAGAAAGGGCTACATATGTGCATCCTAAAGGATTGGCCAATCCCCCCATTCTCCTGACCACCATTTTGTTTTCATTTTTGTCCTGTTTTGCAGATCATGGGGGAATTCCTACAAAGCACAGCTGCTCTGTACCATGAGGAGGAACAGCCAGCCCGGCAGGTGGTGGGCAGTAACTTGGAGCTGCCCTTGATTCAAAAAGTTCTTCTTCTACACAGAAGGCTGCTGCAACCTCTCTTTCACACGGCGGGGAGCTCCTGGCAGCCACGTTGCTGAGTGAAGATAATTGCTGTGTGTACTTTCACCTGATTCATCCTTATGTGCTGGGGTCCTTGCGATTGCTTGCCTGCTGGTGTGTTCATTTGGGAAGCTCAGAAAAATGAGCCAAGAGTAGCAGCCCACGGGATATGCCCAAAAAGCTGGAGGTGTGGAAAGAAGGGTAAGGTGTCGAGAAAGCAAACTCAAGAATCCGGTTAGAGTTTCAACTCCGGCAGGAAGTGTCAGAGTCAGAAGAAATGTGTTTTCCTGCTTTTCAATGTCCTATATATGCAAATACATTTTCAGGCATCAGATGGATGCTATTTCTTGTTGCACTTTTATACCTGTCTTTCCTGATCTATTCCTCGGTGCATTAAATGTTACGGATTGATCAATTTACTTCAGTAAAATGGGAGTGCCTCTTATGTATACTCTGCTGGACCTTGAGAAGACAAAAATGAGCAAGGCATCATTGATGCCCTCAGAGAACTCACAGTCAAGTGGGGGAGGCAGACAGGTTAAGTACATCATTTCAGTAGCAGGTAATAAAGAGGAGAGTGGCATGTGGACACACGGTGCTGTGGAGGCAGGAAGAAGGACACGTGGTCCAGCCTGGCCAGGCAGAGGCAAGGGTGGACAATGCAACAAAGATGCCTGGAGAAGTTGATGCCTGAGCAGTTTTTGAGAGAAAAGGAGAGGGACTTCTGGTAAGAGGAAACTCGCCAGACAATAGGACAGAGCCACCAACCGCTAGTCTGTTACTTTTTGGAGAGTGGGAGTTTTGGAAAGAGACAGGAAATAAGAGACTCCTACGGCTCAAGTGTTCGGGGCTCCTGTCCAGTAACACAACTGAAGCATCATCCCTAAAATAGATCAATGGATAAATGGAATTTGGCTTGAAACATTCAGCTTATATCTAACAGTTTGGGAGCCTTGTAAGGCACGATGTTTTTGCCAAACGCTCCAGCAAAAGTAGCCTGTACACGTCAGAGCTTCATCGGAATCCGGGCTCACACTTAATCCATATTTCTCCCATAACTCTCCCTCTATGAACTGTCATCACGGTTACTATTTTAACTGCTCTTGAATTTGGGCAATGACTATCTGTCACTTTATGTATAATATCTCTACAAGGTTAGAATTATTATAATCCCCATTTTGTAAATGAGGACACCGAGGCACGGAGCAGTAAAATCGCCTCATTAGCAAGTGACCTGGGCCAGGAGTCACGCTCAGGTTTGCGGGTTCCAAAATCCACCCTCTCACCAGTCCGTGCGGTGTTTGCCCTAACAGCATGGTGGGGGCCGGGGAAGAGGAAGACATACAAGGAGGGGGGGGCGGGCTGATTTACACATCATGTTTCCAGTTTCTCATCTCCCAGTCCCAAGGCACTCTCAAGATTTCAAGTAAGAAACATTTCTTTGAATAAATGGTTATTTATAGCAGCTGTCATCTGGCAGAGTTCAAAGCTTTTCTTGTAATTTTGTTATGAAGTTCAAAAGTGGCTCCTTCACAGCAACATTACCCTGTGCCTTCTTCAAGGCCCCGGAATGTAGCGGTGTCCTGACCAGGGTCCTGGGAAATCTGTGTTGATGTCCACTTAGCAGCAAGGCTCTGGTAGGAACAGATTCTAACTCACAATCAATAGGCTTTAATGTTTGTATTATGGAGACCTATCTGGAACTGCATGTCGAAGACCAAGAATGGCCAGAAGCCAGTTTTTAAATTCCTTTGAGTGACTGAGGTGGAACTGGAGTTCAAGTGCAATTTTCCAGGAGCCCGATATGATAGTTGCTGTGAAATCACTCTTTACATGAACTTTTTGAAATTTTGTTCAGCACGAATTCATTTCATAGAGTAGACAGAACTGCTTTTTAATTCATACAAATACAGACAATGGAAGAGCAGGCGTACCACAAGGAAAGCGCTGGGGTTACTTCAGTGTACTGAAATACACGTCGCAGGATTGTCTGATGGCTGTGATTCCCCTGGTCTCTTGAAATCTAAGCTTTGGGAGCTCCTTCAGCTCCTCGAGGGTCCTTACTGTTACTTGGGAATTTTCTCAGTCCCTAGATCTAGCCCCCAATCAAATTGTATGCGGCTCTCTGTTTGCTATGTCATTTGCTAATTTGGTTCACTTATGCTACATTTTTTCCCCCAACTATTCCAACTGACAGAGACCATCTGTACAGACACAAACAGGTTCCAGAGTACAGGGGAAAAAGTTGGAACTTATACAGGCTCACTTTATAGACCATGATTTCTTACTAAAACACCTGGTGTGGGATGGGCATGTAACCAGGGGCTCTGCACTTACCTGCTTCCTACTTTATGTACTACAGAGGCTCCCTGACCCCCAAACTATTTTTGAAGTTCCACTTAGAATGTGTTTAGAGTCTCCAGCAAATAAAGGGAAAGCCAGTTTTAATTAATCTGTTAAAAAAGCAAGAGGAAACATGCAAAGGCAGCAATATGTCATTCATTAAACTCATATGGTCTTGTGTATGTGTGGGTGTGTATGTGCGGGTCTTTTCCAAGATCCCCATGTAAATCAAAGTCTAACTAATTATCTGTGTGACTGGGTTCCCCCACAACCTTGGAAATGGAGACTAATTTAGATTTTACCAATTTATCTTTTTCCAAATGAGTAAGATTTGGGGATATTTCAGCTCATGAAATATTTCTGATTAAAAGACTTACAGCTGGACAAAGCAGTTCCCTAGTTAACTCTGATAGATGGGTAGTGGCTGTTTGGAAAACTATATAGAGAAGGATTCTGGGGTGCTCTGGGTTCAGTGGAAAATGCTGTGATCAGTTAGAAAAATCACAGACCAGGAGTGGGGGCAAGGCAGCAGAGGCCAAGATCTTACTTGCCAGCCTTGCTCCTGGCCTTCATTCGTCAACAATTTCAGCCATACCAAAAAACTTCCTTCTACACCATCCGTGGTTGAAGTCACTTTTGCTCTAATTCCCATTGTCTCAATTACAGCCCTATTTTTCTCCTTTATCTGATCTGGATCCAACTCTAGTTCTCTAAGAATGGGCCATAATCTCCCTCTCATCCCCAAAGCATTAAAGTTAGCTATGAAATTGCTGCTCTGCCCAAATCTTGGTAAGACATTCACTAATTTATGATAGGGAGCAGGCTCGCAGATCAATGCCCAAACTTAAACTTAAAACAACTGGTTCCTATTTCATTCAAAAGATTAATGGCAAGCAGATATTAAAATGTTCTGTGTAGACAATGCATAATTGATCTAGGTAGTGACAGGGTGTCAGGATTTTTGGTGGAGAAGAGAGATATGTTCAGGAGATGGTAAAAAGCAAACCAAACCCCAAAAACAAACCAACAAAAAACCCCAAACCCACCAAAACACCAAAACAAAGCAAACCTGCCCACCAACAACCTTGTACCAGGAATTATCAAATCCAAAATAATAATTTCAATGACCTTATTATTGCTTATAAATGAGATCTTGCTTTGTGTTCAAAACTGAACAAAAATTTTATGTATACTTTGCTCTTTTAGCACCCACAACTTTTTTTTTTCTGAACAAAGTATTATTACCATCCCCATTTACAGATGAAGAAATGAAGGTTGGTTGGGCTAACTTTCCTATCATTTCACCGGTAGCAAGCAGCAGAACTGGCTGGATTTGAATTCAGGAATTCTGACTCCAAAACTAAGCCTTGAATGGTTCATTCTATGATTTTCACACCAGAAAAGAATGATTGCACAAAATGATTGAGATGTAAAATCCAATCCCATGGGTCTCTTTCTGGAATGTACCACTGAGGTCATCTTAGGAGAATCAAGGTTCCTCCTAGAAATAGACATAGTGAAAACTCCTCTCAAATAAGTGATTTGTGAGGAAAGAAAGCAATTCTCAAACCAGAAACTGGAATTCCTCTGTGGCTTTGTAAGTTCAAGAATTTAATAAAAACAGCTTTTGTGGAGATGCTTGGGTAGTTCTATTGGTTAAATGGCCAACTCTTGATTTCAGCTCAGGGAGTGATTTTGAGGCTGTGGGTTCGAGCCCCGTGTCAAGTTTCACGCTGGCTGTAGAACTTGCTTAAGATTCTCTCTCTCCTTCTGCACCTCCCCACCTTACACTCTCCTTCTCTCTCTCTTTCTCTCTCTCAAAAATAAAAAATTTTAAAAAAAGCGTTTGTGTTAAAGTTGAGTATTGCAAAACAACAGTATTAACGTAGGCAAAACCATTGGTTAGTGAATTCAAACAATTGTCCTAATGATATTCCCCAATACTTTATTCAGATATCTGACTAGTCATTTTTCTCCCCAGATGCTTGGGGTTTGTGAGGCCCCTATTTTTGATGGGGTTAAAAAAACAAGGTGCCCTGAAATGGTGGGGGGGGGAGGGATGAGGTAGCTGGGTGATGGCCATTGGGGAGGGTCTGTGCTACAGTGAGTGCTGTGAATTGTGTAAGACTGATGAATCACAGACCTGCACTCCTGAAACAGAGAGTACATTATATGTTAATTAGAAAAAAAACAAGGTATCTATCTGTGTAAATAGAAATAATGCCAATATCTGAGATCTTACCTTCCTCTTGTTTGTAATCAAAGCATTTTTTTAGAAATATGGGCCGACTTGCTTTTGAGTTCAGTTGAGAACTTTCTTCAGGAAATGCATCAGATTTTTGAAGAGTTCTGCACATGGGTTTGTGAAGGGCTGTGCGGCAGAACATTCTTCAAGGTAGGATGGGCTTCAGGGGAGCACTGGGGTGTGGCAGCCAAGGTTACTGCCACAAAAGGAACAAGGTACCCTGAGAATTTAGCTGGATTCCCTGCCTCCAGCTGAAGGGACATGGATGAAGTCACTGTACATCTGTTCAGCTTCTATTTTGTACTAAGTATCTGGCTCAGGGATTTTATTTCTGCCCCTTCCATAACTCTCACAACACTGTCCAGAGACTCAGGAATGTGAATCACACACCCGAGGGTCAGGACCAAGACGGGCACTCCGGTCTGTGAACTGCCAACACTACAATGGGCTGTTCCTAAGCCTGGAGTTGCCCCCCACTGGAAATTCACCTGTAAATCTGCCCCTTCACCCAATTCATCCCGTTCTTAATTTTTGCCCTGCCCCAGTTGAAACCCTGCACTCCAACAGATGCGATCACCTGTCTTTTACAAATGCTTGTTTCTGCCCTCTTGTGTGTGGTATTTCTCTGCTCTCTGCAACCCACCCCTAACCTCTTGGCCTAATTGTTTCTGTCCTCCAAAGCCCCCGTGAGGACCAGAGAGGCACAGACTTTGAAGCTCGGCTGATGGAGCTCTGCTGCTTGCTGTATGAGTCTGAAGGCCCTTCTTCACTCTTCTGGGCCCATCTGTGAATAACAACTCTGATTTCCCATGTTGTTGTAAATGCTGGAGAGAATACGTATGAGGTCCCTTGGAATTGTGTTTGGCACATGGTAGGTGCAAGGGCCTGGATGGAGCTAGTGGGACTCGCAGCTTATCGTTTCTGTCTCATTCGCAAGCACCTGCTGTGTGTGCCTGGCTGGGCCGTAGTTAGGGAGGCTCTGAGGCTCTGGGACATGCTGAGTTTGGAACTATGCAGCCTTCCAAACACTCAAGGGGAGAGGCTGCCTAAGAAGTGAGTCAACAGGGAGGCAAGCGGACATGTGATAAGAAGGGGGAAACATCCCTGATGGCATCAGTAGGGTACCTGCAATCAGCCAGGCCTGAAACATAAGCCAGTAAGCTTTTCAATATATGAACTAATTTATTCTCTATCCTACCTTCATTTTGTTGTTGTTTTGTTCTTTAAGCCAGCTTGAGTTGATTTTTGTCACTTAGAACCAAATGCATTCTGCCTAAGACTTATCATCAAGCCCAAGTGAGAAAATGACTTGACCAGTGCCACACGGTTATTTAGTAGAACAGAAAATGGATTCCAGATTTTGTGTCTCCAGTATTATAAGAATTTCATGTTCTGTAAGCTTATTCCCTTCCTTTTAAATCATGAGAAATCAAGCATGGGGTGTCCCAGAGAAACCACTTACGGTGGAAGGTGTCTAGATTTAAAAGAATATGGTGGGTGCTAGAGAGGAGAGGAGAGATACAGGCAGGGAGCTGACTACTGGGTACCCATCAGGCATGTCCTACAGCAGCTGTTTGTCCTCAGTGCTGGGGAGAAACTCAGATCACCTACCAGCTGGCCCTGGGCCTTATATACACCACACTGATCTTGGGGTAGGGTGAGAAGGATTCAATTTCTTATCTACATCTTACTTTTTTTTTTTTTTTTTTAAGATTTTTATTTATTTACTTGACAGACAGAGATCACAAGTAGGCAGAGAGAGAGAGGAGGAAGCAGGCTCCCACGGAGCAGAGAGCCCGATGCAGGGCTTGATCCCAGGACCCCGGGATCATGACCTGAGCCAAAGGCAGAAGCTTTAACCCACTGAGCCACCCAGGAACCCCTACATCTTACATTTTTAAAAAATAACAGAGTCGGTAGTTTCAATTATAATCATAGAATGCAAAAAGACCACAATGAATATAGTATCTTAAAATGAAAATACATGCATATGTACATTCATATCTTGTACTGTTATCACATCGTACATATTCCCTGCAGCCTCCTTATATTTAGTGCTGATGTTAGGTTGGATCAGTCATTCTTAACAGGTGACAATTTTGCTCCCCAGGGGACACTCAGCAATGTCTAGTAACATTGTGATTGTCACAGTTTGTTGGGGAGGGGGGAGAGGGTGCTAATAGCCCATAGCGGGTAGAGACCAGGGACAGTGCTAGACATCTTACAATGCAGAGAATAGTTTTCCACAACAGAGAACTTCCAGGCCCAAATGTCAGCAGGCTGAGGTCGAGCAACCCTGGGTCTGCTGGAGTGATGGCTTTAGATTAGCATACTTTATGATACATGGCCCATCTTTAAGCTCTTTTTTCCAGTTGATAAGAATTGGACAGATACTAGAAGTGAAAAATTTGATTCAGTCAGCTCCTTCACCCACCCAAGAAAAGTTCAAACAAATAAGCTTCCACTGTCATTGGGAAATTTCTGTTAGAGGGCAGGAAAATTTCCTCAGGCGGAGTCTAAGTCATCACTGAGGGAAGTTACAACACGCCTTTCTGTGGAGCTAGGTGAGACCTGTTTGTCGAGAGATGGTCGGGCTGTCTTCACAGAGGCAAGAGAGCCAGGGGAGAGTGTTCCGACTCAGTTGTGGCTTACTGAACCTCACCTGAGGAATTTTCATGAGGACCCATCGTGTCTTGTCAATGAGGCGGTAGCAACCTAACTCGTTCCATATCACCTGGTTTGAAGTTTTTATTTTTACAGAAGACCTAATTGCCCTCTTCACTCACACTTCACTGAACTCAGTAAAGCCTAGCTAAGCATTTCCTGGAAACAGAGTGTTTTCAGATGGCCCTGACAAAGCCATCCTGATGGCCCACAGCTCTTATATATGATTTATTGGAAGAGTGGAAGCTGCTGGCCTCACCGCAGGGAGAAGGCCTCTCTCAGGAGTGCTAGCATGGACTGCCCTCACAGTGTGGGACCCTATGCATGTGGTGTGGTCAGTACATCTAGCAACTTGTATGTTTACATGTCACATCTTCCTGAAAGCATTGCACTTTGGAAGGTGTCAAATATAGATCAGGCTAGAGATGGAGGGTAGAGTTTATTTTTTGAACTAATATGATTTCTATGATTTTCTAAGGCCAGCCCTTTCATATTCATGAGGTGAAATGCAGTGAATCTGTGTAGCATCCCCTTTTGAGGACACAAGTCCACTCTACCTGCAGTGACATAACTGTCCACCAAAAGGTAACGAACCCTCAAATACCTTCTGACCAGAAATTCCCAGTTGCTTGATATATACACCTGAATTACATCACCCAAGTCCTTTAAGATGACATGCCACTGTTATTCTGGGGACATGTGCGTGTCTAGATCAGTGCTGTCCAAGAGAACTTTCTGTGATGGGTGACATGATCTATGTCTAGCATGTTTAATACATTTAGCTATTGAGCCTGGAATGTAGAACTGAATTTCCAACGAATTTAGGTTTAGATAGCCACAGCCATATATGGCTAGCAGCCACCGCATTGGGCAGTACAGTCTAGATTATGGCTCTAGCTTCCCCGTTATTCTTATCCTCTACTCCCATGTGTCTCCCCTCTAAGAGCCAACATATTTTTGAATGTGCAAATTTGCTCACATCATGCTTCTTCTCTCAAGTTTCACAAGACAACCCACTGCCTACATAATAAGGTTCCAATTCTTGTATGGCAATCATCTCTTGCCAGACCTCCCCATCCCTATACTCCAACCACATCAAAGCTACTATACTACTGAATATCTATCTTGCCCTCCTCACATCCTTCCCTGTGCATGGTAGGTATTCCCTTCTCATAGGCATCACCTTCCTCCTGAACACCTCCTTAAAGACTCAGCTCAAAAATAACCTTTTTGTAAGTCTTTCCCGATCACCCTACCCAGAGGTACCCAGGACAAACTTTTATCATTGTACAGTTGACTCTTGAGGAGCTGACACTGCACATGTCAAAAATCCACATATTTTGGGGGGGGGTGTCTGGAGAGAGGGAGAGGGAGAGAGAGAATCTTGAGCAGGCTCCATGCTGGGTATGGAGACTGATGTGGGGCTCAATCTCATGACCCTGAGATCACGGCCTGAGCTGAAATCAAAAGTTAGAAGCTTAACCGATTGAGCCACCCAGGCACCTCAGAAATTCACAAATAACTTTTGACTTAATGATTTTTAACTTAATTAATAATAGCCTACTGTGGAACAGAAGCCTTACTAATCATATAAGCAGTCAATTACACCTATCTTGTATGTTATATGTATTATATACTATATCTTTACAATAAAGTAAGCTACAGAAAAAAATGTTAAGAAAATCAAAAGAGAAAACACATTTACAGTACTGAACTGTATTTTTTGAAAACAATCTGTGCATAATTGGACCTGGTCAGTTCAAATCCATGTTGCTGAAGTGTACACTGTACTTGTAATATGTTAGCCTATTTGTCGAAACGTCTGGCTCACTCATGGGACTGTGAGTGACCAGGGAGAAAATGTGGATTATATACCTTTGTATCCTAGCACCCAGACCAGAGCTTGAATGCAATAAAATAGCAGTATGATGGATTGATTACAACAGTTCACTCCACAAATACTTGTTAAAAATATATCAAATGCACATGGCGTTGGTTTCATTATGGGAGGTTTTGTCTGCTGTTCTTCGGTATTAGGTGTCTCTCAATGTGTAAGTATTTTGTTGAAAAGAAGGGATTCTGATTTTAAATGTATGTTTTCCTTTTTTAATCAAGTGGCTAGAGTATTAGGTTATGACTTCAGCTGATGCTCAAATGAAGACTTAACAGTCTGTGACATACATGGAGGAAAAACTTACTGTTAGATTTATTCAGAAACAATATGTCAGTCTCAAAGGTACACCTCTCTAGATAATTTTCCAGAGTGGTGGTGTGCCTGTACTTTTTGGCTCAGCTATTGAGCCTAGAACCTAATCCCTGTGTAAGATTTGACCCCACTCTAACCATAAAGCTTCCCACCTAGGGAACTGATGGGGAGATGCGACCCAACATCACCTAAGAACACAAGGTCAGAATGCTGAACTGTGTGGACGCTACAGTCCCTTATGGAGTTGTCTGTCTGAGCTGAGTAATATGCAAAAGTTATGCTGGATGATTCCTTTGCCTACCTGGAATCTATACTATACTCTCGAAAGAGCTTAGATAAGGGTGGGGAAGTTGTTACAGAAAGATTTGAAGAAACTGTATGTTCATGCTAAGATTTAATTTTCAAAGGGCCTTGGAAAACCTCCCCCATGACACATGGAATCTAGCTTACTTTTATGTTCATTTGTCGGGTTCATGGTATATGGAAATAACAATATCCACTCACTAAGATTTACTATGTTCTCATGCGCTAGGCATTACTTCTAAGTCCTTTACATGTATTATTCTATTTAATCTTCTAACAACTCTTTGAGGTAGGTAATATTAACCTCACTTGAAAGAAGGTAAGACTGAATTAAGAGGAGATAGGTTGGCTGGGAGGAAGAATTTAAGTCCAGGCATTCTGGTTCTAAAGCTTGTATCACAAGCACACAAAATGACAATGGACTTGAACTTTTGTAATGATGAAGTACCAGTCACTGATGACAATATGGTTGGCACAGGAACCCAGCTTAAGTTCAAGTCTTGCCTCTGCCACAAATCTGCTGGGGAACTTTAGGCAAGTCACTTAACTCTTCCGTGCTCGAATGTTTCATAAGCAGAATGTGTATAAATAGAATCACAGATTATTATAAACATTAAATGATACATTATATAAATATTCTGAAGTAAAGGGTAAGTATTATTTCCATCTATTAGAAGGGTATGAGGTCCTAGTTCCCCTCCAGGACATTTTGAGAATTAAGTAAGAACATATATGAACGTACATTGCAAATGGTGATGTGTTCTGCAAACAGTAATTGGTTTTTCCCCCCCATTATTGGAAGATTTCCTTTTCAGAGGCTTTGTCTGCACAGAGCAAACAGTTTTCAAATGCAAGTCTGTGTTTTGCTATGTGCCTAAGAGACCATGAAGATAAAACATGGGCTCTATGCAGGGGATACTTGGACCATTTCATCTCTCTGTTGCCTACCCTCATAGGACCCTACCCATTTCTCATTGATTGGTCCTTGATAAGATGCTACAGAAGAGATATAGGGGGAGTCTAACCACGAAAACCCAACAGGAAGACTGAAAAGCTCCCCATCAAAGATATAAAAGTGTTTTGAAACCAGGATGGACAATGTAAACTAGACTGGCACTCGGTCTAGCTTTTTAGGCCATGAATGTCATACACATTAGTTTATTCCTTCTCTGAACAGTCATTTGAAAGTCATTGCCTTGTATTGAACAACAACAAAAATCCCTACTAGCCATATATTAGAGCACTAGAGTTAAGAATCCAGGGCTCCTTATTGTGGCTACTAGATGCTAGCTATATGTGTGACTTAGAGCAAACTGCTTACCCTCACCAGGCCTCGGTTAGCATATACAATGTTACTGCACTAACACATAACAGCACCTAGTAATTTTAAGAAATGTGATGATGTAGTTTCATATCCTTTCCTATGCATGAAGGTATTCTCTTCTCCCTGACAATCTCAACTTCTTCTGAACATCTCCTTAAAGGTGGTCAGGCTTTTGGGTCTTTCCTGATCGCCCCACCCACTGGTACCCAGGACATACTTTTATTGTTGTCCTAGTAATATGTCAGCCACATCAAACCCACACTGAGTCTGTGTTCCAGTGGAAGAGACTAGTGTTCACTAAAATTTTTTGAGCATTCACAATGTTCTAGGTGGTATGCTTAGCACATTTCTTGATTTGCCATTTATGTAATCCTTCCAATAATACTGGAAAGTACTATTATTATCCCCATTTTACAGATGAGGAAACTGAGGCTCATAGAAATCAAGGGGTTTGACCAAGGTCACACAGCAAGTAACAGACAAAGCCAAGATACTAATTCAGATCTTTGTGATTAGACACACATAGTTATTGCAACATTAGAGATGTCAAAACAGAAGGGTGGGTGATTCTAGCTAGGATAAGCTGGCAAGGCAGATTAGAAGTAGCAATGTGGGGTAACACAACAATCAGTAGGGAGCTCTCCTTCAGCTCTAAAAAGTCCACAATTTCAAAATATCTTTCTGCCTGCATAGCAAGTATGGAGATCAATAATTGGATCAAGACCACAGGTGAGGTAGTATCCTAGCAGGAATTCACATCCTGACTCACACTTTCCTCAACTTCTCCAAGCCTGGCTTCCTTTCTTCATGAAGGTCAGAATAAATCTTCAAATTTATCTCTTCAGTCCCTGCAAAGGCAGTATTTGCATGGGACTGATCTCTGAAGGCTCACTTAGTACAGCCTTCAGAGAAAACTATACATTAATACAGACAGCTGGAGACATGAAAAAAAGTGGGGGGGGGACTTAGAGGGAGCAAGATGCTTCCTCTTGGAAGCATTAGGGAGAGAAAAAGGAGAATTAACCCCACCACTGGGAGCATGATCATCTTGCCCACCAAGTACACCAGCCTCTCAGCTACTCAGCCTCAGGATTGGGTGCAGAGCGACAGATTTGGGTCTGAAATAGCACAGTACTGTGCTGGGGCTGAAAAGATATGGAAGAAGAGAGGTTTCCGAGAATTTCCTCAAAGCCCAGGCAGCCCAGTCAGATGACAAGGGTGTATTAGTTCAGCTCATGAGAAGCTGTTTTGTGTGTTCGCACGTGTACACATGCGTACACGCATCCATTCTTAAATTGACCAGAGTCAGCAAAATTAATACGCACCCACAGGGCCCTGTTGGCAAGTCTCTATTTTTATAAATAATGCCTTTCTCGCCTTTTACAAGCCTGTTTGAAGACCTGCAGTGCATCCTGGCTACAATTCAAAGCCCATCTAATGAAAGCACCTCCACTGTCAGCAATGTTAATGTCACTTTAAAGAGTGTGAAATGTTGCTAAATGTGTCAGGAAACAATTAGATAACATAAGAGGCATGTTTTCTCAGTGCACAGAGAAATATATTATGCAGGCGGGAGATAAACGCAAAGTTTTCTGAGCTCCAGCATATTCAGCACTCTCCCTCCCTCTCTCTTTTTAATCCAACAGAGAAATTGTTTGGCAAGAGTAAGCCCTGTTTCAAATACTTGGAGAAGGGAGAAAGGCCTGCTTTGCCTCTGACTGCTGTCGCTTGAGCCCTGTGCTATCAGGCTCAGCGAGATACAGTCTTCCACTCAAATTAAATGTGTGCCCTCCTAATTAGCATTATAAATATAGGTTTCTCTGAGCCAGAGTTGATAAAATTATAGTGTTGGGCTGGAAAGGAACCGGCAGCTCTCCCATGCCAACACAATGGCTGTAGCGTTCGTACTGTTAGAACAATACCCCCAGAGTCTGCCCCCATCTTCAGAGGTCAGTCTGGTGAAGGAAGGTAAATGCCAAGCGGGCTGACATTAGGACAGCAGCAGGGCCCAGATGCAATCTGTTCTTTGTATGTGTTGGTGTAGTGTTTGGCTCCTAAGCTCTGGGGAGAACAGTTCTTACTCCGAAGCTTCTTTGTAGAGTTTTGTCTTCTCAGTCACTTGTGGGATTCTAGATGAGAAGTGGAAACCTGAAGATAGTGGATTATCCTGAGTCTCTATCCAGAACTGCTCTCCATGGTTCTGAAACATCACCACATACTAGGAACTGGTTTCTTTCCTTCCAAACCTGGAGAAATGGATGCCCAAATTCTTGGGGGAAATTTAAATTAGGTGAGGGAATCCATGGAGAAGAGAAAAAACAAGAGAGTAAATAAAGAGAGGCAAGGGCAGGGACTCTGGAATGGGCATAGCCACTGAGTGATTGTCAGGGGGTAAAAGAAGGAAATGATTTGTTTTGACACTATTTTCGAATAATCGTAGTTGCTAAGAAAGAAATCACTGCCAACCAGAGCTGAAATGCTCAAAGACCCAAGGTAAGTGAAGAGTTTGCATGTTAGATGATGCAATGATGTGCAATTTGGGACATGAACAAACAAGTCTGCGTGGGCAACCAGTAAACCCCAGCATGGTGGAAGTGATGTGATTAAAGTTGACATATGCAAGAATTTTCAAGCTTTTTCTCTCCTTATGAAAACTTGCCACATTGCACAGATGAAAAAAAAAAGACAATTGTGGCTAATAGTTTCCGTTTGTTTTACATAATGTATAATTCTGCAATGTCAGTAAGTCTTAGAAGCTGGGAATAGGGTTAACTTGCTTCTCATCCCTCTTGCTATTTTGCTACCTCTTGCTGCTCTTTTTTTCTGAGATTAATAAAATTCATAGAATACTCTGGACTAAAGTCAAAGAAAGCTTTGGCTAAAGATCATTGAATGCTAGCTATCTAAAGAATCTCAGATAATATCTGGACCAAGCATTTCACTCTACTGATGACAAAATTATGGCTCGGGGAGAGAAAGTGCCTTTTCCTATACTACACGGTGAATTAGTAATCTGAGTCAAAGGCTTTGTCCACTGAACCACACTCCCCTTAGTAATACTCAAGTTGAAGGACAGATAGAAGACCCAAAGTTCAAGTTTGGATAGAGAAAATCTGATTTCCCAGCCAACCATATTTATGGGCTATAATCCTACACATCCAATGCAAGATGCGTAAAACAGTTCCACCCCCAAATAAAGCCCAGCATATAATGTTACACTCCTCTTTTCCAAAGTATATTCTTTAGAACACTGAGTTTTCTCAGTATGTAAACATGTGTCCCAGGAAAGAACTGCCCCATGACCAGTTTGTGCAAGATGAGATAGTAAGAGAAGCATAAGAAAGTGAGTTCCGCTATAGTCTATGCTCTGGTGATCACATCTGGATTAGCTGATCTATTCCAGCCCAGGTTTACACTACCTTAGAGAACCATGTTGAGAAACTGGATTTACTCAAGGGCAGAAATTCAGACTGATGTTTGCACTAGATATCATCTAATAGGTTATAGGCCTGAAGGTCTTGAGCCTTGAGAAGAGTTAAGGAAAGTTTTAATAATCCTCAAATAATTGAGCAATGGCCCATAGTAGAAAAAATGGACTTTTATGAATTGGCTCAAATGTCAGTTCCAGGAATGATAAAAGTTAACGGAGGCAGATTCAGGTCAGTATCTACTGCATTCATCTATGTCTATACAAAATGTGTAATAAATTTCACCTAGTATTGTGGTTCCTTAGGCTTGTGGTTTATCATTCTTCCTAGAGTGTCATCCACTCTCACTCATTCAGTGCAGGTTTATTGGATAACTACTACATTACCAGACTGTCTTACAGGCTAGGACACTGCTCTAGGTGACTACTAAATCTGAACTATTAGTGTTGTTCCTAATTTTTCCATCTCCCAGAGCACCTAACCAAGTACTTGCTCATAGAAAGTGTTTCATAAATATCCAATGACAAAAATGGCTAAGAGTGCAAAGGGCTTTCTAACAACAGTTGCCGAATAACATCAGAATGTATCCTTGTCGGTAATAAGATTCCTGTCACAGAGATTATGCAAGTTCTTCCTGAGTAGCACCCATCAGCAAAACCAGAGAGACTGTTTTGGCATTCAGTGAGAGGAATGATTATAGGCCCTTTAAATTCAGCTCCAGCTCTAAATCCCTATAAATCTCTGAGCATTCTTGTCACTGTCCCTAGGAGTAAAGGAGACACAGGATCATTTCAAAGCTATCTCAAAAGTAAGCAGTCTACTCAGAGAATCTCCCTGCCCTAACAGAAGTTGGAAACACATTTGTCTTCTTGCCTTCTGCATATCTGAAAAATTTTAGCTCCCAGCTGAAAAGTGAGATCCATATAGATTCATGCCTCCTTAGAGGAGTTAACTTTATTTAAAGGAAACATGTCACTGTGTTGAAGCTTAAGCTCAAATTAATTATAACAAGTGTAATATTTGGCCAACCTTAGTCTCATGTTTCAACATTCCTGCTTGATCAGTTTCCAGGACTAAATGAAAGCCTATAACCATTTGCAATGTAATAATACTTTTTACTTTTATGGCTGCTTTCATCTGTGGATCTCAAAGCATGGTCCAAACAGTAATTAATGTTCACCTGGGAGGTAAGGGTGTATTTGCTCTGCTCATTTGGCAGAGTGGGTGTAGGATGGAGTGACTGCTCAAGGTCCAGGCAAAAAGTAAAATGGCGGGCTTCTTCTTCCCATCTAGTTTTCTCTATGATCCAGTAAACGAGTCACATTTGTTTAAGCACAGAGTTGGCATATGTACACTTAAACTAAAATAGTTTCAGTCCAGAATAAGAGAAGTTGAAATAGGTGATTATGTGGAAGCTAAAAGGACTAGTGGGGAAATCTCATGCGAGTTCGTACCTTAACCATCATAAAAAGAGATTCTTAAACCCTGCCTTCTCCCCTCTCTTCCTCCCTCCCTTCTTCCATTTACTGAACACATAATCTTTGAGTGTCTAATACAGGGGACTGTTCTAGGGCTGGGACTATGAAGTGAAAAATCAGAATCTTTGCCTTCATGGGGCTTATATTCTGGTGGGGAGGAGAGGAAAACCAATTTAAAAAAATGGCAAAAACTAACAACTAATAAATGTATTTAAAGACACATATCCAAACATATATATGTAAGTATGCAAGCATACATGGGCCATAGGGGAAAAGAGAAAAAGGTGAGGAGAATAGGGACT
Organism: Mustela nigripes; assembly: GCF_022355385.1. Lineage (NCBI taxonomy): Eukaryota > Metazoa > Chordata > Mammalia > Carnivora > Mustelidae > Mustela > Mustela nigripes. Next base: position 57,106,887 of record NC_081568.1, on the reverse strand, counting down.
GGTAGGGTGGGGTTCGAGAGGTGCATGCTACTCAATGCCATGTCATCAGGAGAGACCTTCCTAGCAAGGCAAAATTTGAACAGGGACCCGAAGGAAGCAAGAGAGGGAGCTATGCTGGTATCTGCGGGGAAGCACATTGTAGACACAAGGAATAGCATGAACACAGGCTGTGGGCTAACAGCATGTCTGATGCATTTTAGGAATTTCAGGAATACAAGCCAGTCAGAGAGCCTGCACTGCGATGAGAGATGGGGGAAAGGGAGATCTTAGGGGTCACTGTGAGGACTTTGGCTTCCACTCTGAGTGAGATGGAAGGCTGCTACAGGGTTTTTGGGAAGGAGTGACATGTCTGATGTTTGGTATAATGCAATCACTTGAGCTGCTTCCTTGGGCTGTATTGTTAGAGCCCAAGGAAGGTAAGGGAGACCCATTAGAAGGTGACTGCAATAATCCACGTCTAAGATTATTGGGGCTGGGACTGGAGAGGGAGTGGTAGCAACGAAGGTGAAAAAGATCAGAACCTGGATACATTTTGAAGGCCGAGCTATCATGTGTTCCTGATGGACTAAGGAGGGTGTGACAGCAAGAGAGAAGTCAATAATAACTCAGTTTAGGCCCTGAATAAACATGGTGACATAGGCATGAGTTCTACCGCATTTAGGCTATGCACTTGTTTTAGCACATGGTATGAGATGAAAGAGAAAACTGGATAAAAAACTATGATAAATGTTGGCGAGTGATGCTAACTGTTGCCTAAAAGACCCTTCCTAGAGAGATAGGCAAATCATGATTTCATTCACAACTGTACCAAAAAATATCCCCCAGGAAGAAGAAGGTAAAAAAGGGCTTCTAGATAATCTGGAACAGAAAGAACTGATAAAGCTGACACCCATCTTTTATCTGACTTAAGGAAACCTAATAAAATCAAAGCGGAGAGAGTTGAACTTTTATCGTTGTTTGGGTAAGACAATGTGAGACATACTCAGAGTTAAAATTTCTCAATGTATTCAGGGATAGGAATGGTCCAGAAAATAAGCCATTTTCCCCTGCAAACTCATATTCACATGTGGTACAGAATAGTAAATTAATTTTGGTCCTGTTCTCCGATTTCTCCTTTAGCTTGACCTGATTTTCTTGCAAGCCTCAGGCACAGTTAATTTGTAGGGAGGGGTGCGTGTATATATTAGAGAATATGTATTTGTGCGTGTGTGTGAGTAGATGGGGATCTCTGCTGAAATATTCATAGAGCGCCTTTTTATTATTATTTATAGGAGAACTATAACTTCGGGGCTTTTAAAATAAAAAGAAATGGAAGATAGGTGATGTGAAATTATTTTTTAGTGTTCATACCCTTTGGTTGACATATAAATAATACAAATGAAATGGTAAACAGCATTAAGGGTACAATTATTAAGTAGAAATGTAGATTCACCACAGTCCAAAGTTCCCACTTATCATGATAGGGAAGCGGCTATTTGTGAAAAGCTCTGGAAGGTTGTCTTTTTTTTTTTTTTTTTTTTGGTCTTATTTGAATTTTACTACAGTTGAATCATTTTATTACAGAACTAGAAGATGAATTTCTATCTACAAAGTTGAAAAACTAAAGCTTGGATAGAAATTGGCCACAAATATACAATTGCAATCTGCACAGAGTAAGTGGGAAGCAAATTGTGACAGTCTACGGAATGAAACAGTTGTTTAATTGGTTTTGAGTGACCCACCATTCTAGATTGGAGTGCAGTATTAATGGTGGAGAAACCCCTTCAGACCTTTCCAGGAAAATATGCCAAATCCTGTAAAGGCAGGCATATGTTTTCCTTACAACACTAACAAAGGAAATATCACTGCAAAATCACGTTGGAACCCTCAACTTAAAACTATGTTATGAGTGAAATTTCCTCTTCTCAAATGGAGCCTCGATTAAAATGAATGTCTTAGCCCTGTAATCTCCCATAGGCTTATGGAACCTTATTTATTTAAATTGGTCGGCTGTCCCCTGAGAGTTCTACCAATGGAGTGATGCGAAAACTCATTAATGCCATTTTATTTTTAAATTCCTCGGAACAGCCTCAAACAGAGCATGATGGCTTCCCCAAGGGCTCCCGCTGTGGGGCATCATTTGCCCCAGGAAGTGCACCAGTAAATCATAATGTCCATCACTCAAACGGAGGTTTCTATCCTGCCCACTCTCCTCTATCACTTTGTGGGTAACAAATCCAGTTCATCATGACACCTGCTAGGAAAACAGGACTTACAGGCTGGGCACATGGGCTCCTTTTCATCTGATCCTGCAGGTTCTAAAATGCTACGAGGAGGACCCGAGACTTGGAATTCCATGCTAAGGAGAAATGTAAAAGAGCCGATCGTGCACATTTGCTTTCTAATCAGACTCATACTCAGCTTATACAGTAGAGGCATGAAAGCAAAGAAACACCAATTACCATTAAGCCCAGATGTAAAGAGATCAATGCATGGGCTAACAATTGGGTGCTGTCAAATGTTAAAACCGCTAAATTCTCGTCTTGTTAAATCATCTGATGGCCATTTCTTCTTTAGTTAAATAGGGATAAATAATAAAAAAACAATTTACAACTAAAAGATGCTAGCGTTTTGCAGCTGCTGAATGTCTTTTGGGGAGATTAGATTCTATAATGAGGAGATATAACCATCATTTTATAAAAGCTGTTGCTGTCTTGGGAAAAACACCACTGAATACGATTAGAAAAAGCCTTTCGTTCATGAACCTATTACAGTCATGTGCTGATTGCTTGGCATATGCTTAATGATATCTCCATAGCTGAAAAACAATAATTTGTTACTGTAAATCTTGACATAATATATTAAGTTCAACTATGCTCTTATTAGTTCTGCCTTTGACTTGAATGGTTTAAACTTGCTAAACCCTACAAAAGTTGAAAAGCACATCGACTACCCACATTTTTAACACAGATTGATAGATCTATCTATCTATCTATTTCCCAATAGCTTAATTAGAAGTTTTTCTCAAGCAATTTAAATATTATTTCAAACATCCCTAGCTGCTGGCTCTCCATTAAGGGTATCAAAGATACAGTAATGGGGGGGTGGGAATTATGGAGTGGGCAAAATTCTGTGTGTCACACAATTAATATTAGGCAATAAACAGCTAACATTACCATCCTCTCCATTTAAAAAAAAGATCATAAATTCAATTAAGAAAGTATCAACGAATTTCACCCTAACAGTCAGAGACATTTCCAAAAGAGATAGTAACACTTTGATCTCTATTAGTTCTTGTAGGAAAGAAATGAAGAGACAAGGAAGAAACACGGCAGTTCTATTTCCTTCTTTTCCAACCCACCTTCCCTCCCAAGCATGTGAGCTGCAGGAATCCCCTCTTGTCCCCAACAAAAACACCCAATCAAGTCTTGACTAGAAGACTTTTTTTTCCCCCTGCTGCTGCTGCTTCCCACAAAAAACAGAAGTGTCCACTACAAAGCTCAAGTCCTAGAACATTTTTATTATTTGCAATCAAAATTCTACCCTTGAGCTCTAGTATTATATCCAAGACCAAAATCAGAAGACTTGCAGGAGGAACTTTTTATACCCTAAAACAAGTAGATGATAAAACATCCAGAAGGGAAACAGATGATAGGTTTTCTCACCTTACCAAATATTTCTGTAGTATTTGGCATTATGAGTTCTTTGTTCGATATCATCAGTGACTAGGACAAATCTGGGTGTATATATATGTACACCACCCTTTTTAAAATCAATGACTATACACACAAGCATTAAGCAAGTATCGTCTCATCTAAGACAAAGAACTTCATACCAGGTCTCGGAATCATGGGTCAGAGAACTAAGATAAACTTGGGTCTCTCACAGACTTTATCCACCACTGCCCTCCACTTTCAGTAGATCTTCCCACTGATCAGCAACCTCCACCCTCGTGAAGCTTCCACTTACTGCAAACAACAGAATTTCTAAGCTGTGAAATGGAGATCTCCACACAAAGGCTGACACATGTCTTCATAAGTAGGTTTCAAGGTTTTGCTCTTTGCTGCTGGGTTCCATGGAAAAATTTATCTCCTGGGACTAGGATAACAATTAGAGATTCATGCACTTTAACAGTGATAGTACTAGGTGGGAAAGATCACACACATTTGTGAATGAACACGAGAAAATTCAGAGTTGTAATTACTTAGCATTTTTAATGCCAAACCTCATCTATGTCACACCAATCTCCGAATCCAGCATTACAGACCTACTATTAATTCCCTGCAAGCTAACTGGGCGGGGGTGGGGAGGTGGGGGGGAGGTGGGGGGTGGAGGGGTAGTGATACCTGAAGTCAGCCCTTGATGACTGGTTGAAGATCTGGGTTTCTTGCTTTCTCTTCATAGCCCAGGTCCCAGGTGCTTTGGAGATAAGTTCTGCCTCAAGTCTCACTAAGCCTTACCTTTATGGCCTCCATCCTCCCGAGTAGCCCCTAGGATATAAACTACAAGTCTTTTCCTGAATCTTATTTATGGTTTTGCTTACTTTCAGAAGTTGGGCTACATTGTTGCTGGATTAAGTGTGGGAGGAGGAAACAACTTTGTTTTAAATTTTCATCTCAGGAGAGAAGTCTTCACAACACAGATTGTGACAGTCATCTAAATCCAAGTGAAATCCTCCTCCTCCTCAATGAAACTCTCCTGCCTATAGCTCCCATAGTTGGTGAGAATGAATGTTAAAAAGCAGAGTGCTTCCTCCCTCTAGCTGACCTCGTGGCCATCATTATAATTCAATTACAAACATACGTGATGGGTACAAGTCATCCATACCCTAATTCATGGGGCCTGTGAATATGTCATCTTGCATGGTAAAAGGGACTTTGCAGATATAGTTAAGGATCTTGAATTGGGGAGACAAGAGGGAGACAGGAGGGACAGAGTTCAAGGAGGAGATGTGACCACAGAAAGAAAGGTCAAAAAATGTAAAGAAGGGGCCTCTACAAGTGGAAAAGGCAAGGAAACAGATTCCTACCTAGAGCCTCCAGGAGGAATGCTGACCCGCTGATACCTTGATTTTAGTCCACTCAAACTGCTTTTGGACTTGTCACCTCCAGAAATACAAGATAATAAATCTCAGTTGTCTTAAGTCACTAAAATGGTGGTAATTTGTTAGACTAGTAATAGGAAATGGACACATAAGCAACATGGTTTTAAGGAAGGTCTGCTTGAAGTGGTTCATCTTATCCAGTATCAAAACCACCCACAGCAGAGTGCTGGGAATAAAGTAAAAGTGGGACAAATGTCTAGCCTGCTCCCAAATTCTTTAAACAGGAAACTTAGTTATCTGAGAGCCATCAGATCAACAATAAACAGAAATAACTCCATCAACTGCCAGTTCTGGCAAAAAAATCACCAGTTAGTGAATCAACTACCCAAGGAGGAAACATGCCTAGATGCTATTCAGGAGTGAGAATCCATGGAATCTTTAAGAGCCTGGGGATTTCTGTCATATGGGAGAAATTTACAAATCCATTCCCTGGTTCTTTTTTTTTTTTTTTTTTAAAGATTTTATTTATTCATTTGAGAGAGAGAGAGGCAGAGAGAGCACAAGCAGGGGGAGAGGCAGAGGGAGAAGCAGACTTCCTGCTGAGCTGGGTGCTTGATATAAGGCTCGATCCCAGTACCTGGAGATCATGACCTGAGCCGAAGGCAGACACTTAACAATTTGAGCCAGCCAGGTGCCCCCTATTCTCAGGTTCTAATGCTGCTCTCTAGAGCCGAGCCTGTCCAATGGCAACCCACTGGTTTCATCTGGCAAACAGACATATATATTTTGACCAAAGTAGTGGGATTTTGTTTTCCTTTTAATTGCATTTTAATGACCTTTATTAAATATATACTCTCCAATTTACCACAGTCTTCACCATTCCCTCTTCTGATCCCTGGCTATTTCATTCATTCACATGATCTAACTGGTTTTTATAGACACCTGAATTTTCAATCCAAGAGTAAAATCTGTGGTGGTTTGATTATTACACACTTGCCCTTTAACACTTTGGAGCAACTTTTGTGATCGATCCAGCACTCATGACCTATTCAATCACCTGTTGTGACCCATCTATCTTCTGCATGTTCCCAGTAATATCCACAAGTTCCACTGGTGGACATTCTCAGTGAAAAATTGAGTAAGGATACAAATAATAGTCTTAACATATTTGTAGAGAACATAGTGCTAGAATTAAATGCTTCTATTTCCAACAAGAGAGTAAATGAAGATCCAAACACATCTGAAGCATCTCAACTGAAATCTAAGAGGGTAAATGTGACGTTCTGCATTTAGGATAAGAGAAGAAAAACCTATACAGGTACTAGCTAGGAAAATAGGATTCTACAGAAGCACATATGAAAAAGGCTTTGGGGTTTTCTATCAGAAGCTATGGTATGACATACTGATTGATGTGTTTGGCTCAAACAAATCACTAATAGAAGTCAAGGTTCTGATCAAGACGAACCAGACTGCAAGTCCTGCTGTAAGATAGTCAGAACATACTCATAGAGGCAATAACCTTTCAAGATGGACATCTGTAAAGGGGAAGATATTCCTAAGAAAATTGGCAGGATGGTGTTGGGTGGGGGCGGGTAAATGTGAATCAGGTGAAGATCCGAAGAAAACTAAGACGCTTCGCTAGGAGAACCGGAGACGCACACGGAGGGTCTGGTGTGCACAGGGACAGATTAGTCCGATCCTACAGGAGGATTTTGGCATTTATTTTCTTTGCAGAGGTGAGACTAGGAGCCAAGGAATAGAAGAGATAAGAGAAAGCATCTGACTAAATAGAAGGACATACTGTCTAATGATCTGACTAGTGGACAAGTGGGATGGGCTTTCTTGCATGGGAGTAAGTTCACTGTGGGTGGAAGCATTCAAACAGTTATTAGGTGGCCCAAAAAGGGGATGGAAAGGAGAAAATCTGTGTGTGGATAAAATAGGATAAATGGCTTCTGTGTTCTAGTACAAAAGCAAGATTCTCTGGTACCAGGGCCCTACTGTCCTTAAGATAACAGGATTGGGAATGTGATCCACTGGAGGCAGATGGGGAGAGACCAAGTTCATTTATGTAGAGCAAGAGAGCCATTTAGGGACAACACAAAGAGGCTTTCTCCCCCAATAAATAAGTCCCTGGTGAAACCTTAGGCTTGGGGATGTGGTTCTTAAGCGCGTCCCAGGCTATTAATTTGTTCATCCAAGAAACCCAAAATATCCTACCATTTAAATTTTCAATGTTATTTGTAGCATTTTTCTCCATGGATTCATCTGTTCTCAACAACTTAAAAGATTCTTGGCACCTTGTAAACAACACCTGAGCAGTCTAAAAAAGACTCCCCAGCACTGTCAGGCTACTGAGGGGTGAAGATTTTCTAATGATCTAAGCCCTGCTGACAGGCTAGAGGCTCCCTTTCCCTCTCTTCTGACTCAGGAGCATTTTTAAATCAAATGATTCGCCGGTCAGGCACCGAAGAAACACGCCGATGAAGAAAGAGGTTGAGAGCAGGGGTGCTCTACCTGCCTACCCTACCATTTGCCTCCGTTTGCACGCCTCCCCTGAGGGCTGACCGCCAGCAGGGCTGCGCTAGAAAGGAGGGACCCCACGGGAACCCGCTCGGAATTCACCGGGAATTCACCCTTTGGTGACGGACACACAAAGGGAAACGGGCGGCTCCATTTTCCATGGGGTCCCTGCTCTCGAAGGGATGGGCTTAAGGTAGCGGGGGAACGCAGAAGAGGGACAGTGAACATTCCCTGGGGAAGGAGGGTTGTTGACAAATGGAATGCGGAGACACTTTTCAAATCGACTTCACTCAAAGCTGGGGGCCTGGAAGAAGGAGTCCAGAAGGAGGTCTTGCATGATGCTGAGTCGGTGTAAAGTAATACACAGGCATGGCCATGGGAAGAGCAGCTCGAATTAGCGGCTGGGGCCCTCCCCTGCCTCTAGCTACCAACCGAGTGCAGTTTTTGATGACTGTGTTTCCAGTGAGAAGTAGGGAAAATAGAATTCTATGTACTTACCTCCCCTGACTCTTTTGAAGATAAAAATGAGAAATGAGTGGGCGAGGAGGTGGAGGGCACATGCCGGCAGCTCAGGTGGTTAAAGCTGGTTAAGCATCTGGCTTCAGCTCAGGTCATCATCTCAGGGTCCTGGAAAGGAGCCCCGCATGGGGCTCAGGGAGGAGTCTGCTTGTCTGTCTGCCTCTGCCCTCATCTCCCTGCCTTGTGCTCATGCGCGTGTTCTCTCTCTCCCACATAAATAAAATCTTTTTAAAAAATTAAGAAATGAGAGGATGTGGTCTTGGAAATGTCTGAAGTAAATTTAGATTGGAAATCACAAACTCTGCAGAACAGGGTCCACCTGTCTGTAAGGATAATATTGGATGCCTTCCACAGGGTCTACGTTCCCCAGGTCATTTCAGGTCCCAGCAACCCCTTATCTTATTCCACATTCCAGGCTGCTCCCAACCTCTGCAACCTAAGACCAGAACAACTTCATACTAAAGCAGTCTGCACAGAGGAATGTGGAAAGTGTGAATATGTTTGAGTCTGGCTCTTCCTCTTAGACAGTGGGAAAGTGATACATTATTCTGAGCTGTGACATTAATGAGGGTGATTAAGAACAGGCCTTTGATGTTAGAGTTCTTTTCCACTTGGTCCCTTTATATGAAAGTAAGTATCATTCCTGCCCAATTCAGAACTGAGACATGCTCTGAAAAATTCAGGGAGAGAGAGAGAGAGAGAGAAATGGAGGTAAAGAAGAAAGGGAAAGTAATGAAGGGGTGTGTTTCTACTTGAAAAAATAGAAACTAAGAAACCCCTATTTCAATTGTTTAGGTTATATTCTTAAAGTAAAAAGTTCTTTGTTTTGTTTTGTTTGTTTGTTTTTTACCCAATTTGCAAAAAAAAAAAAAAAAAAAAAGGGCAAACAAACCTGAAAGTTGACTTCTAGATGGATGTCTCTGGCAGTCTTGCAATATGTGGTATAAAATACAGTCCATTTTACAAGAAGAGGTATGCGGAGTTGGCTAGAAACGACAGACATTCATGAATTCAGCATGGCAGGAGTAGAGGAAGAGGAGGAAGAGGTTAGAGAAGTAAGTAGGAAAGTAACAGTGAAAGGTGGAGATACTGAAGAGTAAAGATAAGAAAAGTATGAGAAGGTTTTTTTGGACACCCTCCAATCTCTAAAACATTATCTTTTACATAGTTGAAAACTCCAAACTCAAGTGGAAGCAAGATAAAGCCAATTAGAGCCATTATGCCAGGAGGGAACCATGAAATATTGGTAGAAGGAGAGCTCACTGACTCGAGTGTGCCTGAAACCGACTGTTAAGTAGGAAAAGTCTGGCAAGAAATTTCCTGTATCTCAGTTGCAAATGCCTGCTTAAAGCTGGTGTCCTCCCAAAGTTTGAGAGCCATTTACGAATGCATTCTGGTGATGCATAGCCCCAAATTACCAAATCCCATAACAGAACAAGGCTGCCTAGGAATCTGAACTTTGTTTACACAATTAGGAGACACTCACATGTGCATTCCGTAAATGACAAGGTTCCTGCAGCAAATTAACAAGAATAATTTTCCCATCTCAGGAGCTGTCAAGATGGGCCCTGCTGGCCAATTTATCTCACTCTAGCACATCTCTGGTGCTTGTCAATCAATATGTGAAACATTTGGTGCTGATTGCCATTTTTCTCTCCACTTCCTTTTGCCTCTAGTACCAGGCAATTTACTGCAAGTCAATCAAGGTCGAAGCCGACCTTGTTTAAATAAAACACTGTTGAGCTTTTTTCACACCAACAATTTCAAAGACAGAATGAGCTGTATCTTTTACATTTACACTACCTTTTCTTTCCCCACTGGTTCTCCTAAAATGCCACCCTGGAGTTATAAGCCCTAACAAAAGCCACCTGGAGACTGAGAAAACAATGTTGAGAGGGGTGAGGACATGTGTATTTCAGATTCCTATCTGCACTATTCAAGATTCACTCAGCCAGCAGAGATGTCTTACCATGAAAGACATTCCTAAGGGTCCTACTGACACCAGTATGCCCTGATCCGAGGCAGAGCCCCACAGCACAGACCATATACCCCCCATCATCAGAACTTGGAAACACAAAGCAAGTAATTTCAAGTGTTTGCCCTGGTGATTAGGGTCCTACAGTTGAGAAAGTCTTAAGACATTTTGGGAATAGTTCCCAATGAATCAAACTTAAACCTTTATTATCATCACTCTATGTGTGGAAGAAGCAGCAAGCCTACTGAAGTTCTTGAAAATAATCTGCTCATAGGTTTTGTTTTCAAAACCTCATTTCTCCTGCAAACCATCTATAATCTCTCTCTCTTTTTTTCTGAATAAATCCAGCTCTGGTTGCTTAGTAAAATATAACTTTGCAACCCCACCCCTGCATATGTTAAGAATAAACATTGAAATGAGGCCTGGCTAAATTTGACTCTCAAAGAAAGGAAGAAAGAAATACAGTTAGACAAATATAGAACTTCCTGAAAATAGTAACATGCAGCTTAACAGCTAAAGTAGTGCTATGCTCTCAAAATGATTAATTAGAAATGAATGCTTTTTAAGTGCCTACTATTATATATAAGGCGCAGCTCAGTGTTTTCAATAGTGTGATTTTTCCCATTTAAACCTAAAATAAAAAATCCAAACAAAATATTCTTATATTCTCAGAGCAAGAACGATCCCTTCCTTTTATGCCAAATGCAGTACTAATGGGGTTAACAGATCCCGTGTTAACTTGTGGTCCTATTTTGTTTCATCGTTATTCTCAAGACACTATTGATGAAGTCACTCTTTCATCTGTCTGTCTTTTCTTGAGTGTCTATTACACATCAGGCACTGTGGAAGATTCACTGGTGGGCAAAACTGAAGAACTCTCTGTTTCATGAAGTTCAGAGTCAGGGGAGGGTGTTAGACACTAATGAAGTCGTCTCAAAAATAAAAGCGTTATTACAAACTGAGATCAGCACTGTGCAGGGCCACTGGATGGTGGTCTAAAGCAGGCAGAGAACTTGGGAATGCTCTTTGAGGATATAAAGCAGCTCAACTCTGACTGACCGGCGCTACCTGCCCTAGTCCAGGGCTGCTCCACGTGTGGCCCATGAGCCCCAACCAACCAGCGTCCAAGGGGAGAAATACAGGGGTTGTAAGAAAATGGTTAGAAAATTTGATTAGAAACTACCTAACATTGCCACAATCAAGCACCTGATTAATAGGAATGAGTCACCATTTTGGGTGAGGTCAACCTCGCCCTTGGGAAGTCACATACAGTACAAGGTGCACACAGGTCCTGTGCAGAAAGACCATATTTAAAGAGTCCCTTAAAAATTGGAGAATAAAAGCCTCCTTCACCACACACAGTTTAAGAAGTTCTGATCTGAGGATGTAAACAATACCCTCCCCCTGTCTACCGTTCATTACGCCAAACACTTGGCCTCATGTAAGCCATGGGAGACAGCAATGCCTCCTTCTTGGTCTGAAAGGCCAAGATGTCTGGGTTGCCACTGAGCGGTAGCACTCAGAGACCTGTGAGAGATATTCTGGGATGAAAGAGTTGAATTTGGTCAGAAAGAAAGAATTCGCGTTTCTACATTTCTTTTTGCTATACAGCAAGCCCTGCAAAGTTAACTGCTGAGGAAAGCTGTTGGGTGCTGGGTTTATGCTCCGTTTCTCACTTTGGAGCTGGTAACATGAGTGTGATCTGTCTGGAAATTCACTGGACTGATACGGACATCTCTCTCTCTCTATATATATATATATATCTATATAATGCTTTTCAAGTGCCTACTATTATATATAAGATGTATGTACACACACACACGTTTGACAACTAAAAAGTTTTAAAATGTCACCACCAAAAAAGACAAAGGCAAAGGAATTCCTTCAGGTTAAAGGAGACAGAAAAGACATGAAACACAATGCTACGTGTGATCCTGAAATGATCTCCAGCCCAGGGAAGCAAGAGCAGACACCAGCCCATTCGGGGCAATGGATGATATTTACATATGGACTGAGGATTAGATCATGTATCAGTGCTAACTTTATGCTTTGGCACCTGGACCGTGGTTATGGAAGAGAATGTTTTTGTTCTTAGGAAACACACACTGAAGTACTCAGGGGTAAGTGAGCTTGATGTGGAGGCAACTTACTCTTAACTGTTTCTGGGAAAATTAGTGTGTGGGGGGCTGGTGAGAGAGAGGCAGAGAAAGGGAATATTACTGAGCAAGGCAGAGAGAAGTGGGGGACAGAATGATAAAGCAAATGACAAATGGGGCAAACACACACAACGGGTGAGCATGGTCTGGGATGTACACGTGTTCTTTCCACTATTTCTGTAATTTCAAATCTACCAAAATAAAATATTACAAAAGTGAGGGTGACAATTTTAAATAAAAGTGAACTGGTTCTTGGAATGAATGACCAGCCCGACTGGGTGACACACAGTTGCTCCAACAAATTGGGTGTTTTGTGCAATGAAAAGTGATGTGGCAAGGTCTCTCTCAGCATTCAGAGTCACTGGCACAATTACCCCTCAAATGGAGGTTGGGAAAGCTTGACAGTTCCCTAGGCGGACATGATTTTCAACAGAGTCTGACACAGCCTGATAGACCAAACATTCTTTTTTTTTGACATTAATTCACTTGTGATTTTTACTGCGATGCTGAGCATCTTATCTGGAGGTGGTCCTTAATGGTGCATGGTATATTTTATTGATGTTTCTTTTATTCTGGTGTTTATCTTCCTCGTGATTATATCTGTTGCTACTCTCTGTCTCCTTCAAAATGCTATTCTCTTGTGAGACTAGGCACTGCTTGGAGGCTTAATGAGGCTTCTAGATTGTTTGCTGATTTATGGGGTTGGGTTCTCAGTTAGCATGGGGGTGGGGAGAGGAAGGAGGCCGGAAGAAGTAGGGTGCTCTAGGATCAATGAAACAGTTTGTATCAAGTTCATTTTTTATGTGTGTAGAATCCTTCAGTTATAGTGGAACCTGTTGGGCAGAAAACACTCATCTTTAATGCCTGCTGTCCTTTCTCTCTCATAAGTTTCAAAGTATTATTATGAGATCCATGCATCACGCTCTACAGAATTCCAAATCTGTGTCTTAAGTTTAGCATAAAACTGAGGGTCCCAGCTCTTCTGCTCTGAGCTCCCAGGCAAAGTTACACTTTTCTTTCCCTAGAGTCAGCTTGACATTCAAATGCTTAACTATTGTTCCTTTTACACTTGCTTTGGAGCAAGGCGTGCGCTGGGTGTGCCTTAAATAAGGACATCTTGTGAATTACGTAGGTACTTCAGTTTCTTTCCCGTCCTTGGGAAGTTTTCCCATCGTTAAAAAAAAAAAGAGTATTCTTTTTCTAAAAGAAACTAGAAACACGGCATGTGCTCGTTAAAATTAGGCCATCGTAATGGAGGACATAGTATTACATTTAGTTTATATTTTGCTTTCAATTCTTTAAACATACGCATGCTCGCATGTGAGTAGGCACACACGCAGTCTTTCATTTCCAAAATAAAATCCTGTTAAAACACATCTGCATCTCAGGTTCTACCTAACCTCTACATTTTTCTCTCCTAAAAGCTATGATGCCTTGGTTTTCGATGCTAACAAATGTTATATGACAGGTTCACCGATTTACTGCTCTGCACCCTTTTTAATTATGGATGTATGAAGGAAAATTTCACTGAGAAAAAACAATAAATCACCAGTGAAATTATTTGTTAGTTGAATGAGCTGAATAAACAGTTGGCTTCAGGGCAAAGATTCGTCTGGCATCTTTTAAGTCATTCCATATTCTCCCATTCAGTTGCTACACAGAAGCAGGACCGGGCCTGTAGGAATCAGCTGGGAACATAGATGTTGACGCCTAAGTGAGGAAAACGTAAACACTTGATCCACAGATGTCTTGAATGCTGGATAAAATAATTTTTGTCAACTTTTATTAATAATGACAGCCTTTAGAAACAGTTGAGTGCATACTGTATAGGCATGCCATTTCACTTAATTCTGACAACAACCCTATCTCCCTACACTCGCAACAACTTCTTGAAGCCAGAAAGTGGCAAACCCAGAATTCAAACCAGTTTCTGACTCCCGATCTGGAGCCCCTCAGCCATCAGATGCCTACAGAGTTCCTCAAAGGAAACCACACTGTCTCCAAAAAACCTTTGTGTGTTATTTAAGCTCTAAAAAACAGAGCCCAAGTTCATGGTTGAAACCCCGGTTCATGCTACCTTAAATTTCTACAATGCTCTTTAGGTGATGAAGAAAGCAAGTTTTTCCAGTTCCTCCTCTGAGAAAACTGAGTTTGAAACAAAGTATGCAAGGAATAGGGCAGAGATGGGAAGCACAGAAAAATGTGCCATCCCTGGACTTCCTTCTGGGAGCAGAAAGAAGAGTAATAAGGTGGTTAGTTTCAATTTGAAAGCATGGGATGTGTCAGGAATGATAACTAGCTATTGCTATTTTTACAATAAATGTCTCCCTCAGAGTCACAAGCAGACATCGAACATGGGAAGCTTCCATGTAGGAATTAGTTTAGTGCCTTTCCTGGATGTCCCCATTGAACTCATCCAAAAAGCTATGAAGAATCAAGGCCACTTTGAACGCATTCATACAAATAGCACTGACAGTTTTTAAGCAAGGACAAATGTCTAGCTTTGGACTTCTTCTCCCACCAGCAAGTCGGCTGCCCATAGTGCATCCCATAAATATCTCAGCTGGAAACTTTGTTTAAAGGTACTTAAATGGACCCTGGAGTTCCCAATTCTGGAAACAGACTTGAGTCTGGTAATCAGATCCTCACGTTAGAATTGCCAAGCATCTCTGCAGCTTCTCTTGTGTCATTAAGCTTCAGAGTTCTCATCCGTATATTGATTAGATACTGCTTCATGTTGGACACTACATTCTTGTGCGGAGACAACTGCTTTTGATTTAGGATTTCAGACTAGTGGCTCACGTCCTTATTTCTGATGCGCATTTTCTACTTGCCTCAATACTGTGCGGTTGCAGGTTTCAAAGGGCTTCACGGGGACATTTCAAGGGAAACCAAGAGAGGAACCCAGGGGCCCTGGAAAGTGGAAGATAGCTACAGAGCTCCCTGGGGCAGTTTTGTTTATGGCTTCCTGTTATGGTTCGTGTTGCTATGGTTTCATGAAAGATGATTGCACCCTTTCTCCCGACTACAAATGCAGAAAAAGGTGATGATGGGCAGAAATAATGCCCATTTCACATACCATGAAAACTAGCTGTGTGCTCTGTTCTATAGTCCATGGCATTTAGGCACTGACTACCTGGTGGCTTGGAGGCAGACTGAAAACAGCATCAAGGATGTAAAATCTTGGCTGTGTCTGTAAGATAAAAATACATACCTCAATAGGAAAATGGGCAAGGCGGAGGTGGACATGGACTGCTCAGATGCACACCCATGCAGCTAATTGTAATGAGATGAAATGAGGTTTGACCTCACTAGTGATCAAGCAAATGCAACTTTTAAAAAAATGATGGGATGTGTATTTTTAAATTAACAACTGGACCCAGAGTTTAGTAAATGTAATATCTAATGCTGGGAAACATCTGGGAAATTCAGCATTCTCATAGAGTGACAGGAGAGTATATAGAGAAATACAAATTTTTTGGAGAGTGATTCAACAGTGTGTTCACAACCTTGAATTATTCAACTTCCAGGACATTCTCCTGAGGTCATTATCAGAGAGGGACAAGAAACAGGTGCGGCGGCTCCCTCTATCCCTTTCTCTGTAGCCGTAAAAACTAAGAAATTCTGTATCTAACAGGAGCGGTGTACCTAAGTAGCCAATGGTGGATCCGTATGTTCCATCACACATAGTCTATAAAATAAGATTTTAGAAGAATACTAAGCCATGTGAGCAAATATAAACACTATTATACATATCTATGTACTTACACAAAAAATACTGTATATTAGTAGGATCATTGCTCATTTTCTTCTTTATATTTTTCTCTACCTTTCTGAATTTACTTAAACTTAAAAAAGTGAACATAAGGTACCTTTGTGGCATGTGTGTGTTTGTGTGTGTGTATAATTGTACATATATTAAAGATACATATGTATCTTTACCAGGAGTCGTTGCCTTTTCTGATGTCACTGAGTTAATTGTACCCACCCACAAATCCTATAGGAAATGGACACAATAGGATATGTTCTGTTTTACTAGAATGTTCACACTTATCACAGTGCAACAAATAAGGCACTGTGATGAAAGTCCTGGTTGGAATTGTTGAAAGTGTGACACTCTTCCTTTTTTGTGGTAAGGCAGCTTCAAAACAGAGTAGGCCAACTCAGTGATATAGAAATCTGAAAATGTGTCAACCCACAGCTGGGTGGGTCCTTCAAAAGATGTCACATTTGTCACAGTGGCTCCCACCTCAATTTTGAGAGTCCACAAACTCCTCATGCTGTCCTCAAGTGGTCTTAGATGTCTCCACTGCAAGCTCGCAGGGGGTCAGGCCTGGTCTGAAACCCTTTGGTGAATGGGACTGTTTGTTAACTCCAATAGACAATTATGAAGGGCAATTAAAAATTCAAATTATGTTAATAGGCCAGAGAAAAATGACTGTTTGCAGAAATCAGTAGCAATTACCAGACATAATGGTTCTCAATTAGGCTGGAGGGGATTTTCAGTCATTCATAATTCACTATCTTAAATGTATCATAAAAAAGTAATTGTTACTTGTTAATAAAACTTACTTAAAAACAACGCAGCTATCTTGGAGAGAAAGTAACTCTTCTCTCTCCCTCCTCAGTTTTTAAAAAGGTAGCGTCTTAATTTTAAAAGCTAGCACGGGCTGGTGTGAAACAGAATCAAACAATGCAAATGGGTTCAAAAGAAAAAAAGCTGTTTCTGGCCCTCTACTTGCACTTTCCCAGGGGAAACCACTGCTTTATCAATTCAGTGAATATTCTTCCTCCCAACCACCTCTGTGCTCCCATTAAAAAGAGGGGAGGGGGGTCGAGGAGACTGTCCAAGGAATATGTTGTATTGATATTTTTAGTCAATTAAAGGTGAAAACATAAAAACATTATCTTGCTGCTTCTGTCATGTTTGTTTTTCTTCCAAGGTTTTTGATTTTTTTTATTTTTATATTCAGATGCAGCTTCCATTACCCCTAGGAATATAGTCAGCATTCATGCATGTCCTTACAATTCTATTCTGAGGCAATGCACTTTGCTGTATAAATTGTACTGCACATAGGATGCGATTCAAGGACTCTGACCAGTTGGTTCCAAGCTTTATTTCTGGTGCTTCTGGGAGAACCAAAAAGGGCTACAAGAAGCCAGAGACCAGGTGAAAGGGTACGGGAAAAGACTCGTAAATAACCAAAGGATTAAAAGAACGGGTTTTTCTCTTGCTGGGTGCCACCTGATAATGCCTCTTTTGTCTATGGCTCGTGTTGAAAAAAATGACAAGCCATTTGTTATGGCTCGTGTTGAAAAAAATGACAGTGGTGTTCTTAATTTTCTTGCTTAATCTAGAAAACATACTACAACTTTAAGACCCAAATTGTAGCTCTGCATCCAACAGAAAGACTGCAGTGAAGACAAGAATGAGCCCTTTCTGTCCCCATGCAATGATATTCTCACTTTGCTGAGATGCAGTTCAGCAGCATTGCCAGAAACTTCCCTACAAGGATGCTCTAAGCTACTCTGACCCAGGCACTTTATAGACATGATCTTATTTAATTTTTCACCATCACATCATGAAGTGGGCGTTTTTCTATCCCCATGTGACAGGGGAGGGTACTTGAGCCTTCAGAGAGGGTCAGTCCCATGCTCAGAGTGATACTGAGTTAGTGGCAGTGCTGGTATTTGAACCCAGATACATCTTGGTCAGAAGTATACAAACATTTCCCTCCAATGCACAGTCTTTTTGTTGAAATCATATAGACATGCACAACTGTGAGATGTCATAGGTTATGACATCTCAACATACGACTGCCATATATTTTTCTTTCTTTCAGGGAAATGATGCTACTACCCACTACCTTGACCGGTGAACATCTTTGGGATAGTTAAGAACACAGACACAAGTGATCCTGATTTTGTACGTTTTTTCAAAAGTATTTGGAGCAATGAACACTGCAGGAGTTTATTTTGAAAACAATTATCAATAAAGAAAGAAAGTACCTACAGTCTGTCCTTCTTGGACTTGTGTCTTAAAAGTGGGTGTACTTTCAATGGGAGCAGAAAAATATCCCCATAAACAAGTACGTAGCATATACATTTTGTAGATCTGCCCATGGCTGGCTTCTTGCTGTCATTCACATCAGAGTTCAAGCTTCCCTCTCAGAAACGATTTCCCCTCCAGCCCCTCTAGAGTAGGGGGTTTAAAGTAGCCGTTACTCTCTCTCTCACACCCTTATTTCATGGTCTTTCAAACATGACTTACACTGATGTTCTGCTAGTTTGCCTATTTATGCCTGTCTCTGCTTCCTGGGGAGTCAGCTCCACCAAAGCAAGGTCCTCGTCTGATGTGTTCACCACCATATTGCCATCGCTAACTCTGTGCCTAGCACATAAATATTTGCAGATGAACAAAGAGAGGTTTACAAAATTAAGCGCTGATTTTCACAAACAGTCAGGTATGGGCTTCTAGGAATGGCCTGTCATCTGTAAGAGTCCTAGGATGTAAAGGTCACCAGGTCTGAAGTAAAAATAACACCTGGACTTGGTGGCTGTTCTAGAGATGGAAAAACTGACATCATCACAGGGATTTGGAAAGGAAGCGGGGAACCAGGAGGTCTCTTCCCTCTGCCCCTTCCTGAGGCTGACTAGAGACTCAGCAGCCCAAAGTAGCAAAAAAGAAGCATCAGCATTGCTTCAGTTGGGGCTAGACAGTTTGCCCATGTGGATGGTACTGTTTTCAGTGGGACTGCAGCTCTGCTGTCCAGAGGAGAGTGCTTTTCTCTTCGGTGGTAGTGTTTCATGGTTTTAATGAGGTCAGGACTGCCAACTCAAGGCTGTTGATTAGGTAAAAGACCATATTAATATTTGCATCAATTGATCAATGGGAAGAGATGAGACTTGGAGGTACCACGGTGACTTTCTTGACTAGGATCTGCTGGGGGATGGGTTCTGACTGTGAACACACCACTCTTAGGGACTGATCAAGTTAACACTTTGTGTGTGTTTCTGCTTTTGAAGTTGTCACCATGGAAAGACACTATTCCGGCTGAGTCTAAAGTCCTCTGACCACTCAATCCTAGCATTTTCATTGTTTTTCCTTTCTATGTATGAATGCTTTGCACCTGACTTACAAGGTAAGAGTGATTGATTCTATTTTTAAAAAGTTTTCATGATATTTGCAAATTTTAAAATAAAACACAATGTTGAAATGGATAAATAAGTGCTTAAGGAACTTTACAAAGGAAGATCTGTAATAAAGAGGAACGATGTCTTCTTTTTCCTCCTCCCCACCCTCACGCTTTGCCTCCCCCTCCTAGTAAACCCACTCTCTGGCTAGAACTGCTCTGGATGGTTTGTTATGTGTCCAGTGAAACACCGATCGAACTTAACAATCAGCTCTGCAGAAATAAGCAGCTCTGATTTGAAGCGTTTTCTGATTTCTGTGGAGTAAATACTCTCACCACCTACAATTTCAGGTTAAGGTTATGGTGGAATTGGGCAAGGATGTTGAAGGATCAGTTCTACGAGACAGTGCAAGTTGTCTCTAGCACGCCGCTTTGTGTTCCCTTAAATCATCTCTATTGCTCTCCTTTCCTTCCCGCCTCTCTTCTTGCTCCTTCCATCCTTCCTTCTCGCATATCTCCTTGTACACAAACAGACCTATGTCAGTCATTGTCACACGGGAACACAGCATTTTGTCTGGCAACTTCCGCTTTCTCACGTGTTACACGGCAGCTCTGCATTTTGAAAATCTCTTGACACACTCCTTGTCACTGGAGACACCCCACGCTAGCTCCAGAGCAAGGCTGAGAGTCCCTCGGTCCGCACAGACCAGCCCGGGAGCGTGCATGTGAGCCCACATACCCGCTGCAGTCTATCTGTCAGAAAAGGGAGTAATTCATCACTGGGCAGCAGGTTCTGCTCGGGTGCTTTATTGTCCTGACCTCATTAAAAGCATGTAATCCACGCAGTGCCGTAAATCTATGCCTCTAAATACTTTCCTCTTTAAATTTTTAATACCGCACACATGAAGGGAAAGGTTAAAGCCAATTAAAAGAGATACAAATACCATTATTACTGCCCTGACAAACAGTTAGTTATTGGATTTGGTCGTTTCAGTTTAGAAAGCCATTACTTTTGTTCCTGAATGAATTAGTAATCAAGCTGTTTATTGACTTGTCTCATCTCCGAGATGCTAAATATTTTTTTGGTCCATTCTCTCTCTCAATTGGCATCATTCCTACACACATAAAAATTACAGACAACTTAAGGTCTAAGTGCAAACAGTAGCTGCACAGCTGCCTGTGGAAGCCCACATATGGACACGGCCGCTGTTTGCACTGTGGTCCAGAAAGGAGAGAGCCACTCAATTCATTCCTACGCAGCAAATAGTTGTTATTGTCCTTGCTGTTGTTTCCCCTCCCATTAAAGCTATTATAGGATCGTGACAAATACTAAAAGCATTTAGAGCTGAAAGAACGCTGGGAAAATTGCCGTAAAAGGATTGACAAATGATGATCTTTCTGTCCGCAAGGTTCTTATTTCCTGTGCAAAATGGACCAAAAGAATAAAGAAAAAGAGACAATCATTAATGTAGGAATTTGGTCTTGTTTTCTGACATGAATTCATATTTTCCATTGCATTGAGCCAGAAACGTGACTCTGTTTATGACAAGACTGTAGCACTGTTGCTGTTTCAGGCTGTGTGGGGTGCCTCCGTCGCCTCTGACACTCTCTCTTCACTCCCCCCGGAGCACAATTTAGGTTCTATGGGATCTAAGAAGACCTAAGGATATGTAAGAACTGATCTGAACTTGGACCAAACGTCCAGCCAGGCAACCTTGTCAGAAACAATGCTGTTTAGTGTTGGCTTCTGCATAAAGGCACACCTGCAGACCTACGTCCTTAAGAATTTATACAACTCACAATTCATATAAGTGGCCTATCATTTTTCCTGGTATCCTGCTGTTCCTACCTGTAAGAAGTGAAAGTCAGGTATACGTAAAAAAAAAAAAAAGAAAGAAAAAGAAAAAAAAGGGAAGAAGAAAGGAAAGCTTTCAGAATTCACGGAGCTCAAATTTCAAAGGAGAGCATGAAACACACATGTTGATAAGGAAAATCATAACAGAGAGCAAAAGAGAGAGAGAGAGTAGAATGAAATATTTTCCAATTAGGAGGATAAGAGCCTTAAACTGAGAAGGAAGACTTTCTATATTATCTTGGCACTGGAAGGTCTAGGAGAGTGAGCTAGGAGTGTGTCCCCTGGACCGGCAGAAACACCACTTTTTGAGGACTTGTTAAAAATGCAAACTGGGGGACCTGGCCCAGATAGACGGAAGTAGAAATTTGGGCTAGGGCCCAACCAAGTGTTTCAACAAGCCCTCTGGAGACGTATGACACCCAGTGAAATTTGAGAATCTTTGTTCTACAGAAAACACTTTGTTCAGCTGGTTCTCTTCAGTCTGTTCTTGTAGTCGGTCGTCATAACCTTTTCAACATGAACGGACCACTCTGTCCTTTGTTTGCATACCATACCACACACCACAACACACCACACCGATCGGTTTAAGTATCTTGCTCTCCTACTAGACCTTAAGCTCCTTGAAGCCAGGGGCTTTATCTGATTCACTTCTTTATTCTCAGTGTTCAGCCAGGGGATTGGACCAAAGCAGATGCTTTAGGAAATTAAATATAAGATAAAATGGCTAGATAAGCCCCATGAATGAAAAAGAAACTAAGAAGTATATATATCCATTGAAAGTCTTAGTTCTAACTTAGGAAGACCCATGCCTACATAAAAATGACTTCTTTCTTTTAAAAAGAAAGAAAAAGGAAAAAATGGTCAAAGGAACATTCTTAAGCAACTTCTAATGGGGTCACTGTTTATTCTCTTGGGAAAAGCAAGAAATAATTGAACACACCCCACACTAATAGCATCTTACAAAGTGTGTTGACAACCCTGTTGGTCTGAATATTCCTTTGAGGTTTCACATTCAGACAGTACCCATCTGCCCATGTGACGATAGACATTCTCAAATTGAAAATAATCTGAATACAGGCTTATAATAAACCCACAAGAACTACTAGTTCCAGCCCAACGGATTAATGATGTCAAACCCCTTGGAGTTTCTGTCCCTCAGTGTGTCAGAGGGTCGAGGGCAGTTCTTGGAAAGAGGAGATATCCCGAAACTATTCTAACTGCCTCTCCATGAGGAGTTCAAAAACCAAGAGGTGACATTCCTGGTCCTTTGTAGACTTTGGTGACACTCTGGAGATGTCCTGTTTAACCTTTATTTTCTCCCACGGAGTTTATCATGGCATTACATCTAAACTGGGGAAGGTCTACCTTATGCTCTGAATCAGATCACTTGTGTTCTAATCCAGGTTCTAATACTTTCTGGCTTCTTTAGCTTTTCTAAGCCTCAGTCTCCTCACTGTAAAATGGGAACAGACATAATACTTAAAGATTAAGTAAAAAATTTACATACATATACACATGCATGCAGGCATGCATATATGTATTTATATGTGTATGTATGTGTGTGTGTGTATATATGCATGTGTGTGTGTTTACCTCTATATAAAGTTATCTGATGTATAATAAGAGCTTAATACTACTATTATTAACTAATAATTATATGCTACCAGGGCTTCTTAAACTAGAACCCATGGGCCTGTAGAAATTCATGAAATGGACAAAAGAATGTCCATAAGCTCCCTGAGATAATCAGCAAAATGTTTCACGTCTGTATAGATTCATTTTCTCTGGGCATACAGCCCAAAACTTTAATCAGATTCTCGGTGTGGCCCATGGCTCATAGGTGGTAAAGAACCATGGTGTTGAGGGTTTTAGTAGTCAGAGTGTGTCCTCAACAAGTTGGCAAACCAGGAAAATGAGGCAGTTTCTGTAAGGCTGGTGTCTCACGCTGGGCATGATGTGTGGCTCTGGGACCTCCATTTTTAATGCCACGCAATGTGTGTTTGTTTATTTTCCTTCTTCCACTTCCTAACAGGAAATAGCATTTCAAATGCATTCCACCACGAGGATATTCAGACACTTAATTTTCACCTTGAACACCCCCAAGATTTAAAACAAAAATACGAGAGCTTCAGTCGACTTCTCCCGACCTGCCAAGCACAGTGTTCTCAGCAGCCGCAAAAGTCAGTCTGAAAAAACTTCTCTGTTTTTGATGGGTTTCTCTGGATGCTGTCAGCCTGGGAGACTGTATGAGCAAGGCAGAGGGGGCAGAAACCACACTGGCTCACCTGTAAGAGCACTGGGGTTTGTCTTGATCACTGTCCTGACCAGCCCCTTACTTGCACCAAGTGGCTTCTCCTCCAGGCTTCTCTCTTTACCTATCAAACAGGAGTTTCACTGGATCATCATTTCCCAATCTTTTATGTACAAAGGTCCAGATTTAATATAGAAATGATTATGCTGGGGTGTCATTTTTTTAATCAACTGACCTATAATCATAAAAAGAGCCCCTCCTTTTTGAAAATTTGAAAAAAAAATTGGAAAGACTATCCATCCGGATGGACAGATGAAAAGTACCGTTTGTTCTGGCTACAGATAGCCAATGGTGAACATAGGAGTTCAAGGACCCATTAAACAAGTATCTATACAGCATTTATGAAATGGCAGTGTCTTCCATACAGCTAAGGATATAGCATCAAACAAAAATAGTTGGTGCCTTCAAGGACATGGACCTTCCTTGAATGGAAGAGACACCTAAAAATAAATACACACAGGATGGTTTTAAACTGTACTAGTGCACACTGCAAAGGGTTACAGGATCATGAAAGAGAAAAATGGGGGTAGGGATGATTTTAGATAAACGTGACAGGGTCAGCAACTGAACTGAGATCTGTGGGATGATGGTAGCTGACCTTCCAAAGAGGCAGAACTTTCTGATGAAGAGAGTACCTCAGGTCAGCAGGGTCTAGTGTAAGGAAGGCACTTTACTTCTCTTGGACTCATTTCACTGTCTGTAAAATGGGTATGATAATGGGACACAGTCCATTAGGCTGCTACAAGGATTAAAATAGCTAGTAATTACAATTCGTTTAGGACAAAACCTGGCAATATGCCAGTGGATTGCCACAAACTAAGTATCATGATGAGAGAGGTAAAAGCATGTGCCAAGGTCCTGAGGTGGACAAGAACTGCGTACCATTGAGAAACTCTAAGGAGGGTATGGCTCTTAGGTAAACTGTAAGTGAGAAGGTGGTAGAAACAGAAGCTGGAGAAGCAGCAGGGGAAGGAGAATTAAATCCCAATTTCAATGGGAAGACAGTGGAGAGTTCATATCCCCAGAGGACCCCTCCCGTTCATTCTCCAAAGCCAGAAAATTATTGTCTCTGATTTGTTTTTTGTATAGCAGATGATTCTCTAATATAAGCCCTCAAAGGGAACAGCTTCTTTAGGTACGAAGTTTTAAATAAAGAACCCCTGTTTCATTCATGCTCATTAAACTATTTTCCCCCCACCAAGATCCCTGCAATAATAAATATAATTTAATGACTTTGGTTCCTTGAGCTGCAGGTGTTGGAATATTGTATTTATTAACATATTTTAAGCCCTTTAAAAAGACTGCATTAATTCCTATGATAATTTAGTACCCATAATACATTCTCTGTTCTGAATAGATGTTAATCACCACAGAATGACTGATTTGCCCGTGTACCAGCTAAGCCATGCTCTAACTAGTAGCTAGGAACTTTAAAATTCAATATTGTTACTGAAACTGTTGATTAAAATTTAGTTGCAATAATTGTTGAGGACTCAAACCAAGACTGAACAATTGGATTCTCTGCCACTGAAGATGAATGAGATATTTCTGAATGTTTGTGTTTCCCGTAACACTATACTTGGGGAAGAAAAAAAAAAAAGGTTCAGCTAATTCTGGTTATTCTGAACTAGCCTGGGTTGGTTAGTAAATAGCAGCAAGAAGGACATTACTTCTGAGAAGCATACTGAACCCCCAAGCCAGGCTGGAGGGAGGTAGCTGGTCTGCCCCCTTCTATCTTGAAGATGGAAGGGGAGGGTCATAATTTTTATTTTTATTTTATTTTATTTTATTTTAAGACACAGAGAGAGCACTGTGTTTTTTTAGACACAGCGGACAGAGGGAGAGGGAGAAAAGCAGACTCAAGCCTGATGTGGGGCTTGAGCCCAGGACCCTGGGATCATGACCTGAGCCAAAGGCAGAGGCTTAACCAGCTGAGCCACCCAGGTTCCCCAGGAGTGTCAGTAATTGCATGCCAATTTCCACCCAGTGGAGGCAGGCCCGGGGCTGTGCCACAGTCCCAGTACCCTACCAACTTAAATTTCTTCTGTGGAAACAGAAGAAAAAGCCAGATCATGAAATTTGGACTAATGAAATGAAATGATAAAATTGAGTACAGAGTAAAGAACAACTGCAAATGCCAGGTTCTGAGATAAGGGCCCTCTCATGAATTATTTAATCACATTACTACCCTGTCGGAGAGGTACCATGATTAGCCCTCATTTCACCTAGAGCTCAGAGAACTTAGGTAACTTGCTCAGAGTCGCACAGCAGGTAAGGGGTAGGACGTCCAAGTCTGCACTCCTACCTTTTGTTCAGATCGCCTCTATAGCTGATGACTCAGCCATTCAATCAATCATCCATGTAGGAAGGACATTGAAATGCATAATAAAATATGTAATACAGTACTATGTGTCAGAAAAACTCTTATTTAAAACAAAAACCTAACAACTTTTCCCTTCTGGCTTGGAGGTTGGTGATGGGAAATAGTATCATTTGCATCTGTAGGGAACTCGACCTCTATATGATTGTCTTCCTTCAGCAGAGGGTGTCGGGATAGAGGGAACAGATTGGCTTCTGTCCACCAGTGTGCTGACAAAGGCACTGGCTTTGGGGGCAGGGGCGGAGTAGTGTGCTGGTGCCGTGCTGCTCTGAAGACATACAGTGGGACAAACACTCGAATTTCTGGCCAGATGGGGAGAGATTCAGAGGGGAACTTTGCAGGGAGCTAGAGCGCCAGGTGGACAGATCTTCATTCACTTAGCTCACTTGAACAGCAGAGACTGTGTAAGAAATCAGGAGGCCATCGGATATTTCAAGTTCTTTCTACCTCTGGCATAGAAAAATCTTTCTTTCCCTCAAAACTACAATGAAGTCTACTCGGTATTGAGGTTTTGGGGAGATGCTTTTGTTTGCTGGTTTGTGACTTGATGTTTGCACCTAAGAAGGGAAAGAGGCCAAGTCCCACAAGCACCTCAGTGTGAAGCAGAGAGAAAGGAACAACACAGGCTTCGATAGGCTCTTAGACCTTCAGAACTTGGTGCTTCGGAGAAGCATCCAGATGTAAAGGCATCTAAGGACAGAAGCCCAGAAAACACACAGAAGTCGGGGACCAGGGGTTTGAGCTGATATCTTGGTCACAATTTATTTTGGTCATCGTTAACATTATCCCCACAGAGTTGAGAACTATTAGCATCCGCTCTTCAGACAGACGCACGAGGACAGTGAGCGCTCAGTCACTTCAGCAAATGCTATGACGCCCAGCACTCTGACTCAAAGGCGGCCACACAGCCCTGGCCCATCCGAGGTCTCCCTGCTGCCAGCCTGGTGCTTACCTAACTCCCAGAGAGCACTGACAGTGGGGGAGGCAGAGCCCATGGGAAGCTGGTGGAGTCCTGACCGGTCTCTCCTGGGAGGCGCTGCTCAGAGTAGCAGCAGCCCTTCCCGGCCTGGGGCCAGGTGAGGGGTAAGCAGTAGTAGAACACTGAAGGTCCAGAAAATTCCTCCCAGACTCCCTTCCACCACCCCAAGTAAACATCAAGTGGGGGCTGTGTTCTCAAATGACAAGCCCGTGGAACCCCCTAGAGCTTTCTATGAGAAGTGGAAACATCTCTGCTGTTACCATGGGGTAGATAGTTAAATTATTGGTGAGAAAATTAAAAAATTAAAAATAAGGAGAAAAGATCCCCACACCATGTACTACAGCGGCCAAGCAAAAAAGCACTCATTAGCCGCGACAGATTAATTGTGTGTGTCGGCGTTTCAACCTGCATTTCTGTTGCCACCTCCAGAAGCTTTGACTCCGTGAGGAATCCAAACACGCCCACCATTATATAAACACACACACACACACCACACACACACACACATACACACACATACACACAAGTCCAGATGTAAACAAATGTAGGTCTTTAACACCTATTTCAAAAGCAGATTTTCAAGTGGGGGCACTTGGAAATTGCAAAATTTGGGGGACAATTTCTCTCCAAAGACAGTTTATGCTGTGTAAAAGCTCCTCTAAAATCTTTTCAGATTTAAAGCAAGTTAGCCAGAGGATGAAATCCCTTTATGGGAACCTGCTGTCCATTCGTAAAGGTTGCAAGCTAGCAGCCCCCAGGCTCCATCTGGGACCTTCGCATTTAACTGTTTGGTCCACACAGTGGCAGCCAGCACAAGGTTTTTTTCCAAGTCAAATTAGACATGGAAATTGGAGCTCTCACAAAACCTGTGTGCTGGTATTTTTGTGGTGTTTTTTTTTCCTTTTTTTTTTTTTTTTTTTTGTGGCTGGTCCTTGCCGTGTGCCCATCCACGAACTGCCTAGCTGCCTTGGGCTTCCCACAGGCTGGTGCAAACTGGTGGTGTGGAAAGCCATTCACTGTGAGGCCTGTGCTAATCCCTCTAGTACGATCCTCTGCCTCCTTGTATACTAACATTACTGGACCTGGCACCCGAAGTCAACCATTTTCTGGGCCCAGAAGGCTCTGTCCACTGTCTTCCAGGGGACATTTCCAGGCTCCTCTCTTGACCAAGAGCCTCTATGAAACCTTTCTGGACCTGCTGTCTGAAGACTAGCTGCCCTTTCCTCGGCACCCACCTAGTACGGCAGCCTCTCAAAGGCTCTCCTTCCTCAATCCCTACAGCACCCATGACTATGCTTTACACATTTTTGTTAGCACATCTCCTCCATTAGACAGGTGCTCCTTCAAGATGGGAGTCGTGTCTCATTTGTTTTTCCTTCCAGGGCCTGTCAGAGTCCCGGGTACATAGAGGGGGCTCAAAAGAGGCCTCCTGAAGTTAGAGAGAGGTCACAGAGGCAGCAGGGAGGGTGGTGGACAGCTAATTGTGCCTCTGGGTAGTAGGGACAGCACACGGCATGAGTTTTGTTCAGACCACTTCAGCTGGGGGTGGGGAGCACAAGCCAGGGATGCCAACCCAAGGCCATTCAAGGCAAGCTGGATCCCATTGTGATGGATCTCAGCCCCGGACCCAAAGGCCTAGAGTCTGGAGGAAATCCCAGGGAGTGGGTAACGAATAGGAGCCCCAACCAGGGGCTTCCCTGCTCTCCCTACTCCTTCCCCAAAGGAAATAGGGCTCTCTAGAAGTCCCGAGCACTCTTTTGCACTCCCATTCCAGAACGCAACCCACACGAGAGTCAAAATTTATTCAACTAAATAAAGTATTGGCTGCTACTTAGATTGGAGTTAAAACAATTTTTTTAAAGGTTAAAAAAGCTGCTTGCTCTTCAGGTCAGTAACTGTCATAACGATTTTTCTCCTGCCATATGCTCCTCTGAATTGCATTAATATGACATCTCTCTGAAGCATCTGGTCTCAGCCACTTCAAGGCACACAAGGAAGCCGCACATTCAGACTAAGTATATAACAACATGAGAGGTATCTGCACTCTTGCCATCACAAAACACAATACCACGTTGTGTATCCTACAGCATCCAGAGACGGGGCAGGGGAGAGTTCAAATGAATGGAGGCAGAATTTGGGGAGCTTTTGTTTGCCTGTGTATTATGTGTGTGTCCGTGTGTGTGTGTACAAATGCATATGTGTGCACATCTACACACGTGTTTTATGAACTGGCAATCCCCTGCATTGCTCAAACATTAGTATAATTTTCTGTCAGAAAGAGCGAAACATTTTAAGCATCAGATGCAAACCGAGCCCCAGTAACCCCGCAAAATATGGATGGAGAGGTGGGGCATATCTATATTTCAGCTCTTGGAAATACAAAAAGGGAAATTTTCCATCATAAGCCAAAGGCAAAGTAGCAGTATCAGCCTCCAGCCACGTTTTCCAGACTAAGAAAAATCCTGGCCAGCCACGCAGATGGCCTCTGCTTATTGGTAATAATCTTTGTCAAACTGATAGATTTACTTGAATTTTTCCTAAGGTCTCACCCCACTTTCTTGAATAGTTATTAAAAAATCCAGACGGGTTTAATAAAGTTGACCACCGAACATGTGGTTCTGACACCCATTCTTTTCTTGTCCTGAAGATCCTTGTGCTTATTTTGTCAGAAGCACAAGAAGTAGAAATGCAATTCCATTTGTGCTGATGCTAAATGTTAATAGATTTGCCTAAATGCCTGCTAATAGTGCCCCTAGAATTAGCTAGACTAGTAGTGCATGCCTAATGTGTTTTTGTTGTTTTACTTGCTTTTTTGCTTCTCCTGCTTTTATCAGGGGTGGGGGGGAAGAACCCTAGAAAAAGGATGGGTTCTCAGCTATGGGTCCAGTGTCATATGTGAATTCTACAGAAAGAACATATATTTTGAAACTATCCCACATTTCTGATATTCTGTCATGAAGGTGACAAATCCTAGTGCTCTAATGTTTCATTAAATTAAACATGAAATGTTTAATGTTTTGTTAAATTAAACATGAAGCCGTGACTTTGCACCCGAGAACCATAGCCTTCTATCAATTCCTCACATTCCTTCAGGTCACTTCTTAGGTTATAGAAACCGAGTTTTGTTTATTAGATGTATTGTATTTCTCTCTGCAGTTAAAACATACTTCCTTCTAATGCACTTATAAATAAAAACCAACAAGCAATCAGTTTGCAGGGGGGAGGCACTTAAAGTATTTCTCAACTGAGGCTTACAGAAAACCACTTACACACAACCCCTTAGCTAAACCTCTGCTACAACTTTTTTCAAGGATTTGCAAGCATGACTGAGAAGCTTCCAGAGAGCCGAGCGTTCCAGTTTCATCGGGTCTCAAGCCCATTTCACAGATGTGCCTGCTATTGCCTGAAGAATGAAAGGATTGCTAGAGAACTGTCGAGGGAGATCTTTCAGACGAAAGACATTTCAATCCCCTTATGCATGATGGCAGAAACCCGCAGGGAAAACAAGACAGAACCACTCTGATCAGGGATAGAAAGCATTTGCATAAGCAGAGAGGAGGGTGTGGGGCTCTCCTGTCTACTGAACACACATTTTGATGGAGGACTTTAAAATAGCAGGTAAACAAAATCTGGGCACTGTTGGGAAACGATGGAATGAGGCTGAGGGGAAAAAAAAAAGTGCTTCTTTTCCACCAGTTTAACCAGATCGCTAAAAGTTTGAGAGTTCTTAGTAATACATTCAGAGGATCATAACACAGACAAAATTTCCAAGTACTATTTGATAAAAACACATTTAGGTCATACTTTTTTTAAATGCAGAGAAAAGCCAGAACAAAAATGTAGCAACTTAAAAGGAAAAAAAAAATACACACATTCCATGATGTAAGTATCTGAATATTTTTACATTTTTCTCGTGATCTAAGCGGGTAAACGAGGTGTCCAAGTGAGGTCTCCGTATTGCCAAGCCAGCAAGAGCGAAAGAACGATCCCGAACGTGACAAGCTTCACAGACCTTCCCAGTCCAACCAAACTTGTCACCAGTGCTTTCTCCAGGTCCACACATCAACTTCGACCACTGGCCAAAGCTACACAACAGCCCAGGTTTGCTAACAGGTCCTTGCTCAGAACACCCGCTCGAGAACCCCTCTCCCCGCGTGTCCCCACCCCGTAGGAAGATAATTGATACTTACCATTCTGAAGCTTCATGTCTGTGAGGCAAACTAAATAAATTAAACGGATCCTGCTTTAATCTTCTTTTCTAAACCCCAAATGCCTTAATCAAAAGGAAAAACAAAAACAAAACAAAAAAAAACAAATGTTCCCTGAGGTCCTTCTCTAAACCACCAGAGTATAAGCAAGGAATAGCTGATTTTTTTCTTTTACTGAGTGCCCAGAACCTGTCCCTTACTGAGCAACAGAGAATTATTTCTAACATCCTTCTACACCCCACCCATCTTTTCATTCACTTATATGGTTGGTGCCCCAGACAGGGCTTGAGTTACACTTTAAATTAAAATCTGGAAGATGCTTCAGTTGGAAATTTGGCTTGGCAGACCTCCTGTAAAAATCCCACGTGAAGACACATTTGTTTCCCTCCTGCAAATGAACTGTGGCGTTTGTGGTCCCCCTTGTTCTCCCCAGTGCATACTTTGCCTTTAAATGAGTTTAAGCTGCAGGACTTCATTTGGGGTTAGCTGTCCCGCCAAGCTCATTTGGCTCTTACCATTAAGGCAAGAAGCTCTAAAAGGCTAGCAAGATGCTTTTAACAATGTTTGAGGGGCCAGTCATATCTTGTTAGCAACAGCTGCACACTTACCCAGCTCTCAGGGCCTGGACACAGAGCTGTCCTAGTCCTTCTGGGATTAAGAAGGCAAAATGAAATTAACCAATCGTTAGCTGGAGCCGCCCGAGCTGCTCTAGATTCTCTTTCTCTATAAACCAAGTGAGGCGCCTTCCTCCAAAGTGACTCCTCCATCCGCTTCTGCTGGCATACACAGTCCGCCAAGGCCCTGGCTGCAGTTTCAAAACTGCTACTCAATAAAAAGATTTTAAAGGCTGTGCCGGGAGCCGGGAGCTTCAGATCCCAGTTTGGCTTTTTCTCCATCAGCATTCCTCAGCAAGTCTGCACAAAGCGAGGTACGCTACATTATTTATGTCAGCTCTAGGCTCTGGAAAACACACACTGGCATCCTGATTACTAAGAATCCTCATGGATACAATTAAACCATTCCCACATATATTCCCCCCCCCCCTTTCCCAGATTCAGCCTCTTTCAGAGGAAACAGGAGCACTTTGAGGCATGTCCTAACTCATCTATTAGGAGACAAGAGAGCATTGAAATATGGCCACAATGGCCAATGAACCAGGGGGAAAGGACACTTTCCCTGGAGCAGACAGACGACACTCCAGGAAGGAAAGTTCAGAGAATAGTTCAGGGAATGCCCGGCAAGTGGCTACCCTGGGTCAGGAGCGCGGATATGGAAACAGCCAAGTTGAAGCACTACGAAAAAACCGTTTTGATGAATTCATGGAAGATTGATTTAGAATGGGCTGTTAAGGGAAGTAAGGCACATTTGGCAACATGACTAACCTTCCAAGCTAGATGCAGAGCAATCACGCTCACCCAACAAAGGCTCCTTGGTGCCCCATCCAAGTCACAGCATTAGATGGCAAGACCACTGATTTCGCCAAGTAGAGCAATGACTCTGTCCCCAAGTCTCTGCTTCAGCAAAACGAACAATTCTCCAAGTCGCAGTCCACCACTTCCCTTCTTGTCAGTAGCTCGACAACACATTATGAGCCGGGCATGTTAGGCACAGGAAGAAAGAACAGTATGTCGGCACAGAAAAGAAAGGATAAGGACAGAAGCTTCCTCCTCTGTGGGAGTTGTGAGAAGGCTAGGCATTTCCCTTGGTGTCTAGCTAGAAAGTCCCTGCTTGGCAGGCAGAGGTGACTTCACTTTGCGAAAGCCCCAGGCACTGCTTAATGAAACAACCTTTGGCAGGACCTCACAGTTAAGTCAGTTTACCTAGGCAAGAAGTCAGCTTGGGCAAAGTCAGTTGTCCCATCCAGGAATACTAGGAGAAAAGAGCAACCTGCTTCTCTCCAAAGGCTTCCCTTGAATATGCATTTCTGTGTTTGCCAAGTTTTTATTTTTTTAAGTGACTGTCATATCTAATGACTTAGTCCATCCCCATTCAGATAGCTTGGATGGAAAATTGGTGTCCGAGATGGAAACTATGGTAAAGAACACAGTGTAGGTCAGTAGAATAGAGCCCAAAGGGGTTGCAAACCCACTCTTTTTTTTTTTTTAAGATTATTTATTTATTTATTTGACAGACAGAGATCACACGTAGGCAGAGCAGCAGGCAGAGAGAGAAGGGGAAGCAGGCTCCCTGCTGAGCAGAGAGCCCAATGCAAGGCTCAATCCCAGGATCCTGGGATCATGACCTGAGCTGAAGGCAGAGACTTTAACCCACTGAGCCACCCAGGTGCCCCAAACCCACTCTTTGATACATACCATTGCAAAGCAATGGGGAATTTGCTGTGGTGTGTGAAGAAGCAGAACATCCCTTGATAATAAACAGATGAGAGGTAGCATGATAACACACACACACACACACACACACACACACACACACACAGAGTCACACGCCACACAATTATACAACCCAGGTGCCCAAAGATCTGATGCATGGAAAAGCAAATACAAGTTGCCCTGTCAGATGATTTCAAAGTTGTGGTATTGGCTCCTCATACCCAAATTGCTGGGTTGTCCAGTCCACTGACCCTTCAGGAGGCCTTGGCCACAGGAGGGCACAACTCTGCTCTCAACTTGAGGTGGTTCCTCTAATTCTTGCCACTAAGGAGTCTAATACACACTGTAATTTTTTTTCCTGGTAAGGATTCAGAAGCAACTAACTAAAGTGACAATGAAGAAGGATTCCTTGGGGGGAAGGTTATTCCAGAATATCATTTATTCCTCCAATAACTAAGCCATAATCAACTTAGAGACTGACTGAAGACTAGAAGTCTTAGTGAGGGGCCCCTGGGGGCCCTCTTTTTATGCTGCAGAACTACAAGATGGGAAAGGCCTTAGGTTCTGTCCATCATCTCCTCACCTGTGACCTTGGACAAGCTGTTCATGCTCCCTGAGCCCCAATTTTCTTATCTGTAAACTATGTGTAATGAAACTCACTTCCAGAGTTTTGAGGACTCAGTCAGAAATAAAAGGTATTTAACTCAGTGCCTGACATCTTGTGAGCTCATAATAAACCTTGGTTATTATGAATTTTCAAAAGATTATCAATCAAAAGGCACAAAACTTACACTGGCTGGTTCACAGATGCCTGAGCCCCATCTCTAAGTGCTCCCCAAGCCCACAGATCATTACTAACAATCTGTGTGCAAAATGCTGCAGTTATCATTATCATTTACCTTTGATAAACTTGTTTACAGTAGTTGCCTCATGACAGAGGTCAATAAAAACTCGAGTATAAAAACAGTGTTAAGGGGGAATTTGTTTTTTTAAAGGGAATTCCAACATTTTAATAAAAAGCAACTGAACACAATAAGGAGTGCCTGGGTAGCTCAGTGGGTTAAGCCTCTGCCTTTGGCTCAGGTCATGATCCCAGGGTCCTGGGATCGAGTCCCGCATCGGGCTCTCCGCTCAGCAGGGAGCCTGCTTCTTGTCTCTCTCTGCCTGCCTCTCTGCCTACTTGTGATCTCTGTCTGTCAAATAAATAAGTAAAATCTTTAAAAAAAAAAAAAAAAGCAACTGAACACCTTTCTGCTGATTAAACCGTAAACTAAACCTATTTCAGAATTTTGATAGCCAGAAAGGGCTGGCTGTACTGGAGATGGGGTGGGGTGGGCTGCAGGGGGAAGAGGCTTGAAGTCCCAACCCCCAGAATCCCCCATCTACTTAACTATACCTCCCCTTTCCCGAGCTATAAGCAACAGAGGTTGAGAGCCTCAATCTAATAGAAAATTGGCATCTTAATGAAAAAGGACAAGGGCGACTAGAGAGATGAAGGGACTCACTCCATTCCAGCACAGCTTTCCTGGAATGCAGAGGTGTGACTACCTTTCAAATGCTCCTTCATCACCACACAAGGCTAAACATAAAACCAGTGCAACTCACAGCTAGTTTCTTTGTCGCCTTCCAATCCAGTCTCTTTGCTTTAATAAAGTGCTTATGGGACCAACACCTCATGATGAGCTTAGTGGGTTTTTTTCTGGTTTTTTGTTTTTTGGTTTTTCCAGAAAGGGATTATTTTAAATTTTGATTTTAAGTTTTTCAATAAATGAAGTTCTATAGTTTTTGCTAAGCCATTTTACCATCTATGGGTTTTGCTAGTAATTTCTAAATCTTCCAAATGAGAAAACTGTATTGCAAACTTCATAATTTATAAAGGCTGCATACGTTATTAATATCTTTGAAAAATACAGAGTTTTGCCCACAAATCTCTTCTCTAATGATATAGTTAGCAAATAACTACGTCTTAGTTCTATATAAACAATCACAACACTGTCTTGAATATGCAGTTATTTTTAAGTACGAATCACTTCTTCTTGCTTACGTAAACAAGGCCTCCCCAAATGAGAAGTCTTCAAAATAAATAGGGTCTACCACTTTTCACGGCTGAGGAATACCCACACACATTGTGACAACATCTGACGGACAGCTGGACCGCCTGGACATCAAGGCCCTTTCTCAGAGTTTCAAGCAACGCCATCTTTTTCTTTTTTTGTCAAACCACTTGAACAAAAAGGCGGTATGTTGCATCATTTGCTGAAGTTCTTTCTCCAGTTGAAACATGAATTATGAGTCCTTCTGAAACACATCAGCCAAATCAAGTTGTAACATGGCCTGGCTTTATTCACTGCGCAGATCACCACAGCTAATCGCTTTCTGATGCAAGTCATGCTTTTGCTTCATTAAGTTAACATTTCCCTTATTTTCTCCCCTCCATGCTATGTACCAAATTAGCCAGCACTGACTGGAAAATTTCCTCTCCTACCAGGTATACTTCATCCAAGGGGAATTCTGACTTTATTGGGCCCTTTGTACTTTTATAATAGGGGAGGTTAGAACGCTAGTCTTAGGACACAGGCTTTTCTCTGTTTCTGTAAATAATATGAAGGCACGCTTGGTGGTCTTTAAATTCTGTCTTTGTTTCTTTTACCCTCTGTGGAAGCTCAAACCCAATACCTAATGATGAATATCCCTAAAAACGTACTGTTCAGCCTACCTAAGAGGCCTACGTGAGTCTTGGCAGAATTGAGAAACTATCATGGTGTCCAGAACAATACAAGGAATTGCCTGAGGCACTGACTTCCTGTTTCCATAGAACGGACCAATTGTTTAAGGCTATCTTCAGATTGGTGGTGTAAGAAGTTAAAGTGGCAGAGAAGATGATCCCTATCTGAGTAAATTTCTTAAATGAAGCAAAAGGGAAGCAGTCATCATATTCTTTGAGGTTACAGCTAAGCTCTTTAGGGAGAGGACTCATAACGTTTTGCTGTGTACAGAGGCTGAATGAGAAAGTTGGTTGATCCCACAACATTCCAAGTCTATGCATGGGCAAGAAGGCAAAAGGCTTCCGGTATAGAGCCCAAAGAGGGAGGACTGGAAGGGGATAAACTGTGGGCCCTTTTCCCTGAGTCATGCCCTCTTCCCTTCTCTGGAAGGAGAACCCCTATATAACCTTTCCTGGGATCATTTATGATGGTGTTGCTCAGTTGTCTTTTTCCAGATGGAGCCACTTGTGAAGGCAAGGTTTCCCTAGTGTTTTAGCAACCACTGTCCAATCCAACTCTCTCTTCCGAAACACTGCGTGTTCAAAAGCAAAACTAAAATAAATTGCTTTTACCCTAGTGTAGATTCAACGTGGGTTTTTTTGTTTTGTTTTTTGTTTTTTTAAAGATTTTTTATCTATTTACTTGACAGAGAGAGATCACAAGTAGGCCGAGAGGCAGGCAGAGAGAGAGAGAGGAGGAAGCAGGCTCCCCGCTGAGCAGAGAGCCCAACGCGGGACTCAATCCCAGGACCCTGAGACCATGACCCGAGCCGAAGGCAGCGGCCCAACCCACTGAGCCACCCAGGCGCCCCGATTCAACGTGTTTTAATGGGACTGACACGGCCATTTAGTCCCAAACCCTTATAATATAGGTTAGAAAAAAGATGGAGAATACGTATTTTCCTCATGTCATTAGGACTATACAATAGACACTGTGTTGCTAGGACTATGGATCTGGAAAGACAACCCTGGCACATATATTACCTTTTTTAAATATGGATTTATTATTTTCTCTTCATTCTCTTTCCCCTATACGCCCCCCCCTTGCCATAACTGAAAAAAGATCATGGTCAATGTTTTCTTATTCTGTGATTTCCTGTTGCCAGGGACGAAGTTTAAATCTGGACCCCGTTCTAAAGAAGGCTTTGTAGGATTTTCAAATGCCCATTGTGAACAGCACCAACAGCTCCACGAAGAGTCATTCCCCCAAAGTGTTCACAGCTGGACTGTGGCCTCTTATTTGGACTTGCGAATGCAATCCAACCTCTTCATCAGATGGAACTGGATTTGGATCTCCCTGCTGTTGTAAGTCACTAACTTTAGCTCTCCCATAAATACACCAGGGAGAATAGTGGTACCTGACTCCCCGAGCTCTTCGGAAGGTTAATGTGCCGTGGCTGGCTGATACTAAAGACTCAGTGGCTAGGCACTACTGTCGTCATTTTTCTATCATGGGCTCAGACACATCCTGCACCTTTGAACCCAGGGCAGAGCCTTTCCATTTGGAGGACTCCCTCTCTGAATAGCCTGTCTCCTGAGTGACCTGTAATATCCTGTCTTACATCATTTCATCACGAGGAGGGCTGATATGACACATCCGATGGAGGCACCATGCGCATGCAATTTTCTGCTTAAAACCACAAGGAAAACAGGACTTCTGATAAAGGGAATTGTGACTCAAATCCTTGTGAGCCACAGGGAATCAGTTATAGTCTGTCTCAGCCTAGGGATGTAGGCTCATCCATCCACGCTCATCACCACTGGCCAGGAAAGGGCAGCACTGGTCCTGACTCTCCCACGCTCATCACCACTGGCCAGGGAAGGGCAGCACTGGTCCTGACTCTCCCATTAATTTTAGGTGGGGAGTTTCCCTAGATCAGCACTTCCCAAGTAGGAGTCATTTTCCTATTGCCTTCCAGACTTGTGCTCCATGCAGTCCTTCTCTGAAACAACGGCAGCCACCATTCCATCTGACCCTCATCTCTCTATTCATTTAGTAAGTCTGTTTAAAGAAAAATACTGTTTCCAACTTTACCTCATCCTAGCTAATGATATCTGTGCAATTGCAGCTTAGAAGTGCTAGCTATCTATAACCACAACTGTGTGTGTGTGTGCGTATCCACACGCACACATGCGCAATTTCTAATATGTAATGCAATTAATAGATCAATATCACATTTTCAAAGAGGTGCCCCTTCAGGATGTCTTGCATATTTGTACCACCCTTACCGGTCCCCGCGTGACACTCAAACACGTGTTTGGAAATAACTCTGAGATGAAATGTTATTCTTTTCCTTTTGAACCAGCCGAGTGTCTACGTTGTGCCCTTTTCTCTTCAGAATGCAGTGCCTCACAGTGAAATGTCACCAGGAAAAGAAATGCTCTAAAAATGAAGCTTGATTATGTCCTATAGCACAGATAGAAAACTCAGAGAAGAGCCCACATGCTACTTTTCATCCTGGGAACTGATGCTTGAATGTGTTAAAATGCTATTTGTTTTCCGACAGGCTACTTGGGCTTGGCACCATGTAAATCCAAAGTGTTTGTGGAGGTTCCCTTGGGGACCAAGGGAAAATCATCTGTATAGATCAAATGTGTATTAGCTGCATTAGCAATTGGTCCCTGGGGACCCGATAAAGACCTTTTTAGACAGATTTCACTGCAGAGTTTTTTAAGAGCTTTCACTGAACTAGCCTTGGGTATCGTGGGTTTGGGGCTTCCTTCTCATCCTCAGTGTCAGAAGAGAAAGATGGAGAATAAGAAGCGGAGCTGAGAAGCGCTTCCTTCATTGTGGGCGAACCTCACTACCACAGCCGCGCTCCTTTCCCCCATCAATATTTCATGGTCTCGGCGTCCTAAGAAAATGTATCTGTAGCCTTCTTGCATTGTAATGTGTAGCATGGTGGAAATATTATTACAGCCCAGGTTCAAGAATTTAAAAATTCATCACCTTCTCAATTTAGAAAGCTGATATGTGGTTAGAACTTAGGAAGGCTCTACAGGCCTGAAATGACCAAGGGGGCCAGAGCCCTGCTCCTGAGAAATCTATGGGACGGGGGCGGGGGGGTGGCAGACAGAGGAGGGGGTGGCTTCCACTGCCGCTGCTCAGGCTGCTGCCTCA